>NC_060121.1:429125911-429434833 GCF_021461395.2 Schistocerca americana | reverse complement strand
TAGTCGAACTAAGTCGGGTGATGGTGAGGGAATTAGATTAGGAAATGAGACGCTTAAAGTAGTAAAGGAGTTTTGCTATTTGGGGAGCAAAACAACTGATGATGGTCGAAGTAGAGAGGATATAAAATGTAGACTGCCAATGGCAAGGAAAGCGTTTCTGAAGAAGAAAAATCTGTTAACTTCGAGTATAGATTTAAATGTCAGGGAGTCGTTTCTTAAATTATTTGTATGGAGTGTAGCCATGTGTGGAAGTGAAACGTGGACGATAAATAGTTTGGACGAGAAGAGAATAGAAGCTTTCGAAATGTGGTGCTACAGAAGAATGCTGTAGATTAGATGGGTAGATCACATAACTAATGAGGAGGTATTGAATTGAAGTGGGGAGAAGAGGAGCTTGTGGGACAACTTGACTAGAAGATGGGATCGGTTGGTAGGACATGTTCTGAGGCATCGAGGGATCACCAATTTAGTATTGGAGGGCAGCGTGGAGGGTAAAAGTCGTAGAGGGAGACCAAGAGATGAATACACTAATCAGATTCAGAAGGATGTAGGCTGCAGTAGGTACTGGGATATGAAGAAGCTTGCACAGGATAGAGTAACATGGAGAGCTGCATCGAACAAGTCTCAGGACTGAAGACCACAACAACAACAAAAACATGTGGGAAGTGTGAGGCAGTGCCGTATCAGAGAAGTTATGTTTAGCGCTATATGCAGGCTTACCGATTAGAATCACGTGAGCAATGTAGTAACGACGTGCTGTCAGCGTTCACATGAATTCTGAAGAGACAGTATCCCTGTTTAGCTAAAATACAGTGTTGTGGCTGTTGGGTTATGTAAAGAGCTACCTCAGCATCAGGTAAAGAGTACATTGATACAAATACAGTCAAGACAGTATCAACGCACTACACAGAACAAATGGCACCTTCTGTCTCTTCTATAAAATAGCGTACATTCAAAATAGCACAGTTTTAGTCTTTATCGTAATAATGGGTAATGTGAGGAGTGGTGGAGTTTGGCGTTGCACTTTTTTCTTGTGAGTCCCCCATTTCCATGTTTTGCACCCAAGTGAGACAGTGCGAAATAATATGGAAGGCTGTGGAAGAAATAAATGCACGATTACATAGTCGTTAATCGTTATTAGTCGCTGGAAACACCGGTAACATGTCGAGTGGCGCATCGCACCGTTCAGCGGTGAAACTACGATTACGCGGTGGGCCGCTCTCTCCCCCTCTTTTCCGGACAGTGCATTTGCTGCGGCAGTTGTTCGCATGTGAGTGGCTGCGGCTAATGAAACCGCCGGCTGCTGAACGCGGGCAAAGTTCAGCCGGCGGTTCAGCCAACTAAACCCGGCAGGCCTACCACCGCGCTTCCACAAAACCTGTTAACCGCTCTGCTCCAGTCATTATGCCCAGCGACCTCGCTATTATGTGACCATTTGCGAAGACTGGAAACGCATTCAGCGCGATAACGAAAATTAACACGGGGCTAATCCGTGCCTCCCACGTATTACTGTCCGTATTGATGTGCTTAGTCAGGCAGCTTCGTATGCTTGCAGATTACGTTTCTTTAATTTCTCTCAGCATGCACAGACTTCTGACAGAAACATTCATTCGATATAAAAAAAGAAATTCAGTCGAATAGTACTGCTTCATAACTTCATTTTGTTTCTATAACACTTAATCTAAAGCTTCATAAAATCGATCAGTGATATGAAACTTCCTGGCAGATTAAAACTGTGTGCCCGACCGAGACTCGAACTCGGGACCAATTACTGGCAGAAGTAAAGCTGTGAGACCGGGCGTGAGTCGTGCTTCGGTAGCTGAGATGGTAGAGCACTTGCCCGCGAAAGGCAAAGGTCCCGAGTTCGAGTCTCGGTCGGGCACACAGTTTTAATCTGCCAGGAAGTTTCATATCAGCGCACACTCCGCTGCAGAGTGAAAATCTCATTCTCGATCAGTGATGTGTGATAAATGTGGATTTTGCCATAAACAGGGAGTATTTTGGAAAAACTGGAGGCTATGATTTCACTGGCACGATTGTAGTGAGGAAGAGAATGGGTTGCTCGATGAGGCTCTTCCATGAAATTGTAGATTACGCCAGAAAAACCGGTGAACCGTGATTTATTTTCAAAGAGTATTCGTAAGAATTTATTTTATTTACAAGCAATTCCTCAAGAACATTAACACACTTAATCACATTATGTAAGAATGGAAGTAGTTGCCAGGGAGTAACTGATGAAATCATAAGCAAATTCCTTTAGAACAAACTGTAATTTATTCACTTTATGGTGCCTAAGGCCTTCTTTAACAGAAACAGATTTAAAATTATAATCAGAAAGCACCTTCTAAATATGAAGTTACAATTTATTCAGAAGCAGAGAGAAAAAAATTTTTGACTGTATGAGCTTTCGGGCTGTGATCCTTGCCGCTCCCTTATGACACGGCCGTAGTTACGACCGCTCACAACCATCTCTGAAAGACTACACTGGTGCAAATCTGCAACACACCAGATTACTTTAAACTAAAAATTTTAAAAATTCACAAAAGAACACAAACTACGCACCCCGTAGGAGGGATGGAAATGGTACAAAACACTAAAATTAGAATATTAACTTCGCTATCGAAGGTGCAACTTGATTTTAAATTCCAAGAAAAGTATTACGGTGAAAGGTTGGCAACTTTATATACTAAAACGCCCATTTAAATAAAAGCCCATGAAATGCAATCTTATATGAAATTATACAAGGTTGGCCAAACAAGTTAACTTGCTCTACAGTACACAGATACCGCCTGTCAAGATGACAGGAAAGATCAAAACATATTTCAAGATTTAGGCCGTTACACTCCAAGCAATAAATTCGTTAACACACCAAATCCGACAAACATGACAGAGGCAGCTACTAACGTATGGTAGATTGATGGGGAGACTACCGAACAACCCTAACCGCTGTGGCTACGAAGGCTTTCCCGGCGAAATAATGGACAATATTCTTCTCGGGTATGCAGCCGGATCATAACGTCTTCATGACACAATATTTCCGCTGTCCAACTGGCAGCCATCTGCAGTTCCGGCGAGATCGTGCACCAGCACTCTCACCTGAAGATGGCGGCCAGTTGGACCGCGGAAATATTGTGTCATGAAGACGTTATGATCCGGCTGCATACCCGAGAAGAATATTGTCAACCCTAACCGCTGATTGCTCTAACCCGCCCCTAATCCACAAAGGAAAAACGGACCACCCAATTCATAAACAACCACCTTCCCGCGGGTGGTCAAACGGAGAAGAATGGTGGGACGACCCCATAACAAAATGGCTGGTGACCTCACCAAGAAAACAAGTAGAATTTAACAAGTAAATGAAACAACATATCACCAAACACTTAACTTCTAATAACCTGCGATTTCTGGAGAAGACCTGACGCAGCACCCCCAAATCGCTCTCCCGAACCGTCCGCTGTCAGCCGCTTCAACGGACGCAGGAAGGCGCACCGATCTCCCGTCTCAGGGCGTCGCAGCTCGCAACGGCCAGACCGATGTCGTGGGTTGACTCCTGTTGCTCTCCTGTCGACCGCGAAGCCACTGCCCCCTCGCTATACGGCGCGGCCCACTGGACTCACGTGGTGACCTCACATGCGCTGACGCTCAAAACGGACAAGTCATCCTGTGTCTCAGTGCGCGACCGACCAACCGATCGATCCAACCGCCAATGACCATTGCCTGAGCAAACTCGAGCAGACTGGCGGCCTAACGCGCAGACTCAGATGCAGGAACGAAACCCCGACCGGGCGACCACTCGCTGCGTTCTCTTACTGGCGGATTGGAAAGACTCCCATTTTTCCGGCTTTATAGGTTGATCCGAACGAAAGACATACTAGCACTCCCGACGACAGACAGACACTTACTACCTCACAAATGCGGACGAGAGACAGACTAGGAAGCTGGGGACGAGAGACTGACCCAGACTGACCGACTAGCGAGCTCATAACGCCCCTTAAATACACGCGAACAGGCAACTTTTCCCCTATCCCACCAGACGGAGACACCAAAGCTGCTATTGCCACAGCGGCGCCACCGCCATAAACGGAGGGCGACTGCTTCACTCTACGCGCTGCGGCGCGCCCTTCAAAACAGCAATTTTCACCACGGCTCAACCGGTAAGTTAAGAAACAGGAGGTTAAAATTTGTGCCCATCGGACAGAGTTAGAAAACATGAAACCTTAATTACAAAACTTGGATTACGACGTTTGAAGGATAGGATATGGTGGTGAGTAAAATCAGAACACGAGAAAAGATGTAATCAGAAAATTCGAAATTAAGTTAAGCATTGTATTTCAATATTTGCCATAATTAGATAAGCAAACGCATCATACAGATACAAAGGAATGTAGGGTGCAACAGCACAGTGCTAGAAATCTTACACGTAAGTCGACTGAGAAACAGAACAGGAAAAGAATTCTCCCGTTACGCATCAGTCATATGAGACAGAAAAAATTAGGTGCAGAGTATCGTGTCACCTTTTTTGTGAAACCAAGAACTAGTTTTCGGTAACAGAAAACTTTGGACAAAAGTGTAAAGGGTTCAGCAAAGGAGCTCAGGTGTAGATCGTTGTGGGAAATGGAAACAGTCTGGCTCAAAACAAAAAGTACAATTTTATGGGTCACCTGGACAAAATAAGAGGAGCAATTGAGCACATAAATGTGGGTTTTGTCAAGAGTCTGTGGCCATAACCAGCTTTGAGTTAGCTCTGCTGTTAAGCGAGTAAAGATGAAGCTTAGTGGGCTACTTCAGATGGATAACAAATCTCATTTTAATACTGTTCGAGTAGTTGCTATAAGAAAATGGAAATCTAGTTTTCGTGAACTACACATGATTACAAGAGTTAAGGACATACGCTCTAAGACAAAAAGAAACTTTCAGAAAAATTGATCATTTATTCAAGACAAAGAGCTTCACAAACTCAGTACTCAACAACACGTTGTTCCACCTCTGGCCCTTATGCAAACAGTTATTCGGCTTGGCACTGATTGACAGTGTTGTTGGAGGTCCTCCTGCAAAATTCTGTCAAACTGGCCTGTTAGATGGTCTGAATCCCAGGGTGGGTGGAGGGCCCAGGCCTTGAGCTGTAAACTTCTTCATTTGCGGAGAGATCTGGCGTTCTTGCTGGCCAAGGTAGGGTTCGCCAAGCACGAAGACTGGCAGTAGAAACTACCGTAGTGCGCGGGTGGGCATTACATTCCTGAAATGCTGAAATCTGAAGCCAGGATAGCTTGCCACGAAGTGAAATAAAATGGAGCGTGGAATATGGTCGACGTAATGCTATAAGGGTGCCGCGGATGAAAACTAAAGAGAGCATGCTATGAAAATAAATTACAGCTCCGACCGTCGCTTTTGAATTTCAGGCAGTATAGCGTGGAATAGTAATGTTGTTAACCTGGGCATCCCAGATACATCAACGGGGCTCAGTTCGATGCGGAACTCACCAATGAAGACAATTCTACTCCAGTCAATGAGATTCCACGTCGAGGACAGGTCTGTTATTCATGGCAAGCAATGACTGGGCTCACATTTCAACGAGATAACGCTCGCCCACACTCGGCGAGAGCTGCTACTGCTTGTCTTCGTGCTTGCTAAACCCAACCTTGGCCAGCAAGGTCACGGATCTGTTCCCAACTGAGAACGTTTAGAGCATTATGGGCAGGGCCCTACAGTTGGATAAGATCTGGCACGATCTCCCTCAGGAGGAAATCCAATTACTCTGTCAGTTACTGATTTATCCCACCACATCACCCGATTTCAGTCACTGACGGTCCAGCGGCTTCGCTCTTTACACCACCGCAAGCGTCGCTTAGCATTGACTACAGAAATGGGTGTGTCAGTAGAGGCTGGTCGACCACTGTATCCCATTCCTTTTACATGTAATGTGCAGTGCTGAAGAAATATATCATACTACGGTATGCAGACGTTTTTGGACTCTAACGTCCGTGTACGTACAATTCAGTGTCAGAAATTCATATTTTTTGACGTCTAAAGTGCCTTTTTGTTATTAAAAAACACGCAAAATAAGGTAAACTGCCCATGGTCTGCGACCGTGGAAAGACGTCTGTAATCGTCACCAACACCAGTCACGTAAATAAAAAGTTCTCTACATGAAGATGGTGGTGTAAACCTCAAAAACGCGTGGTGGCAAAATAAACAAGTGACTGAAGCAGGAGCTTTTTTATTTGTTTACTTTTACATTTTTCTTAATTTACTTTGTAAGCTGTTGTGCAAAAATGAATTAATTAAATTATGAGATTCTCGGTTATCTTGCCCTTTTCCCCCTTAACAATAGCTTCGATGTCCTGTGTATTTCTTCTTGTACATTATAGAGACAGCACGTGGCTGAAACTGCGACCAGATAGCGAGTTTTTCAGGCGCGTCTTCTTCCTTTTCATTGCAGAGAACAATTGTTCACAAGCATACATGTGAAACCGAACATTGATTATTATTTTAGAAACCTGTTTGTGGAAGCGAGGGAATCTGTCCTGAGGGGCATGTCTGTATAATTCCAAGATTTATTTCTGCTACGGGCTTTGGTCGTTGTATTCTTTGTCGCACTGCAGGTCAATAATTTCTAGCCGTAGTTCAGGAAGAGTCTCTTTAATATTCGCTGAATATGGAGAGGAGAACAGAGTAAAATCAGTTTCCAGTGCCGTCAGATCTTGAAAACGCTGCTCAAATTCTTTATTAAGGGATACTAAAATATGTGAATAATGTTGAAGGTTTTTGTCAACAATAGCATCTTGCGCGGATGATAATTTGTGAAAATCAGCTGAGTTACTTTTACCAGCTACCATTTTGCGTTCCTGTCGTTTTGCGTGAAAACGGAAGATTCCTCGCACAGGAGAAAAAAATGGTTCAAATGGCTCTGAGTACTATGCGACTTAACTACTGAGGTTATCAGTCGCCTAGAACTTAGAACTAATTAAACCTAACCAACCTAAGGACATCACACACATCCATGCCCGAGGCAGGATTGGAACCTGCGACCGTAGCTGTCGCTTGGCTCCAGACTGTAGCGCCCAGAACCGCACGGCCACTCCAGCCGGCTTCGCACAGGAGACTGAGGTGCGATGGCATAGGCGATGTTATGCAGTGCTGACACGCCACTGCTGCTATTAGATGGCACCGCTGCGAAAACTCGTAGTCCACAACTAATGCTACTCCCGTATTGTCGCGATCGCACCGAACATACGCATTTCCCTCACTCCCAACCACACCACAGGTGCTCTGCTTGCCAGTATGAGCGTGGGCAGGCGCTCACGCTCATGCTCAAAATCTGCGAGTTGTTAAGTCCTGTGCTCAGTAGACTGCTGGTAGTACTTGGGAACTCACGAGCCATTCCTTCCGCTGATTTCATGCAATTTCTGACAACCACGCTACGCCGTACTCGACGGTCCATCTCTGTACGCACATGAGGTTTTCATGATGTTGGTTTAGGTGAGGTTGCTCCTTCGAGTTTCTAGTTCACAATCACATCACCAGCATTCGACTTGGGCAACTTTATAAGGGTTGAATTTGTTACTCAGGTAACACGCAACGACTAGTCCTCTTTCGAATTCACTCAACTCTCCTGACCAACCCATTCTAGAGTCACTGTTTCTCCCATGACAGTGCAGTACTCCCTGATTCCCTTTGAACTAGCAGGTCCGCCTCTCGTTACGTCTAGTAATAGGGATCATCGGATGCTTTTGATCAGATAGTGTAGCAGTACCCATACAGATAATGGACAGAACAAGTGGAAGTTAGACAGACGCCTGCCTGTTATTTGGTACACAGACTGTCAGATCACGATTCACAGTTTCTTTCATTATGTCACTTAGCTTCATGCACTGTTCAGAAACACTCTAAAAACAGTCAGACTACTTAATGATAAAACTAATGAAGATATTAAAGAAATCTTAAAATATTTGACTGGAGTGACGTTTACAGTGAGCGTAATGCTAGCTCTAAATTTAATATATTTATCAATGAGTTTGTCTCCTATAATGAAATAAGTAATTGTTTCAATTAGAAGTCGTGAAAAAAACTGTGGATCACTAAAAATATCACAGTCTCGCACGGCGAGAAATGGATTTGTGTAAAATAGCCCAAATGATCCAGAAATATTTCCATATCATAAACAGTAGTGTAACATATTAAGATAAGTTGGGAAAATATCTAGGAATGTGCGCATCACCTCTGAAATTGACAGATCAGACAGTAAAATCAAATAAATATGAAATATTATTAAGAGAGGGATAAGAAAAGAGCCCATATAAGATGAAATAATTTCTGCTAAAGAGAGCAGTAACACAGTAAAATACAGTTCACGTTTACTAGATATTTCTAGTAATTATTTTCTTAAAACATGTGAGAGAGTTGGTACATATATTTCAAAACAGGAACCTAATCAGAACACCGAATAAGCAATGCAGAGGACATATACTGAAATAAAAATTAATTTCAAAACTTCATCAAGTCACTGGAACGTTCTGGACCTATAATCTACAACAATCTTAGTTATTTTTGTAATACATAATTAATTTGAGGTGCCTTGACAGATTTATAAACGTATGCCGCTGTTAGGCTGCTATATAAGGTCAATGACTACCATACAGTGTCACTCCTTACGTCGTTTCCAAAAACTTTTAAGGGGATCGTGTAGTTCAAGGTTGTCATGCATATGTGTAATAACGGGATCCTTAATACCATCACAGTTTAGATTTCAAATAGATCACTGTTGAGACATTTGCCGAGCACATATGATTATATTATAGTCCCACAAGTTGGATTCTTCTGTGACTTATCGAAGGCATTTGACTCTGTCAGCCGGGCGGGATTAGCCGAGCGGTCTCAGGCGCTGCGGTCCTGGACTCTGGGGCTGGTCCCGGCGGAGCTTCGAGTCTTCCCTCGGGCATGGGTGTGTGTGTGTTTGTCCTTAGGATAATTAGGTTAAGTAGTGTGTAAGCCTAGGGACCGATGACCTTAGCGGTTCAGTCCCATAAGATTTCACACACATTTGAACATTCTTTTGACTCTGTCAGTCACAATATCCAATTCGAAAACTTCAGTTTTTGTAGGGTATGTAATTCAGCACATGTCTAGGTAAGTTCTTATTTAATAAAGAGAATGCAGAAAATTACGCTAACCTGAATGTCTAATACAAGAAGAGACGCGACGTCATCAGTATGGGGAGAAACTACGACTGGAGTCCCGGGAAGGTCGGTCCTTGGACCTCTACTCTTCTTGCCTTATCTTAATGATGTAACATTTAATTTGAATCTTGAGGCAGAATTAGTCCTGTGTGTAGACGATGCAAGCGTTGTTGTAGGGTTGAACAAAGAAGTATCGACAAAAAAAATAATAAATGATGTTTTTGAAAAACTTATTGATTGGTTTCGCATAAATTGTCCTGAGTCAAACTGTGAAAAACACAGATTATCCAGTTTTGTAACGTCAAAAATATCCTACCTCCAATTAACCTATTACACCAACGATATATAAGAAACAGGACAGAAAATTTTAAGTTGTTAGTGCAAATACTGATGATATCTTAAAATAGAAAAAGCAATTAGCAGACCTCCTGAAACGTTCAGGTTCAGTTACTTTTTCCATCTGAATAATTGCTATATATGGTGATGTGGAAATCAAGTTAATATATTTTGCATATTTTCATTCTCTGATATTTTATGGGTTAATATTCTGGGGTAACATCACAATTAGGCAAAAAGTATCCACTGTACAAAAATAAAGTAATTACAATTATGTGCCTGTGGTTCACTCCGTAATTCATCTGTTTGAGCAGCTGAGAATATTATCCGAAGACAAACAGTATATTTATTCAGTTATTAAATTTGTTGTCAACAATTTATCTGAGTTTGAGAGTAACAGAAGCATTCAGTAAAGCACTAGAAGGAAAAACGATTTGCATTATCCTTTAAATATTTAACTTTGGAACAATAAAGCGGTCAAACATGCAGCTACAAAACTGTTTGAACCGTACTAATGGAAATAAAATGTCAGACTGACTGCCGAGGTGTTCTAAAATACAGCTTAAAGCTGTTTTTTCCATAACAGCTCGTTCTAAATTGATTAGTGATTTCTACAGGATATATACATATTCTGTAGAAATAAAATTGAATGTGCTGACCTTCCGACAGTATAGTTTTGTTTATTTACGTCTCCATCCCATTGATGCAGAATTTGTATCCTCTCACAGTTCGCTGATTTTATATACCGATGTCATCTTTATGTTCTTATAATGTCCCATCTCATTATTTAAATTCGTACACTCTTTTTTTTCGGTGACAGCTATGGAGTTATCCAAGGTTATTTAGAACCAGTCTTTTCTATACCAGTGATGCAATGATAGTTTGTATGATTATGCTGTTAAATGCTCCACCCAATGGGTAACCTCACTTCTTCGTATTGTACCTTTTCTTGATTTCCTTGAACGTCTGCGTAGTACTCGATGCAGTTTGGTTTTGACCTTCGCGTAAGCATATTCTACAGTGAACATTTAAACGATAAACTCTTTTCCTTTCCACTGAGCTGGATACAACCAGTTCAAATTTTCGTTTCTTTCTTCCCACCAATATTTTGCAACAATTCTATCTTTTCATGCCTGTCCACAATAATGCAGTTCTCCCCCAAAAGTATCGGCCGTCCAGGGTGGCCGAGCGGTTCTAGGCGCTACAACCTGGAACCGCGCGACCGCTACTGTCGCAGGTTCGAATCCTGCCTCGGGCATGGATGTGTGTGATGACCTTAGGTTAGTTAGGTTTAAGTAGTTCTAGGGGACTGCTAACCTCAGAATTTAAGTCCCATAGTGCTCATAGCCATTTGAACCATTTTGAACCCAAAAGAATCCTGCTTTCCTCCTCCTGTACGTACTTTAATCTTTTCATCTTCTTTTCATCCAATTTGATGTGTGCGTATAAACCTGTACTATGAGCATTACTTAGTTTCATTAGACTAGAAAACCCAGTGACCAACTTCTAAACTACCATGACCTTTCAAATGAAGATTGTAAGGTTATTACCTAAAATGGCCTCGTTACAAGCAGTTTTTTTCTGTGCATGTAACTATTGATTTTTTTTCTTTTTTACGGCAGTTCTGTATAGCTGCATGGGACATTTTGGAGTTTTTCAGTCGTGAAATTGCAGAACCACTGTAATACTAAATGGAAATGGTGGAAACCCATTTGCTTTAAGGAAGGCTACGAGCGTGAATCCATCGCTGTGGTATTCTTCCTGCGGGTATCACGTCGTCACATAGTGACGTCAACTACGTGGTAACGAGTTTAGAGCGCCGTCGCAGTATCGTACGTGAGGCAGCGGTGACAGCCTAGGGGCGTCTGGAAAGGTGGGAGGAGTAAACAGGAAAGAGGCGATGACGCGGCCAGCTACCCTGCGCATCTAATTACCAGCGCGAGGCAGCAACACGCTTGTGCCCAACTAATTTCATCATCGCAACACTATTTTCGTGCATTGAAAATTTTCCGGTAGCACAAACAAATAGGTAAATTGTTTGTCATTTCAAAAGTATTCAACATAATTATTAATATATTTATCCACCTGTGAGACAAAACAGCCTTCATGGAAAAATATTTTCGGTTGCCTACGGGATCAAGGTTGTACCCAGATGTGCCACTCTTCGTCCGAAACAAATCTACGGACGCGAATGCCTCTCTCCTGGACTCTAAATACAATAAACTCGCATAGGGAGACGCCGGGACTGTATGGAGGATGCATAAGGACTTCACAGAGAAACTTCTGCAGTGAAGTCGAAACAACAGGTAGGCCAGCTCCGGGAAGGTCGTGATGACTGACTGCAAGGGCCCACTGCTTACTGACTTGCTGGCGGACGGCGCCACAGTTAACGTACAGCGATACGTGGACACTTCGTAAAACTGAAGCTCGACATCAACTGCAAACTTCCGGAGTTGTTGACGTACGGCATCATAATGTCGCAGGATAATGCCCGCCCAAATGTTGCCAAGATGTTTTCGACTGCGATAAGAAATTTCATCGGGAAGCCCTTGCAGATTCTCCATAGTGGCCCGATCTCTCCATATGTGATTTACATTTTTTTGGATCTCTGATGACAAAGGTTTGTGGCCTTCGATTTGCTTCGGTCGAAGGCGTGCGCACGCCTGCTTACAATCATGTTTTCGTAGGCAACCGCAGACATTTTTCCACGAAGGCACTGGGCTTCTTGTCTCATAGGGCAACGAACGTATTCACACTTATGTCGATAAGATTTGAAGTAACAAATTTTCTTACCTTTTTTCATCTGTCTCGTTATCATTAAACTTCCCCTTCGAGTATCGGTAGGATGTACTTTTTCAGACCGGGCACAGTCTTCTACATTGTCAATTAACTTTTAATGAGCATTTTTTTTTTGTTATCAACAGTCTATCTACCTTTCGGACGACAATACCACCATACGTACATTTTGTCACTAAGATGGTAAGTAATTACTGAACTGCTGAACTTCTGGAACTCATGAACCACTGGAGAAAAAGTGGGTACTAATGTTTACAGTATAAAGGGCATCGCAATAAAAACAGTGACAAATATTGAGGATATCTTTTGAAACCCTGAATGAGGCAGCAGGAAGAGTGACACCACTAACCGCCGGGAACAGATTTCTTGGAGCTGGGTTGAGACCGCGAAATGCCACGACTCGTTTACTGCTGGCACCATACCACACGCCACACATACATTGAGTGGCAGCGGTAAGTCCCGTTTCTGTTTGTGGCGAATACGATCACAGAAAGGTGAGGGTTTTAGAGATCCAATATTCTCCAACTAGCTTAGTAAATCTGCAGTGGGATGGTAAAATTTATATGCTTTCACACCAGTAAGAAGTTCCTGATTATGACAATCTGAGCCTGCCTCCGAGTCACAACCATTACAACTGTGTAATGGTGCCCGTGGAGGTCTCATTTCATATTAACGTTGACCATGGACTTCTGTTCTAAATGTGACGAAACTGGGACGTTTAATACTTACTTAACAAACTTCATAAAAACTGATAAATATCGGACTAGAACCTCATGATTAATAATTTAGATATCCAATAGTGTATACAAAGCTGCAGTAATGCCAAGTATTCTAGATGGATCCGTGCGTGGAACACTATGTATGGAATACACATTAAGTCACTTCAAACCTTACAGAACACATACCTGCAAAGATCGCTGCGAGCACCCTAACCGGACATGTTCGCAATTAAGCCAGAGAAAAATATATAACGCACAAGATAGAAGACAATGCCAGCAACATATTGAACAAAATACACTTTATTCGGGAAAATCAAATCCCGCTTCAAAATGTCGGAAATGTACACTATAAACCGTGGCACAAATATAGGGTACCTCGAACAATTATTGTGATATGATCCCTACGACTAGTGAAGAATGGGCACAAACCTAGACAAGACAACTCGCCCGATTTTTGCGACCTAACCTGAGAAGAAAACCGCCGGCCGTGGTGACCAAGCGGCTCTAGGCGCTTCAGTCCGGAACCACGCGGCTAGTACGGTCGTAGGTTCAAATCCTGCCTCGGGCATGGATGTGTGTGATGTCCTTAGGTTAGTTAGGTTTAAGTAGTTCTAAGTTTACGGGACTGATGACCTCAGCTGTTAAGTCCCATAGTGCTTAGAGCCATTTGAACCATTTGAGAAGAAGATCATGTGAATTCTAACAGATCAGAAATTTGAAGACGAAGTATTACAACTACCAGACCAAGTCATTCCAACTACGAAGAAATTATTTAATATATGACTGTGTTCGAGATTATCCCATCATTAGGAATAATTTTTGCTTCTGTGTCATCAGTCTTCTGACTGGTTTGATGCAGCCCGCCACGAATTCCTTTCCTGTGCTAACTTTTTCATCTCATAATAGCACTTGCAACCAACATCCTCAATTATTAGCTGGACGTATCCAAATCTTCCTCTATAGTTTTTACTCTCTATTACTCTGTCTATTACCATGGAAATTATTCTGCGATGTCTTAACAGATGTCCTGTCGTTGTCTCTCTTCTTCTTGTCACTCTTTTCCATATATTCATTTCCTCGGCGATTCTATAGAGCATCATCTCATTCCTTATCATATCAGTCCACGTAATTTTCAACATTCTTCTGTAGCACCACATCTCAAACTCATCGATTCTCTTCTGTTCTGATTTTTCCACAGTCCAAGTCAATGCTCTGTTCAAAACGTATATTCTCGGAAATTTCGTCTCCAAATTAAGGCCTATGTTTGATGTTAGTAGACTTCTCTTCTCCAGGAATGCCCCTTTCTGCTAGACTGCATCTTATATCCATCCGTCTTCTTCCGTCCATCATAGGCTATTACGCTGCTTTGGTAGCAGAATTCCTTAACTTCATCTACTTCTGATCGCCAATTCTAATGGTAAGTTTCTCACTGTTTCCATTTCGAGATACTTCCCATTATTTTCATTTATCCTCGATTTATTCTGAATCCATATTCTGTACTCATCAACCTTTTCATTCCATTCAACAAATTCTTCTTCGCTAACACTAGGAATAGCAATGTCGTGGATATTTTTTCGCCTTGAATTTTAATCCCCTTCTTGAACCTTTCTCTTATTTATTTCGTTGTTCCTTTGATGTACAGACTGACTAGGAGGAGCGAAAGATTACATCCCTGTCTTACACCCTTGTTTAATCCGAGCACCTAGTTCCTGGTCTTCCATTCTTACTGCTCCCTTTTGGCTCTTGTACAGAAGTATATCATCCGCCTTACCATATAGCTTACCCCTATCTTTCTCATAATGTAGAACATCGTGCAGCATCTTACATTGTCGAACGCTTTTTCCAGATCGACAAATCCTATGAACGTACTTTGATTTTTCTTCAGTCTTGCTTCCATTCTCAACCGCAACATCGGAACTGCCTCTATGATACCCTTACCTCCCTAAATTCAAACTCATCGTCATGGAACAGAATCTCAGTTTTCTTTTCCACTATTCTGTCTACGATTCTTGAGAACAGCTTGAATAATGAGCTGTTACCGTAAGCTGATTGTGCGGTGAGTCTCGAGCTTGTGAGCTCTTCGAGTCTTAGGAATTGAGTGGATGATCTTTTCCGGAAAGTCTATTGGTATGTTAACAATCTCATACATTCTACACAATGAGGTGAATAATCGTTTTCTTGCCTCATACGCCAGTGATTATGAAAGTTCCGATGGAATTTTATCCATTCCTTCTGCCTCACTTGATTTTAAGTCTTCCAAAGCTCTTCTACATTCTGATTCTAACACTGGATCCCCCATCTTTTCCCCACCGACTCATGTTTCTCTATCAGGCCTTCAGAAAAGTCCTTCTCCCTCCAGTTGCTTTCAGTGTAACCCTTACACCTGTCCGCCCTCTCCTCATCATTTAAAAGGTGAATTTCCTTTGCACTCTTAATGCTAACGCCCTTGCTTTTAATTTCAACGGAAGTTGTTTTGACTTTGCTTCATGCTCTCTCAGTCCTATTAAGAGTCATTTATTTTTCGACTTCTTCTGAGTACTCAGCTAGTCCATAAACAGGGAGAACATTAATAGCGAGAAACTACAGTACAATTCGTGACTGGAAATGGAGGAAGAACAGTCCTACTAACATGTGTCCGGAGATGCATCGCTGCCACATTAGATAGTGCTGGCGAATGACAGTTCCTCTGACCACGTGCCTTTTTTTCTTGTCTGTTGCAGTCTGCGTGACTATCGCAGGGTACTGTAAGCAGCAGAGTGGTCCGGCATTCATGTCAGAAACAGGCCGAGATGGTGTTTGTGTACGGCCAAGTGGATGGAAACTATCTAGCGGTCGCAGAACTATACCAAAACAAGTAGCCTCACAGACATGAATCAAATTCCACAACATTTCAAGTCCGTTTTGGGCTTTTGTGTGATCGCGGGTTCTTTCAGATAGACCAGCAGACGACCGACGCGAGTACCTTTGCTAACAGCATGACATCGCCTGCAGCTCCTCTCCTGGGCTCGTGATTGTGTCGGCTCTACCCTAGACAACTGGAAAACCGTGGCCTGGCCAGATGACTCCCGATTTCAGTTAGTAAGAACTGATGGTAGGGTTAGAGTGTGGTCCAGACCCCACGAATCCATGGACCCGAGATGTGAAGCTGATGGTGGGCTCTATTTACATGGAATGCACTGAGTCCTGTCGATGTTCGGCTACTTGGAGAACATTTTCAGGCCGGCCGGAGTGGCCGTGCGGTTCTAGGCGCTTCAGTCTGGAACCGAGCGACCGCTACGGTCGCAGGTTCGAATCCTGCCTCGGGAATGGATGTGTGTGATGTCTTTAGGTTAGTTAGGTTTAATTAGTTCTAAGTTCTAGGTGACTGATGACCTCAGAAGTTAAGTCGCATAGTGCTCAGAGCCATTTTTGAACATTTTCAGCTGTTCATGGACGTCATGTTCCCAAACAACGATGAATTCTTCTGGATGACAGTGCGCCTCTGCACTGGGCCACAGTTGTCCGTGACTGGTTTGAATAGCATTCTGGACATGTTGAGCGAATTATTAGGCCACCCAGATATCGAAAATTTACGGTACATAATCGAGAGGACAGTTCATGCACAAATTACTAAAACGGCAACATTTTCGCAATTATGGAGGTCTCTAGAGGCATCATGCATCAATATTTCAGCTGGGGACTTCCAACGACCTGCTGAGTACATGCCTCGTGGAGCTGCTGCACTGCGCGGGACAAATGGAGATCCGACACCAAATTAGGAGGAGCCCAATGAATTTTGTCACTTCATTGTATATTGTGAAAAAAAGATACGTCGGCGGCTGGCGCCAGTACCTCTTTCTTGTAGTGTCATCTTTGCCGTCGATTTCACTTTGGCCGTCCGCGAGTCAGTTGTTCATCGCGGGTTCGGCTATTTAAGTCTGCAGCGTCGAGGCAGCAATCCTGACTGTGTGATCTGTCGGTTCTGGTTACAACGAGGTCGTGAGGTTGGCCCTTACTTGGTGTGCACGCTCACTGTGCGTGGTATGTAAATTATTGCAGATGAATAGGAAAAAGAATCCCGTAATGTTTGAATACTCCTTTAGTTGTGTAGCGCTTGACACAGTCACGTCGATTAAATATTTGAGCGTAACACTGCTCAGCGATATGAAGTGGGGCAGGCAGGTAATGGCAGTTGTGGGGAAGACGGATAGTCGTCTTCGGTTCATTGGTAGAATTTTAGAAAGAAGTGGTTCATCTGTAAAGGAGACCGCTTATAAAACACTAATACGACCTATTCTTGAGCACTCCTCGAGCGTTTGGGATCCCTATCAGGTCGGATTGAGGGAGGACATAGAAGCAATTCAGTGACGGGCTGCTAGATTTGTTACTGGTAGGTTTGATCATCACGCGAGTGTTACGGAAATGCTTCAGGAACTCGGGTGGGAGTCTCTATAGGAAAGGAGGCGTTCTTTTCGTGCATCGCTACTGAGGAAATTGAGAGAACCAGTACTTGAGGCTGACTGCAGTGCAATTTTACTGCCGCCAACTTCCATTTCGCGGAAAGACCACAAAGATAAGAGAGATTAGAGCTCGTACAGAGGCATATAGGCAGTGATTTTTCCCTCGTCCTGTTTGGGAGTGGAACAGGGAGAGAAGATGCTAGTTGTGGTACGAGGTACCCTACGCCACGCACCGTATGGTGGATTGCGGAGTATGTATGTAGATGTAGATGTACTGGAGTGCTGCGGCCAGAGATGGCGGAAAGGTTTGGGTTCCGACACGAGGCGTCGTGTATGGCTTTTCTCGCCACGCAGTACACGTTGAGAAGAAGCTGGAACGTCGCCTGGCACTAATCGTTCGCCTGGGTAAGTGGTGTGTGTTGGATTGAGACAGGTGCAGTTGTGTGCTTATCTTTATATGTTAGTGATTAACTAATGTTGTCTTCAGGGTGAATTTGGTGACGAGGCTGATATGTCAAAGTTATGTCACACTTGGTATGATAACGGGGCTTGGGCTTACCATCTTAGTTTCCTACCACTTGATGAAGGATCTGAAGATATATGTAAGGAAGCCCGGTGAGCTGCTAATTATTGAGTGATTATATATCTAAAGTTGTTGTAACCTTGCTGATTAAGTACCGAAATTTGCACCTTAATATACGGGCAACGAAATATTATGCTGTTTCGTATAATTACATCAGATTCCACGAAAGTGCAGTTCTGATGGGCTTTTGCCCGTTTGAAATAATACTCAGCTGTTACTATCACGTTTCAAGGAACAATTTATCTACGGGTGTATTGTAATGTTTAAATGAATTCTTAAGTGTTGAGTTTAAAAAAAAATAGCGAGCTTTGCTGTTTCAATGTTATATTTTATTCTTTTATGTAATGTGAATGTGCAATTGCAAGTGTGCTATTGTAGTTGATTTATGTTTCAGTTGGGCGGAGCGCAGTGTGTTTCCTCCGGTACGGTGGGACGTGGCACCGAGGCTTGACGACTTGGCCGTTGCCAGTGGAACTGTGATTCGTGAGACCGGGCTCCACGTTCCTGGCCTTCTGTCTCGATCTCATCATTAAGCTGAGTATTGCTGTTCTCTTTGTTCCTGGCTGTGCTAGGTCGTTAAGCTTTGTAGCTCGTTCCTTCGCCGCCTTGGCGAATGCGCCTTTCGTTCGAAATATGAATTTACATCTGTAAAACTGGCTATCTCTCTGAGACTACTGCCCAATCATATCGCTGGAGGCTCCACCTTATTAATTCTATATTCTCTTATCAGCAATTTATATATTATATTTGTACTTGAGCACTAGTCGTGAAATTTAATTTTTATAAAGGAGGATTTCATGTGCGTTTGTTCTCAGGGAATGTTTAGACGCTGAGGCGCTGTTTTATACTAATTGTTTGTTACTTTAATTAGTGCTTCTCTGTACTGGCATCAACTGGATTATTCCTTAGTTAGAAGCTAATGTGCCCAGCGTCTTCATTGCCGAGCGTTGAGATTTTAGAAGTTGCTGTTATTATTACTTGTGTGCCTTATGTTATGCCTTGCCTTAATGTTATACCTTGGTATACATTTATATTACAAAAGAGAAGTCATTGTACAGGATAGTCTTGCAGGTTCAGAGTTTGGTGAGTTTTGATTTTATTAAGTACTTACACAAACAAAAACTTTGTTAATGTTTCATGCATTTACTATGCACATTTTAACAGGAGTTAAAGTAAAAATTTTCTTGTGATCAAGTGAGGTTGTTAAATTTATCTGTTTTACTGTATTAAACTGTGCAAGGTAATAAACATTGTTTAGCACAAGCTGTGTACGTTTGATAATTACGGCCCTGCTCCTTCCTGTCTTATTATTGGACACAAATAGCACATTTCACAAAATGTTGCTCCGGGATGCAACAGCGCGTTTCCTTACATAGTAATGGTACAGAAACGTCTAACAAAATTTCACTCTGTGCCTATTTGCAGTAGAATATGGACGTCAAATTAGCGCAGTGTTGCCACACTGTTCTCATCAGTACGACGAGAATCTTTATTCGCTATAGTGAATCTGTGCTGCCTAGTTCGTACGGTGGATAGTTTGGCATCAGAATGCTCGAGACTTGGTCTAGGTATAATCAAATTTTTTAAAAAATTTTGATCAACCCAATAGTGCTGCAGTACAAACTTTCTTAAAAGACACATACGCTATAGCTGCAGGTTTTTTAACAAGAGTCGTAGTAGTTATTGGTTATAAGTGTCAGAAAAGTTCATGAAATGTAATGATTGGTTAAAATCAACTATCTCGTAGGATGGAAGTCACTTATCAATCTGTACATGCGCTATATATTCCATTTAGTAAGAGCGACTGGTTGCAGATTGCAAATACACAATCAGTGACAGCATCTTTCAAAAACCAGTAATCTGAGCAGGTGCTCATGGCGACCTTCCTGCATCACCAAATATTTAACGACTCACTGGATCGTGGTTCTCTGACATCTTCGCCACATAGCTGCTTCCACAGTTACAAGAACGGCGTGGAAGTACGTTGCCAGTACTTCCACGTTCATCGGCAGAGTACAAGAAACGTGCTACTTAGGTTATCGCCACAGAAAAAATGTAGATGATTTAAGCCAGAGAACACGGAATGAAACAGCCTACACGATTATTCGTCTTTAGTTTTAACTATTTTCTGATTTTTATATTTACGTACATTGTATATTAACTGGAGGTGGAAAAGGGAGAAAAGAAAGGAAAGTGAAGGGGTTATTGATGTCAGCTGCACCGGTACATTAAGCAGAAGCAGCAGCGAGGAGTATAAATGTGCACCAGACAGGGATTCGAAACCGGGATCTCCTGCTTTGGATTTCACGAAAAAGTGCTCTAAAGACTTTTTTTTAAGCAAGTAAAAATTTATATTGTGTGGAAATAAGACGATGTTCTTTACAAAATAAAATATTTCTGGGAATCGTAAATAAGTGAACTTTTTCAGCATTACATTTTTACATAAATGGTGTAACAATAATAAACATGAACTGCTTTGTTCAGCAATAAACAGAAACCGATCATGTCCCCCGTCTTGGGCGCGTTCCTCGCCAGTCCGGCTGTACCTCGCGTTGGTGCTACGTACGTTTTCACGTATGGTGGCGAATCCTCTCCACTGTCCTGGTTCTTTCTTGTTAAGAATACTTATATGCTGTAATTAAATTAGTCAAGATGCGATATATGTTACGTGCCGTTGCCATCCTGGTAGTTGGTAGTTCCATATGCTATATGTAGTTAACTGTGTTCCACAAGGAAGATCGTATGTGGGCAAGCGATGGTGAGATGTGAGCCACCGCTGCAGTGCCAGGCGAGAAGACGGTGCCAGTTCGTCTATCAAGGTGCCCGTTAGACTTGTCTGGTGTCGTGCCATCTTTATCATCGCGCATACGTAAATAGCCACTGCTCGATCGCGGACGTGGACTAGATCCACGACTACAAGGAAGAGTGAGGGTTTTGCATCCGTCCTTAAAAAAGCAGTCCTGTGCTCACAAAATTTTCTAGTGCCGCTAGGATTCGGCGTGCCACCACCACCGGCGTAGGGAGAACTTGGGTCAGGTGAGGGATGCGAGAACCCAGGCAAATGTTGACAAAGGTGACCCGTTGTATCACGTCCAGAGCCCATAACTTATTACTTCGAACCCTTGTATGAATTGTTTGCAGTAGATATCTGTAGCTGAGTTCCACCATGTGTCGACCGTCTGTGGTGAAGATAATTCCCAGGCATTTCATCCTGTCTATCGGCTGTAAGGCTGCTAAGTTTCCCGTCGGGAGTCCTCAGCTCCCGACTTTGCAGTCCGTGTATGCTCTACATCTACATCTACATTGCTACTCCGCAAGCCACCAAACGGTGTGTGGCGGAGGGCACTTTACGTGCCACTGTCATTACCTCCCTTTCCTGTTCCAGTCGCGTATGGTTCGCGGGAAGAACGACTGTCTGAAAGCCTCCGTGCGCGCTCTAATCTCTCTAATTTTACATTCGTGATCTCCTCGGGAGGTATAAGTAGGGGGAAGCAATATATTCGATACCTCATCCAGAAACGCACCCTCTCGAAACCTGGCGAGCAAGCTACACCGCGATGCAGAGCGCCTCTCTTGCAGAGTCTGCCACTTGAGTTTATTAAACATCTCCGTAACGCTATCACGGTTACCAAATAACCCTGTGACGAAACGCGCCGCTCTTCTTTGGATCTTCTCTATCTCCTCCGTCAGACCGATCTGGTACGGATCCCACACTGATGAGCAATACTCAAGTATAGGTCGAACGAGTGTTTTGTAAGCCACCTCCTTTGTTGATGGACTACATTTTCTAAGCACTCTCCCAATGAATCTCAACCTGGTACCCGCCTTACCAACAATTAATTTTATATGATCATTCCACTTCAAATCGTTCCGCACGCATACTCCCAGATATTTTACAGAAGTAACTGCTAACAGTGTTTGTTCCGCTATCATATAATCATACAATAAAGGATCCTTCTTTCTATGTATTCGCAATACATTACATTTGTCTATGTTAAGGGTCAGTTGCCACTCCCTGCACCAAGTGCCTATCCGCTGCAGATCTTCCTGCATTTCGCTACAATTTTCTAATGCTGCAACTTCTCTGTATATTACAGCATCATCCGCGAAAAGCCGCATGGAACTTCCGACACTATCTACTAGGTCATTTATATATATTGTGAAAAACAATGGTCCCATAACACTCCCCTGTGGCACGCCAGAGGTTACTTTAACGTCTGTAGACGTCTCTCCATTGATAACAACATGCTGTGTTCTGTTTGCTAAAAACTCTTCAATCCAGCCACACAGCTGGTCTGATATTCCGTAGGCTCTTACTTTGTTTATCAGGCGACAGTGCGGAACTGTATCGAACGCCTTCCGGAAGTCAAGAAAAATAGCATCTACCTGGGAGCCTGTATCTAATATTTTCTGGGTCTCATGAACAAATAAAGCGAGTTGGGTCTCGATCGCTGTTTCCGGAATCCATGTTGATTCCTACATAGTAGATTCTGGGTTTCCAGAAATGACATGATACGCGAGCAAAAAACATGTTCTAAAATTCTACAAGAGATCGACGTCAGAGATATAGGTCTATAGTTTTGCGCATCTGCTCGACGACCCTTCTTGAAGACTGGGACTACCTGTGCTCTTTTCCAATCATTTGGAACCATCCCTTCCTCTAGAGACTTGCGGTACACGGCTGTTAGAAGGGGGGCAAGTTCTTTCGCGTACTCTGTGTAGAATCGAATTGGTATCCCATCAGGTCCAGTGGACTTTCCTCTATTGAGTGATTCCAGTTGCTTTTCTATTCCTGCATATAGACTTGTGGTGCCTTATCGTCATTCCTTGGAGTCGGCTCCGGAGCCCGCAGAGCAGCAGCTCAATGGCGATGGCATAAATATCGTAGACAGCGGGCGCCCTCGTCTGACCGATCGCGAGATGCTGATGGGCCCCACGAAGCGTCCATCGATGAGCACCCTGCATGAGGCGCCGTGGAGTAGTCGCGTAAGGACGGTGACAAAACTCTGTCGAATCTTCATTTGCCTCATCACAAGACAGGCGTGGCTCACGTATCAAAGGCGCGATCGAAATCTGCCGATACCAGTGCAGCCCGGAGGCGACATGTTGTTTCCAGGGCCATAACATCGCGATAGCCGCTGAGTGCTGTTTGTGTATTGCTGTCCACTCCTACTTGGGTTTGCTCAAGTCATATCACTTGGAGCACTACACGTTTAAAACGTGCTGCAAGTATCCTGGTGTAGGTCTTGTAATTAAGAAGGGTCAGTGGCTGGTAGGCCTTTATCCGTGTACCCCCGGATGTTTTATGGATGGGGCACGTGGCAGTCCATCGCACAATCATGAGATCTTTAAATGTGTGATAACTCGTCGGGCTTCGGTGACTTGATCGACGCTCCCTTATCGAGAGCTTCTATTACGCCGTCATCTGTGACTTCCCCGTTAGCTCTCGCTTGGCCGTCGCGTCGAGGCATACGGATAGCGTTCGTGCGACATCATGTAAGGCTGCCTCCTTGTGCTCCGATTCTTCACAGAGGTGACCGGCAATGCCTTCTTGATGGCAACCATCTGGCAGTACGACCGTCTATATTAAGGTTCTGCGGATACGTTGTTCGAAGGCCCTTGCGCGGACTGCGACACTCTCAAGACGGGTTTGCGTTATGGAAATTATTTGGGCACGCGCTCGTTTTATAGCAGCACTCCGATCCAGTGAAGGCGCTTGTAGAGAAAGTTCGCGTAGCATCGTGAAATAAAATTCCGTCGTATGGCGCCTCCACATCATCTGCTCCTTTCCATATGCAATCAACAGGCGGCGCAGTGCTGGCTCATAGCGTTCCAGCCACCTTTGCAAAGCCGTCGGATATTTTGGGAGGAGTCGCTCACACATGTGCCGAGTGTCTTAGATTAAACGTTTGCACTCAGATTCCCTGAGATGTGCTGTATTCAATTTCCAGACACCGCGACTCCTCCACATTCGATGAAGAACGTAGGGAAGCCGTGCATATGTATGCTATGTGATCTGGAAAGGCGACGGGCCACTATTCGGTAACGAGGACCGCAGATTAGAGATGACGTAAATTCTGTCGTTACTAGGCATTGCGCTAACCACTGAGGTACTCGGATCACAGTGTTTGCCGCCGTTGTGCCGACCACCTCGGCACGCCTTCCGGTCGACCCACACTCCCATCTTGCGCCACCTATCCGCAGCCCCTGCCCACATCCTCTACGCTTGCTACTCAGAGATTCCATCAGGAAGTCGGATGTATTTGTGCGAACGCACTGAAGAAGGTCGATTCGTTGCCCATCCAGGGGAATCAATTATACAAATGCTTCATGTGTATTCTTTCGATTTGTTTTGGTGCTGACAGGATTCGCGAATGTCACATTCAGTTCTGCAGTGACTTTTTCAGATGTCGTCCTCTTATTTTTCGTCGCAGTCTTCTTCAGTGACTCTCTGCCATTATCACTCAACACAAATTTGAGTCCGTGATGTGACTTAGTGGATATTTTCGCCGACCAGTGTGGTCGACCGGTTCTAGGCGCTTCAGTCTGGAACCGCGCGACTGCTACGGTCGCAGGTTCGAATCCTACCTCGGGCATGGATGAGTGTGATGTCCTTAGGTTAGTTAGGTTTAAGTAGTTCTAAGTTCTAGGGGACTGATGACCTCAGATTTTAAGTCCCATAGTGCTCAGAGCCATTTGAACCATTTTTTGGATATTTTCCGGCTCTTCCTTAGTGTGGTATAAATCTTCGATGCGGTACCTCCAACAAACACTTCGGCTACCTACGTTACGGATGCACCCACCATGCGAGCGCCAACAGTTTGCCTACATTCGAACTCACTTGGAGGCAATAAATATATTTAAGAGAAGATCCAAACTTCACTAAAGAGAAGTGGCGAAGTAAGCAAAAGAGACACCATAAAAATTTAAACGGCTGAATGAACTCTCAGAGATTCTAATTCAGTTGTACCAACGGCATACTTGCAATGTTCTTAAGCACATATAAAATAAGTGGGTGACGAAGGACGATAAAAAAGTCAGTAGTCGGTCTGCCTACTTCAGACGGTCAAGGCTGGGGGCAGTGCTCTCGCAGATGATGCTAGCGTCACATGCAGAATTATGCCAAAGTTTCAGTTGTTTCAACTTTGGCATCAAATTAATACCAAAGAACATACCACCTGCAATGTTATTTACTTTCAGTACCACCAACGTCTTTATGTTAATTTTCCATTGTACACATAAAGCTTTTTTCAGCATACTTGCCTGGACAAAAAGACTGCTCATGTCATTCAAAACACTCTAACTGCATTATTACTGAGTAGGTGTGACTCATTTGAGCGAAGAGATTCCGTTGCTGAATTCATCTCATTTGCGGAGTCCTTATACAATCTGCTACTTACATATAACTATTCGACGAGGAACTCTAGAACTACGGTAAAGCAGATATACTCAAAATCTAAAATATGTTACCTGCTTACAAGCATTCCACAACTAAATGTAGCGCCAAGTAAATCAGATAGTTTCAAAATCTGTATTATGATATTTGTGCGAGATTTTTTTTTTTAGTTTGAAGTATTTCTTTTCGTGACTGTCAAAAAAATGGTTCAAATGGCTCTGAGCACTATGGGACTTAACATCTGAGGTCATTAGTCCCCTAGAACGTAGAACTACTTAAACCTAGCTAACCGGCCGGCCGTGACTGTCGATAAACATATCAGTTGTCTGTTGCATATTCGTACTGAGTGAAGGATATTCCTACCTGATGTTTGAGGTCTTCCCAGTGTCACTGATATGTTGTTTACCAGTGTTGGGCCAAAATATGGAATCACTACGAGAAACGAAAGTTTGAACATATGCAGATGCTAGCCAAGCTTGGAGGCTGCGCTGTTGTATTTGAACACGAAGGGCAACTGTGCACGTATGCGGGTGGGGGTGGGGGGGGGGGGAGAGGGGGTGTGCAAACCGAGGTAGGCGAGGACTGTGACGAAAAATAAATGAGAGAACAAGAGCTGAAAAAGTCACCGCAGAACTGAATGTGGCATTTGCGAATCCTAGCAGCATCAAAACAAAACGAGAGGAGCTACAGAAGCATGTGAGAATGGAAGGGCTAGCTGGAATTACAAAACCGTAAATCGATTATGCGAATGCGTTCAAAAGAAAAAAAGTGGAGCCGATACAATAAATTATAGACTATGGAGCAATGGAGAAAAGTTACTGGGTCGGATCAGTTTAGTTTCCAACTTATGGCCGAGTTTAGGCCCTAAGAGCAGAACATAGAAAATGGTGGGGGTAATTTGGGGACAATTTGGGCAGCCATATTCTGATATTCCATGGGCCGCATGGTAATTCTCCAAAGTTGCATTATTGACGGAGATTATGTTAGCATTTTCGCTGGTCAGGTCCTTCCCATGGTAAAATGATTACTCGCCAACAGTTTTGAGGCTGTGTTCCAAGACGACAGGGTCGCTAATCAAGAAGCTTGTGTTGTCCAGAACTGGTTTTGTGAGCAAGAGGATAAACTGTAGCATATCTCATGGCCACCACAGTCACCGGATCTCAATATTACTGAGCCTTCGTTTTCCACTTCGGAGAGAGGATGCTTGATCGTTACCCACCTCCACCTTCCTTACCGGAACTTGCCACTATTTTGCAGGAAGAATGGTATACGTTTACTCTGAAACTCATCCAGGATCTGCATTTACCCATTCGAAGACGACCGGGAGCCGTCCTGTTTCCCAACGGTCTTCCTACACTGTATTAGCTCTTTCGATGCTACAGACATGATCTTTGCTTTCCTACTCATTGAGCGTGGCTTCGTTATGGCTGTACTGCTCGATAAATGCTGCTACCTGTGCTTAGGGTGGGCGTTCCAGCAGCTATGAAACACTTATCATCTGATTTTAAGGGAACTGTTACGTGAAAGAATTGATTTTTGTTCTTCCAGTCTGACATCTTACGTCGATAAAGGAATGAGTTTCTTTTAATTAATGTATCAAATTGTGAAAAGCACCGGGTGAAATTTTAAAGACTTTGCAGAGATAAAAACGCACTGCGCAATCTTAGCCTACGGTCGAGTGTAGCTCATACATGAAATGTAGGTAAGGTATCGAAATCTTATTTAAAACTAAAAGCTGGATGATGTATCATCTCGTCGTCGAGTACTGATTTTGATATGCGACAGACTGTCACGCGAGGTCCCCATTCCCGTCTTCGTGCATTGCGAATCATGTGGTTCTAACATTGGTCATATTTCATAAAGGATTCGAGATAACGAAACGATAATTTCTGCAAATAGTAGCACATAGAAAAGGTAAGTGGATCATACGGTAAATACTCTAAACGTTTTTTATTTTCATCTAATTTATTTATCTATTTATTTACTTTGACCGAGATATGGAAGGAGCTTGTCCACGGCAGTTAAAAGTTTAAGCATTATAATTTATTAAGTTGTTGGTTTTTCCATATTTTTGGCCGCCCTCTGTAAGACACGGCAGTGGAATGAGGGTTGCGGGCCAGTTGGTTACACATTAGCCACTTGGTAATATGGAATCAACGCCGTAAGACTGGTGAATGTGGAAATGTGGAATAATGAGAGAAAGGAGCTATTGTGTTTTGACGTGCTGATGTGCACGCCTTGCGTGAAGTTACCCAATTTTTGTTGGTGAATCGATGTGAAGAGACCAAACTGTCCGCAAACAACCACTCGAGGCGATGTAACAAGTAGAAGAGCAATGACCGGAAAATGGTCCTAATTAGCAAAAATTGCAGACGACTTTCAGCCCTTGTCAATTTCGACGATTTGAAACTGGCCAAACAGCTTCAGTAAATGCAGGTTCATTTGAACCAGTTACCGAGAGAATATGGCGAAACTAACTGCATGCAATAGACATTTGGAGTAGCGTAACTTGTAAAAAGGCCATTACTCACCGCGGCACATAGGACTGCGTGTCTTCAGTGGGTGAAACAACACAAAGAATAGAAAATAGCTGACTGGAGTTATGCAGTGTGGTCCCACGGGGTGGACTTTTCCTGTTTTCAAATTACATAATGCGTCATATGTACCGACGGTTCAATGAGACGTTTAATCCACAATGTATGGTGCGTTTAGCTTTGGCAAGAGGCGGTTCTG
Source organism: Schistocerca americana (assembly GCF_021461395.2). Classification (NCBI taxonomy): domain Eukaryota; kingdom Metazoa; phylum Arthropoda; class Insecta; order Orthoptera; family Acrididae; genus Schistocerca; species Schistocerca americana. Next base: position 429,406,655 of record NC_060121.1, on the reverse strand, counting down.
TGGTGTTATGACCGTGATTTAATATCGTGGCTTGACGCCACTCACTCAGGTAGTTACAAACATGAACCGGAATGTTTATTTCAACTTGATCACTCATCAAGTGTTGTCCTTTCTTTCACATCTACATGGTGATGTATTCTGTAGACACTCTCAATATTTTAACAGCTGTGTTCATAGGATTGTGGGTGCATGGGTACTCAATTTGACGAACACACAGTTACCAGTTACCCTGTCGCGCTTCAAGTGCCGGCAACGTCACCCGACCTTAATGTATCACAATGTATCACAAAAAAATCTTTGTGGTATCTAATCACCTAAGAATTTAGCTCGTTATCGAGTCTAGATGCAATGTTACACCTTATTATCGCGATAGTTGGAAAGGGAGACGAATATTTTGTCCTGTGTGCATGGAAATGCAGATGGGATGTAGGCAATATTGTGGCTTAATTTAAAGACTAATATTGACAGTGTGACAAAACTGTGATATTCTATTTCACATACTAAAGTAGTTTAATTAACGAAACGTAATATTAATGAACTTCTTGACAAAGCGAATGACAAAGCTTACGAAACAGAAGTATGCAACGCCATTTGCTCTTTAGGAGGCTCTTTCGTGTTTTCCACTGCTCAACAGAATAAATATGTATCACCTCCTAGAGTAATACGGTTTTTTCTTCCCTCGTTGATGTATAGGGGCGCATCTTTCTTTCCGACGCAACATCTGCCGTGGGCCACATCGCTGGGCCACGGTATCGGCTGGGCGCTGCGCCTGACGTTCCATATTTATGTGACCTGCTCAACTCGGGAGCCAGGTGGGCTGCAGCCCCACCGCCTCGCGAACCATGTATCACCGCTCGCCAGGAGCATCGACGTTTTGGTAGAAAACAGAATGGAGACTGTGGACATACTCATGCAGTTATGGGGAAACTTACAGTAGCGTTCTCGTGTTATGACGCAGACGCTTTGAAAATGCTGTACTCAGAATTAACACTGTACTATCGCAAAACACTGACCCTTCTAGACATTTTCACTTCAGATTGTGAAGGCAACTGCAGAAGTTGTTTCAGTCGAATACTATTCCAATTTATTATGAGTTGTTGCCTATCTGCAGATATTACTAATTTCGAAGAAAACACATTCTTCTTAATGTGAAACACCACCGCTGCTATTTATTTCCTGGCTCACTAGTTTCGGACTTTGCTATTATCGCAAGCTAGAAATGACTGAGAAAAAAATTTGTTATGAGTGGATATTTCAAAGCCACGCAAATTATAAAAATAGGTGTAAAAATAGATGTACGTACGTATGTATGTATATATGCATGAGTATGTAGGTATGTATGATCAACATCTCCTCCGGAACTACTAGACCGATTTCATCCAAAATTGGTACACTGTTTCTAAAGAAACACGTCTAACGAAGAGGTGGGGGTAATCGTGACAAGGCAGTGTAGCCCACGACGCGGCGAATACCTGTACTTTACTCATCCATTATATGATAGGGAGAACAAAAACAATTTGGCAACAAACTATACATACAGATTCAAAATTTACGAAACTTTTTCTCGCCGACAGCACCTAAAAAATGGAGAAGGGAAAAAAGTGGTATTTATTACGTTTTCGCTGTTCATGCGATAAAACTGTCACATGAAGTATGACTTCTTTACCACATTTTGCAGACAACATTCTCGTATGCCACTGAGCGTAACACAAAGGTAACATCATTGTACGAACATAATTCAGGAGATATGACATCATAAACACTGAGTGCGTGAAAACCATCGCATCACACAAAGCGTTTAAATTTCTTAGTTCTTTGCTGCTAACTCAATTCGATATACATTTCGCAGACAGTAGGCACATCTACCACTGAATTTACTTGCAAAAGTATGCAGGATGAGTCATAAACTATTGCCACCAAGAAAAGTTTGTGGGACAAAAGTTGCATGGGACAACGGGGGCCATAATATGACGTTGGTTTCTTGTTGCTAGGTGGCATCACTTCAGAAATATTTAGCTCAACTTTGTTTTTCTAAATGGGATGTCATAGTTTGTACTTATTTTTGATAGCGGCTATCGTGACAGAAGGAGTTCGAAGTGATGACCATTGGTATCAGTGCAGTGCGTCAATCTTCTTATCATGTATTTAGTGGATTCACATCGGCACTTACCGAAGCACATGCTCTGACAATTCTCTCTGTAAGTGGACGTTCATGCCACCTTTTTGACCTTCAAAGACCTTACTGTTACACGTCATTGGATTCATCACAATAGCCGCTATCAGAAAATAAGTACCAAACTACAGCATCCCATAAAGAAATAAAAAAAAAACAAAGTTGACCTTCATATCTCTGACGAGACCCCACCTAGCAACAAAAAACCAACGTCGTGTTATGGCCCCCGTAGTCTCACGCAACTTTTGTCCCACAAACGTTTCAGTTACTATCATAATTTCGGGATTATTCTACGTGGCAATAATGACTCACACTGTATATTGTACAGCACATAGTTCACGAGTTTCGTCTTGAAGACTGAGATGAGTACAAATAAAAGTGCACGGCGGAATTCACTAGACATACAGTGAAATAAATGTTCAAATACGCGGGAAATACGTTAAATGTGTATGAAATATATTTGACATGTATGTATGCAAGCAAAGCCACGCATAAGAAGCTCATCCTAAAACTATGGAACAATTTCAATTAAATTTGGTACATATATTAGTTACAATCTGGAAAGGAATTACGAAGGGATAAGACCCACTAGCCTGTTGGGTGAGAGGATGAGAAGATGGGCAGACGGCAAAGGAGTAGGATGAGACAGATAAAAAGAGGAGGAGGAGGAGATGGACAGAAATAGCTAAGGGAAAATAGGCAGAGAGAGGGGAGAGGAGGAGCCGGGCAGAGAAAGGAAAGAGGAACAGATGGACAGGCGGAGGGGGAGGAAGAGATAGGTAGGGAGATGAGGCAGGAGTAGATGAGCAGACAAAGGGGGAAGAGGAAATCGACAGAGAAAAGGAAGACGAGGAGATGGGCAGAGAAAGGTGAGGGGGAGATGGGCAGAGAGGAAAGGGACAGAGGGGCAAGTACAGGTTGACGCAAAATATACGCACCACAGCACTGCCGAGTACTCAGGTACCATGTATAATAGTGGTATCACTGATATAATGGTTCTTATGGTAACTAATTATGTATTTTTTATGTAGGATATATTTTGTGTGGACATTTGTGTTTGTCATGACACCTTAACGTATCTCAGTTAATGAAGGTGCCACAATTAAGAAAAATGTATACTAGGCTAATACATTCTCATAATATAGAAAAGTATAACTACAGTTGTGACGTCCTTAACGCAGGTCTCAGATAAAATTTAAGTGTGATGACGTGAGCAGCACTGTCTACACAAAATACATTCTACATACAAAATATGCAGGTAGTTACCATATGAACTGTATAGTCAGTGATACCTTTATTATAAACATTTAGCTCATACGTTTATAACAAATTTTGTTCTCTGCAATAAGTAGCTTGTAAAAATGGGGAAAGCGCAAAAATAGTAAGAAGGGAAATAAATACTAACTTTGGTCTTAGACATTTAAAACCAATGTCTTTCCTTCCCTATTTAAGAGCTCCAAGACACGCTGTAGTGCAAACATTTATAAATGTCTTGAATGTTAGGAACAGCAGCAAATTGACTATACTTTAAAATTAACTGTGGATTAAAATTTTACTGATAGAGTTCGTAAATTTATAGCTTATTGATTGTTGACCGGCTTCTATATAATTGCCGGCCAGTGTGACCGAGCGGTTCTAGGCGCTTCAGTCTGGAATCACGCGACCGCTACTGTCGCAGGTTCGAATCCTGCCTCGGGCATGGATGTGTGTGATGTCCTTAGGTTAGTTAGGTTTAAGTAGTTCTAAGTTCTAGGGGACTGATGACCTCAGATGTTAAGTCCCATAGTGCTCAGAGCCATTTGAACCAATCTACATAATTCTCTACATTTATTTCGTAAACTGATGAAGTATCCGTTCCCCGACGCCAGGTATATAAGACGACATCCTAATACAAGTGGTTGAAAATGTTAAAATTTTTGAATTACGGATATATAAAATAAAAGCAATTATGTGGAGCTTGCCACACCGCTGCAAAATCAGTTAACAAAATGTCTATATGCGAAGTACAGAAATATATGAACTTTTTTGTGACATTCATAATAGAATAGCAAACGATTTCGAATTTCTGGTGTATATCATGAGCTCAAGCTACGATTTTAAAACGCGTATTACGGAGTTATTTATAGTGTGGATCCAAGAACGATCCTTATAACATTGCTGGTAAGCTGCGTGTAGGGAATCCTGCCTCTCAGAATACCTTTTCCTCAATGGAGGTTGTCATCAATAATAAAGAGAACGATCTGCACTATGACTTATTGTAACTTACACTGTGTCAGAAAATCGTCCCTCATTCCGGAATAAAAATTTTCATAAATTCATCACTAACCGTAAGAAGGTGGTAATGAAATACATTTTATTAGGCGTCTAAGGATTCTGTTTATGTTTAACATGATCTACACTATCTGTTAAGAATATCTGTTGATATTTACGATATGAAAAATATCAAGTAGCATTCGTGCGATCGTTAGGGAATATCTCAATTCTGCACATTTTTAGTTCAAGATCGCCTAGTCAGTAGTTCAAAATCTTTTACGATTCTTCAACAACGCAGAAATTATCCTAAACATTATGTATACACATATAAAGTTAGTTATTGGTGATAAGTCTTTCAATAGTTTCCAAGTGAAAATACGATGAAAGCTTTTGACTTATTCCACATTCTTGGGTGTCATTTTAATTGGAACTGCGAATGGAAAATTAGCATAATTAAGTTTCTTCCGTCGATGGAGCTACTTGGAAAGATGTTGTACGCTTATTTATTAAGAAATGGAAACTGCTTCAGATAACAGTTTATTCTTTGGTGATCTCTTCTGAGGCTTGTAGCTATATCATCAGAAAAAAAATGTAGCTGTGAACAATTCCCATTATATATAGTCTTTGCATTGTACGTATATAAAGTTCTCAATGCTTACATGGCTATTGATAATGCAGTATTTGGTTAGCAGACAAATTTGTTTCTTCTAATGAACATTAGCGCATAGTTTCTCTTGTAAACATATAATTTTTATGTATGGTATGTTCCACTTACTGAAGGTTCGTTTAATAGATCTGCAAAACGAGCGGAGTGTGTATTCTAAATCAACCTGATGTTATGTAATTTAATCTATCCTTTAAACTATTCTGCAGAAGGTACTGAAAGAAAATTAGGCACATACTTGAAATGAAGATCCTTGTTTGATTCTCTACCTTACTCTATATCAACTGGTCCTACTCAGTGGCAAATCGCTCCCTGTAATCTAATATAAAGTAATTCATTTTATTGTACTGTGGCTCTGGCACTAATTTTTATCTTCATTAATTTCATGAGGAAGATCTACTAATTAAGAAATTAAAGAAATGACCAAGGTAAATCCCAATATTTGCTGCAAATTCTTAGTGAGAACAGCTTGGCAAGAGCATTAGAAGGTTTTGAAAGCGAACACACAAGAAGAAGATCAAAATAGCAGGCACAGTTTACAGTGTGCCGGCCGAAGTGGCCGTGCGGTTAAAGGCGCTGCAGTCTGGGACCGCAAGACCGCTACGGTCGCAGGTTCGAATCCTGCCTCGGGCATGGATGTTTGTGATGTCCTTAGGTTAGTTAGGTTTAACTAGTTCTAAGTTCTAGGGGACTAATGACATCAGCAGTTGAGTCCCATAGTGCTCAGAGCCATTTGAACCATTTTTTAAGTTTACAGTGGAGAATGGTACGGTTCGCAAAAACAATTTAACAAGTAACAGAAAAGTGCCAGAATCCTAGTGTGTTAATACCGAACGACATAGCCAAGAGAAGGAGCTAGTGATTGCATTCTTGCATCGAAAAGAGGCGACGAGATTACAAGCAACAGCGCCAGTGCTAAGTCATGTGGAGCTATCTTGCATTTAATGTAACATTAACGAATATTTAACTCGATTCTGTCATAACCAACCGATTCCACCACATATTATCAGCATAAAAAATTTGTAGTTGTATGAGTAGGCCTAAAAATAATAATATATTAATTAACGTTACCACCAATCATGTAGACATATCCTGTGAACTGACTCGTTCCGTACTATTTCGATAAAAGAATCGTTCCAATGATCTACGGGACATGTAACTAACTAATCGAAGTCTCGCCCCAGAGTCGTAGTGCAACAGAATCAAGTGATAATATTTCGTTAAAACTTTATTGAAGAAGTATTGAGAAGAGCTGAGCACGGCTCTCGGTGCTGTGTATGCCAGAAGTCGAACCAAGAGTTGAGGTGTGTCGCCCACATCTGGAGAAGAAAACCACGATACGTCTAGAGATGTAGTGTTTACTGCTCCACATCTGGAGAAGATATGACTAGAATTAGTGTTTACTGCACCAAACCTGGAGAAGAAATATGTACTGCTCCACGTCTGGAGAAGTGTCTATCGAACCGCACCTGGAAAAGAAATATGTACCACACATCATCTGGAGAAGAAGTAGTACGATAGGGACCTATTGCACTGTCTCTATCAGAAGTGGGCAAACAGTCTCTCGAAAAGACATTACCAACCAACCTGCAAAAGTTCCCTTGGCTCTAGCAAATCCTCTAATTTTTAAGTTGTTAAGTGGATAGATAATAGCTGGCACCCAATGGTGCTCGCTCGTGATTCCTCGTCACAGTCTCGTTTCCTTGCAACCATTCCCCAATCTGCTCTCAAAAAACTTGGATAACTGTCACTGACTTCTATTTGTGTAAGTGTATTTTTAGGAGACCCAATTGCTGGTTTTCGCGGCTGTGAGATCGAAAACATCTTCCCTACAACGAAAAAAAATAAATACTAACAGCTGCAATTTTATTAATTATTCTGTTTGACTGCCAATATCGTTACCTCACTGTCACCATCTTTAGACTCATTTATAAATTTATAATATCAAGCTTTAAACAGACATCAGTTGTCGCTATTTAAAATAAATTAATCATACATCCACATCAGTAAAAAAACTGTAAGAAGAGAAGTCAAAGACATTAAGATGGTAAATTAAAATGCATGAGATACAAACAGTGGTCATTAACCCATTAACTGTATTAGTAGAAACCGAATAACATTTCATTCTAACATAATATTATGAAGTAAGGTAAAAGTTCTCATATTGTAGAAAAGCCTTCATTGGAAGCATACATTAAGTGTTGTAGAAACAATGGTATCACATACAGTGGTTGAACTCTATTGAAATACAGAGAATCTGTATTGTTATACCAAAATTGAAAACAGGGGAACCGAAATAATGAATGCATAATCATGATAAAGGACTAAAACGGACTAACCCTAGTATTGTAACTTAATAGTAAATGAGTACGAAAACCGTTAAAGGAATGGAAAACCAGAAATGAACCGTGCATTTAGGTCAAAGTGAGAGCCTAAGATAGAAAAAGCATCTTTTTCTCCAATTCCAGGGGCCTAACACCAACTCGCCGGCTAGCATAAAATACCTTTTGCAGAAAACGCCATGCTCGACCGTTGAAAAATGTGCTTCATCGTGGTAGGCGAGTCCACTGGTAGTCTACCGCACCGCGTCTGGAGAAGAAATGCCCACCGCACCGCATTTGGAGAAGTGTCCACCACATCGTGTCTGGAGAAGTAGTAGCAGTGTCTATGCAATCACTCTGCCAGACGTCGCTCCAAGAGTCTCTCTAAAACCATCGCCCAACAATCAACAAAAGTTTGTTTAGTGCTAGCTAATCACATAATTTTTACATTGTTAGTGGCTCGCACTAGCGGCTTCAAAAAAATCTGCATCGTTCTCTTGCTTCCACCTCATGGTCTCGTTTCTTTGCTTCTATTCCTGGACAGCTCTCAAAAAACTTGGAAAACAGTCAGTGATCTCCGTTTCTTAACTGTGTATTTCAAGACAGCCAAGTCGCGGCTTTCGCGACTGTGGGAACGAAAACATGTTCCCTATTCGAACTGCCTTCTACGATCTCACTGGCTGGTAGAGAACGCCTTCTGCAGAGAGCGCCCAGCCGGACGTTCACCGTTGTAAAATGTCCATAATCGCGGGAGGCGAATCCACGGGCTATCTTTCTAGTATGCAAGGTGAATCTACGTTACTCATTTTGTTGACATCTTCGGAAACGCCATTTTCGAGTTTATGGTGATCTGAAAATGGAGTCTCGGCCAGAAACTATTTATCGAATGAAAAATAAAATATTTACACCATGGACTGGTTTTTCGTTCTATATCTTCTACATCTATATCTACACGGATACTCTGCAAATCACATTTAAGTGCCTGGTAGAGGGTATTATTCCAATCTCGTATAGCGCTCGGAAAGAACGAAAACCTATTTCTTTTCATACGAGCTCTGATTTCCCTTATGTTACAGTGGTGATCGTTTCTGCCTATGCAGGTAGGTGTCAACAAAATATTTTCGCATTTGGAGGAGAAAGTTGATGATTGGAATTTCGTGAGAAGATTCCGTCGCAACGAGAAACGCCTTTCTTTTAATGGTGTACACCACAAACCCTGTTTCATTTCAGTGACACTCTCTCCCATATACCACGATAATACAAAACGTGCTGCCCTTCTCTGAACTTTCTTGATGTACTCCGTCAGTCCTACCTGGTAAGGATCCCACACCGCGCAGCAGTATTCTAAAAGAGGACGGACAAGCCTAGTGTAGGCAGTCTCGTTAGTAGATCTGTTACATTTTGCTAGTGTCCTGCCAATAAAATGCAGTCTTTGATTAGAGTTCCCCACAACATTTTCTATGTATTCCTTCCAAATTAAGTTGTTCGTAGTTGTAATTCCTTGGTATTTTGTTGAATTTACGGCCTTTAGATTTGACTGATCTATCGTGTAACAAAAGTTTAACAATTTCCTTTTAGCACTCATGTGGATGACCTCACAATTTTCGTTACTTAGGGTCAACTGCCAATTTTGGTACCATTCAGATATATTTTTTAAATCATTTTGCCGTTTGTTTTGATCATCTCATGACTTTATTAGTCGATAAACAACAGCGTCATCTGCGAGCAACCTAAGACGGCTGCTCAGATTGTCTCCCAAATCGTTTACATAGATAAGGAACAGCAAAGGGCCTATAACACTACCTTGGGGAATGCCAGAAATCACTTCTGTTTTACTCAATGACTTTCCGTCAGTTACTACTAACTGTGACCTCTCTGATAGGAAATGACAAATCCAGTCGCATAACTAAGACGATATTCCATAAGCACGCAATTTCACTACAAGCCGCTTGTGTGGTACAGTCTCAAAAGCCTTCCGGAAATCCAGAAATACGGAATCGATCCGAAATCCCTTGTCAGTAGCACTCAACACTTCACGCGAATAAAGAGCTAGTTGTGTTTCACAAGAACGGTATTTTCTAATCCAATGTTGACTGTGTGTCTATAGGCCGTTTTCTTTTAGGCAATTCATAATGTTCGTACACAGTATACGTTCCACAATCCCGCTGCATGTCGACGTTAATGGTATGGGCCTGTAATTTAGTGGATTACTCCTACTACCTTTCTTGAATATTGGTGTGACTTGCGCAACTTTCCAGTCTGTGCGTGCGGATCTTTCGTCGAGCGAACAGTTGTATATGATTGTTAAGTACTGAGCTATTGCATCAGCGTACTGTGAAAGGAACTTAATTGGTATACAGTCTCCACTGGTGCCTTCTGTTGAGAGACTGGCTATTCATGACCAGGGCTTCTAAGTAAGAAGCTACCTTCATCAATTATTCCCAATTACTGTATAGAGAAATTAATAAAGACGGTTCGATTTGTAATAACCTTCGTAATTCTACTCATTGGCCGGCCGGTGTGGCCGAGCTGTTCTAGGCGCTTTAGTATGGAACCGCGTGACCGCTACGGTCGCAGGTTCGAAACCTGCCTCAGGCAAGGATGTGTGTGATGTTCTTAGGTTAATTAGGTTTAAGTGGTTCTAAGTTCTAGGGGACTGATGACCTCAATGTTCAGTCCCATAGTGCTCAGAGCCATTTGAACCTTTTTTCTACTCATTGAATCGGAAGTAAGGATACGATCAGTCTACACATGACTTTGATTGGCACCTGAAATAATTGTCGTGTCGAAAGAATGAAAAGTGTCAGGATTGACGTTATTTGATATAAGTGGGTGAAATTTGCTTTTGGAGAAAGGAAAAGTAAAACATTAGTTACCTACATTTTAATCGGTGACAGAAGCAATGTTAGAGGAGTCAACTGCAGAGGTAATGAAAGGCTTTTCTAAATCAGGCAATCAAAGACATTGGATGTAGCAACTGCGCACAACTGAGACGACTGAAACAAAATAGGAAGGAATAGAGCATGCATCGAAACGTTTTAAAAATCAAATGGCTCTCAGCACTATGGGACTTAACTTCTGTGCTAATCAGTCCCCTAGAACTACTTAAACCTAACAAACCTAAGGACATCACATACATCCATGACCGAGGCATTCGACCCTGCGACCGTAGCGGTCGAGTGATTACAGACTTAGCGCCTAGAACGTCTCGGTCACACCGGCCGGCAACATTTTAAAAGCACCAACACTTGAAATAGTCTGGATAGTAATCTATAGTCTGCTTTCTTCGTCTACGTCATATCAGACGGTGCGCCATCTTTGTTGAACGAGAGTGAGGAACGATTTTAGTTATCTCTTTCAAAGTTCGGGTACTAGCGTGAGCTGGTTAAGGCTCGAGTGAGGTGATGGAAGGGGTGGCGACAAGTATGTTGAAATGACTCCATTTCATTCGACCTTCAGCCACTAACAAGGAGAGAGTGCATTAAATAATAGGGATCAAGGGAAGCAATTTCACAGGTAATATCTGTGATATGACAAAGGCCTCTGTGGCTGCTTTACTAATTATCCTTTGCTTTACTACTATCTATTGTGTAATTGCAGAGACCGATATGTGACGCCTTCAGGTCCCAGATCAACAGCTACAAAACATGTTACGAAAGCATGCCATGATGGCGTTGTTTGTGTCCCGAACTCTGCGACGTTAAATTAGAATCAATTTTGGACTGATTAGGAATGTCAGGAATTGTTAGGCATTGCAGTACATGCTAATGACTCGTTTGTACGCCAAAAGTCCAGATTCGCCAGGAAGTATTTATTGCACAATCCTAGGAATCATGCATGATTAGTGTTCACTTATGCAACTCAAGAAAGCACCGCAAAACTCGACGTTTAAAGTAACGTATTGAAGGGAGGACTTGCTAGGAAACCCTCGACTGAAATCAGTCAGGCAATAACTTGAAGGCGTATCGACAACAAGTATTTCGGTGTTTACCTGGACGAACAAAAAAGAAAGTGCAAATGGCTCAGAGCACTATGGGACTTAACTTCTAAGGTCATCAGTTCCCTAGAACTTAGAACTACTTAAACCTAACTAACCTAAGGACATCACACACACCAATGCCCGAGGCAGGGTTCGAACCTGCGACCGTAGCGGTCGCGCGGTTCCAGACAGTAGTGGCTAGAACCGCTCGGCCACTCCGGCGGCACCTGGACGAACACTATACAGTCACTGTCCACACAGAATGTGTAACACGGAAAGGGAATTTATCAAAAGTATTAATAAGGGCAATAGAGGTTTCGTTTGCTCCTGGATGTAATCAGATTGAATTACGAGTTCATATTAATTGCAATTGTAGGCTAAGGTGCCGGTGTTTTGGCATACGGTTATGACTGATCAGACCTGCCTCTACAGCGAGAAATGCATAGGGAGGAATTCTGGTGCGATGCTGTGGACCATGTAGCACCAGACGTCCTAACTTATAAATGGCCCTATGTACACCTGCTCCTACAAAAAGGAAAAAAGGGCTGCAATCAATTGGCTGAGGAAAAAACAATATGAAAAAATATACGAAATTCTTGTGGAATCAGCAACAAATCCGTCCGTAATATAGAACTCAATATTTGCAAAATGGCAACAGATATAGCATTCCTCAGACACAGAAAGAAAAAAGGTTCAATTTCGTCCTGATGTCAACGAAGGTATTCAGATAGCGCGTTTTGAGGTAAGCAGGGGACTGGGTGACTATCGTTCCGGAAATGGGCCATGTCCTATATAAACAGGTGCGATAAGGCGTCAAGGACCAGCTGTGACTGTAGAGATTTCAGCACATCAAATCCTATGCAAATGTCCCCTGTCTGAAGATACAGCAAGGACTACTAGGTAGATTTTAAGAGGTAAAACTGTTTACACATAATTAGATTAAAAGAAGACTTTGTTATCTTAAATCTTATTGCTGATGTTTCTGAAAAATGTGGCGTAATGGTAGCTAACAGACACAACGGCGGAGGCTAGTAACGCCTTTATACGACCCTCGGGAACGATAACGAGCCCCGATAGCACTACGGTCGCTTGCCCCAGTAACGGAAGAATGAAAGGGGGCAGGGGGCTACAAGCGTAGGTAGGACGATCAGTGGAATGTAAGTGATGCCCTCTGATCCGTCTTTATGCTGTCTGGAGGAAGAAACTGGGAAAGACGGGGCAGTACAGAAAGCAGGGAACTAGAACCGTTCCGATGGTAGGGAATTGTGTGTGTGTTTGTATCTCGGACTACACTAAAAAGAAACGATGAAGTTACGTGAGACAATATACTAATTAACTCTTCTCCGACTGTCAGTACCCTTAACATTATCATATGTATTTGTAGTTGAACTATTAGTATTAATTTTATTATTAGTAACTCAGTTGTCTGAAGTGGTGGGTGGTAACAGTTGCTGTAAGAAAATCAAGGTGGTGGCAGTAGAAATAGGAACTTTTCGTAGTCGTAATTGTTACATTGCTTATAACTGTAACAGTAATATATGCTGTTGAGGAGTACCGATAGCAGTACGTACAAAGACATCTGTAAAATTAGTAATGGTAATTTAAAATGGTAATAGCCTATGGCTTTATTGCAGTCACAGTAAATGATCATTCGTCTAAGCGAAAAAAGGTGGCACGGAAAAACTACTTGTAGAGTAGTGTATGGATAGCTACCCTGTTTGTATGTATATATCATCCTCAGGCAGCAGAAGTAGAAAATGTGCATGCTGAACTGCCACCAATTGACGGTGACAGTGGAGGTGCTAAATGTGTGCTACTGCTAAAGACTGCATATCTTTCCTAATTGTTTGGATGCCTTTGATTTGACAGTTTCGCCGTCTGATCATAGACGGTCCAATCGGGTCCGACCTTCTGCCGTGTCGTCCTCTTCCAATGGCGTCATCGGTTTCGGTGTGAAGGGGTGTGCGATTAGCACAGCGCTCTCCTGGTGGCTGTCGAGTTCCTTGACCTACGAACTGCAACTGCTTGGCCAGATAGCTCCTCAGGTGGCTTCATGAGGCTGAGTGAACTTCGGCCTAGTCCTGCCACAAAAAAAAACCTTGCTAGTACCGTGAATTTGTATTGATAACCACGTCCGAAAAGTATCGATGCTGTGTTAATCATATCGGGTAATTTGTTAATCGGCTCTCAAAAACGTTAGGTGTGATTGCATATTTCAATTTTTCGCCTGTTAAATTAAGTTTCCTCTATACACTGAGACGTTCGCCTGCTTTATTTCTTCGTTGATAGTCCGCGGTGTCGACGTACTGCGTTGTTATACCGGCTGTAAAACAGCGGGGGGGGGGGGGGGGGCGAGGGGGATGGAAGTTCAATACTGACTACTGTAAATGATGTAGCCGACAGTTGCACAGTTGACTGCCTCGGGAACAAAAATCCGTCCTTTATACGTATATCCTCACAATGATAGGCACCGGAACTATACATTGTTTGATGTTTAACTTACAGAAATTACAATTAAAACATAACTCATTCAATTAACTAAATCCATCGAATAATTCCTTCTTTTTAACAATTTCTTCTACCACAAAAGTTAGGCCGAATTATTTGTTTAAATAATTAAATTATAACATATAGTTATATAAACAATACTTTCGACAAAACTGGTAATTACTCTAGAATTAAATAAGGCAAGTCTCGCTAATATGTTCTCGAATGGAGCCAAATCAATACTTAAAGAATACTAGTATTTCTTCTTCCAAACGTTTATAATTAGTATAGAATTTATATTTGTTTATAGGTCAACAATAGAATTTTAGTCACGATACAATTACTGATTTCACCCTGTAACAAAAGATATTTACTAGGAATGGTCAGAATAAATTAGGGAATTAATTACCTACACAAAACTAAGCACTTGGTGCTATGTTCTTTAAGACTTGGGGCCAACCTTTCTCTTTTATGGAAATGCAGATTATACTCATGTATGTTAATCGTAATTGGTCAAAAATGGAAAAATGAGTTTAAGTAGGCAGACGGAAAAACAAGAAAGGAAGTAAAGAGGTCCCAACTTGCTTCGCCACAACACGATTGAAAGAGATCACAATAGTACAACGACCTTAGTATATTAAGACATAGTACACATATCTTCTTTGTAGTTATTTTTAATGTAATGATTCCTTTCGTAAGAGATTTTCGTTTGTGTCGACATTCAGTTGCCACCTGATGATGACGACAAGCCTGAAAGCGGTTTGTGATTTGCAGAACATGATGGAAGATGCACCACCAAACATCGCGGAAGAATTCGTTCAGTTAATGTAGTGCATTTCAAACCTGCAATTCATTTTGATATTATAACTGCGTGACGTACGCTCTACCACCATATGGAAGGAAGGATTAAATGAATTATTTTGCAACTTTCCATCGCTGATGGTTCTACGATGAATGGAGTTGTGAGATTAATTACGGAATCACAAATTGCTTTAGAAAGCAGCTAACCGCTTTTCGTTTCGTTATACCATAACTCATTCCGAAGACATCTGATGATAATGTTGAAAAACCCGAAAAAGATCACTATATAATTAAATGAAGCGGATTTAATTACAGTATTTCGCAAGGTTAATTGAGAGGTTATCATACAGGTAAATCAGGCATGATTTCGGCTACATCGTGGCATGTCTCGCATAACTGCACTGAACGACCTCGATATCGAGTACATGTGAAATTCAGACATTTCTACCTCGTTATCGAACGGCAAGAGAACGACTGTAAAGATGATGAGGCCAAGTTCCTTGTAATCGAACGCCTTCGATAGAATGTCACTGGAACAACGGCCACTTTTCCTACACCAAGCGATATTATATGCCTCTAAAAGGCGTCTTTTACGGCACCTCGTGTAGTCACAGTGGGTTGGAACAAGGAGCTCACTATGTAGCCTAACAAACACAGCGCTCAGTGGTTGCGGTTCTGGTAGCGTAATGAAGCGTCTTTTGGGAGTCACTCGAAGCTAACCTCTGCTGCTTTGGCGTCCTACAGAGCGCATGAGCGTGCGAGACTCCGCATGAGGGAACCCGTTCAGTGGAGCCGTTCTCTCGCTTTATGGGAACTTCAAAGGTACCGCTGGCGCCAGTCTGTTGCCCTCCATACCGGCAGCTAACTCTGTTCACCTGCTTCTCTTATTACATCGCCTGCCATACGTCGCGTCCTCTTTGACTACAGTAACGACAGATATCACTCTCTCTCTCTCTCTCTCTCCAGAAAATGGGAAAAGGAAGAAGATCGCAACGCAGGTATAAAGAGGGACGAACAAGGGAAGCTGGATGTCTTGTTAGTTCTGACACTCGAAACAGGATAGGACGAAAGTAAGAGCTGTTGAGTTACAACACTTGATGACTTTTTTCCTTCTTCTTCTTCTTATCTTTCAAGGTATTCCTAAAGGATTTTAAGAAAACTTCTCTCCATCTCTTCATCGGCCCTCCCATATCCCGTTTTCCAGCTTGGCTGAAATGTAATGCATCACGGCAGGCGCTCAAATGGCATACTTTTAATGTGGTCATACCAGTATTTTTGTAGTGTCTAATTACTCCTGTGGTTGTTGTTATCACGTATAGTTGTTGTCTTATATCTTTAATCGACACTCTTTCTTAGCGTTAGTCCAAGAAGTGACCTCAGAAACCTCATTTCAGCTCCTATTCTTAGGACACAAGTTTTCACTACCACACATAAGAGCAAGTTTAGCCAACACATTGTGTAGTCTCAATGTTGTCTCTTCCTTCATAGTTCTACCAAGATACCTCCTTCAAGAATCATTTGAAGCATTGCATTTTTTTATGTTTTGAACCACATCTGAATACGTTTTCTTTATTATTATCTCTCTCCCGAGATATTTGAACAAATTTTCCTGTTCAATTGTTCTATTGAATATCACTATTTTTGCTCTCCGTATGTGTTTCCCTTCCATCGCCATTACTTTCGTTTTCTTACAGATTTATTATCTGGTAAATTTGTAAAACATTATTTAGTTTAAACACGCTTTCCTATAGAGCACCTCCCTGTCTACTATAAGAACTCGGTTGTCCGCAAATAAAATAGTGGTAATAAATTTTTCCTTCCACCGTATACTTTCTCAGCGATTTTAAAATTCCGTTGTTCTAGAACATCGCTGACATATACACCGACGACTGACGCAACGCCAAGATGCGACATAAACGAAAGTTAGCAGGTGTGTTTCTACATCTGAATCATGATAACCATTCAAATTTCACGCCAGTCGCTTAAGAGTGGCGTTAGTATCGCCCCTATGAAGATGTAAATCGGGTTTGCTTTCAATACAAGCAGTAACGGACGTGAGCATTAGTTTTCTTTGAGGCAAGAGGCGGTGAGGTGACATCATTCCACTGTCCTCAAACCACCGCCATTTGCGATCTGAATTCGTCGTTTTCAAGCGATAGTTCATTGGGGAGCAGGGTGGAGGTTTGTTTCTGATGAAAGCTGATTGTGCCTCGGTGCCAGTGATGGCTGTGTGTTGGTTAGAAGGAGACCAATTGAGGGCCTGCAGCCAACCTGTGCACATGCTAGACACACTGAACCTACACCTGGAGTTGTAAGTGATGCAAATGGCTCTGAGCACTATGGGACTTAACTTCTGAGGGCATCAGTCCCCTACAACGTACAACTACTTAAACCTAACTAACCTAGGGACATCACACACATCGATGCCCGAGGCAGGATTCGAACCTGCGACTGTAGCGGTCGCGCGGTTCCAGACTGTAGCGCCTAGAACCGCTCGGCTACTCCGGTCGGCCTGGAGTTATAGTCTGGGGTAAGATTTCGTACAACAGCAGGAGCACTCTCATGTTTATCCCACGCACCCTTAATGCAAATTTGTACGTCGGTCAGTTGATTCGACCTGCTAAGCCGCCATTTATGATCTCCATTCCAGAAGATGTTTTCTAACAGAATAACACTCGTCCACTTACCACTGTTGTGAGCAGTTCAGATCCAAGTAGTAGCGTCAGCAACCCGTCTTGTCTACTCAGAACCACATCTCAGAGTGCTGACATGTAACCTAATTCAAAATGGCCAAATGAGACGCAATAATAAATGAGAATCATTGTAGTAATATATGCACTTTTGCATGCTTGTATTCAAGATTCTGGAGGCTACACTGTTTAATAATGTATCAGTATTTCACATTTGCAAAGACTTATCTCGCGCTTACATTAACTTGTGATATTGCAATGTTAATCACTTAAATTTGTTACCCATACAAATGTATTCCAGATATTTCATTACTCTAAGCCAAGGATTTCCTGGTATTGTGATTTCTTTCCTGTCAGTTTACACTGATCAGTCAGAATATTATGACCAATAACCTGCTACCGTTACCAACCCATCCAGGAGATAGCAGCGTCACCTGTCGGGGAATGACTGCTAGTCAGACACACGAATGGTGTATGTAGTGTCAGTGTGCGTACTGTCTGTGTGTTGAATGAGGAAAGCGCACGATCTACTTGGTTTTGACGGAGGACAAATTGTGATGGCGCGGAGGCTCTGTATGGGAATTTCGGAAACTGCATGACTTGTCGGGTGCTGGAGGAGTCCTGCGGTGAGTATCTTCAACACGTGGCGAAACCAAGGTGAAGAAACGTGCGGATGTCTTGGGGTTGTGCGGCTATCTCTCATTACAGATATCAGACGTCGTAGGCAGGGCAAACTGATAAAACAGGACAGGCGGCGAACTGTGGCGGATCTAACATCAGACTTTAATGCAGGACTCAGTAAAAGTGTGTCTTACACAGTGCACCTAACACTCCCAACGACGGGCCTCCGCAGCCGACGACCCACACATGTACCAATGTTAACACCACGACATCGGCAGCTGTGACTGAAATAGGCATGTGAAAGTTGGCGGTATTGTACGTAGACGCTGTTGCATGGTCTGAAGAATTACGGTACCTTCTTTATCATGCCATAGAGAAGGCGCGAATTCGCCGTCTTCCAGCGGAAGAGCTCCTTGACAACTATACTGGGGGACGGAGACAAGCCGGCGGCTGCTGCATTGTGCCCTACGGAATATTCACTTGTGCATCCATGGGTCCATTTGAGATGGTGCAAGGCACAATGACGACCAAGGAGTATCGTACGAAGGTTGCAGACCACGTACACCTCTTTATGACGGTCATGTTTTCCGACGGCGGTGGCATTTTTTAACAAGATAATGCGCCACGTCACAGGGCCAGGAATATGATGGCGTGTTTGAGGAGCGCAGTGGCGAGTTTTAATTGATATGCTGCCCCCGAAAACGCCATTCCTGATCCACATCGAATACATCTGGAATGCGATTGAACGAGGCGTCTGAGCTCATGCCGCTTCTTCGGAATTTACGGGAATTAGGTGACATGTGTGTGTGTGCAAATGTGGCGCCAACTCCATCCATCGATCTACCGAGGCCTCATTGCTTCCAGGTCACGATGCGTCCCGCTGTTATCCCTGCCAAAGGTGGACATACCAACTATTAGGTAGGTGGTCATAATGTCCTGGGAAATCAGTGTATATCAAAAAGGATTGTTGAGAGACTAGACGCTTGTTTTAGTCCCTGGTTTGCAAACTCTTCGTTTGTATTAATTTTAGTGTTATTGTATAGTGTATGGTAGCCAAGAAATTTAGGGGTACATTGTAGTCGGTGTGCATTTCACATAACGTCAGTCTAGCTACTTACCAAAATCATCCTTGTACTCTAGGAAGAAAAGAAATAATTGTTTGTTGAATTCTCTTCTCTTTTACATTAATTGTTTTGAAAAAGTTGTTGCGTCTGCACAGCACCGCCTTTACACAAGCTGCATTGCTCCTTTCGTAATCATATTTCTGCTATTGGCTGAAGTTTTTTTTTAACAATAGACTTCATAAGCAGTATTTAAAGTGGACATACCTTTATAATTTGGCCATTCATTTTTATATCTCCTTTCCTGTATAAACCGATAATTTTTGCTACCTCCGATCGTACCACAAATTTCTACCAGGCTCCATATGCCATTCGGCCACTGTACGAATAACTTTTTCCATTTAATATTCGCATATTTTACAAGTGTGAGATTTATTGCATTTGAACCTGTAACCTTTCTGGTGCTGGCCTCATTTAAACTACTTACCGAGTCTGTCGCTGAGATTGTACTGTATTCTCCAACATTCACAGTACTGGTATAATAGGGCTCATCTTCACTGACTAGTAGTTGCTTGTAATAACGTAACAATGCCTTTCCTATTTTTATATCTCTCATTGCTTGACTTTTGATTTCACTACACAAATTTCTGAATATTTTAGATCCACACTTTTGAGGTCCAATTAAATCATATTCTAATTTATTAACAGTTCTTACTTGCTATTTATGTTTGCTTGTCTAACAATTTTGTTAACTACTTCTCTTTGCTTTTTACTGCAAATTACGTTTTCCCGTCTCTTGCCGTTAATACAAAACAGATGTAAGTAGGCTGTTTAGGTTTTTTTATTGGTAACGCCACCTCTGTATAAAAATCACTGGCTGTGCTGTGTGCAGTCTGTGTTTGGTTTGCATTGTTGTCTGCCATTGTAGTGTTGGGCAGCGACAGCTGGATGTGAACAGCGCGTAGCATTGCGCAGTTGGAGGTGAGCCGCCAGCAGTGGTGGATGTGGGGAGAGAGATGGCGGAGTTTTGTAATTTGTCATGAACTGCTATATATATTATGACTATTAAGGTAAATACATTGTTTGTTCTCTATTAATATCTTTCATTTGCTAACTATCCCTATCAGTAGTTAGTGCCTTCCGTAGTTTGAATCTTTTATTTAGCTGGCAGTAGTGGTGCTCGCTGTATTGCAGTAGTTCGAGTAACCAAGATTTTTGTGAGGTAAGTGATTTGTGAAACGTATAGGTTAATGTTAGTCAGGGCCATTCTTTTATAGGGATTTTTGAAAGTCAGATTGCGTTGCGCTAAAAATATTGTATGCCGGTTTAAGCACAGTCCTGTTTAATTTTTCTAAGGGGACGTTTCATATGTCGACCCTTAGCCGAGGATACCTCACTGGAATCTTCTGATTTTTTCTTGTAGTTTGTGTAATTAGTGTAGATTTTGTTTATTTCTGGCGCGTAATTGTAGAGAGAATCTCCTTTGTAGTTGCAGTCTTTCATTGTTGTACAGTAAAACAGGTGTGGCATGCATGTAGATTTGCACAAAGTATTTCGCAGCTGCGCTTGCAATTAAGTAGACACTATATCCATTGCTATGTTATTTTATTTTGCTCTTCAAATTGTGCTTTTCTATGTTATCGTGTGAAATATTGTGACAATTATGGAGTGTGAAAAACGTAACACTAGGCTCCAAAGTAAACTGAGAAATGACAGTGAAGACGAAAGCAGTGTGTTAGCGCCACCGAGTGATGAATTAACTGATGTTCAAAGTAGTAATTTGGTAATTGGGCATAGGGAAATGGAGTGGGCTGCAAACAATGGTGTAGACAGTGAAACAGGTAGTGAACAGGGAAGCATTATCGATCGATCGGTCGGCAACAGCTCGCCTCAGGAATCCGAAATGACAGGACACAATTTCGCAAATACTGTAGATTCAGGTTTTGGGTCATCACCGTTTTCTGAAATAAGTCAAGACCCATTTTCTGCTTGTCAAAATGTGAATGTTGCCGGTGCAAATGCACTGCTGAAAAGCGTAGAGAAACAGATTCCAGACACTAATACATTATTATTGCAATTAATGCAACAAATGGAACAAAATCAGAGACAAATGGGACAAAATCTTAAAAAGTTAGACACAGTGGAACAAAATCTTAAAAAGTTAGACACAGTGGAACAAAATCTTAAAAAGTTAGACACAATGGAACAAAATCTTCAAAAGTTAGACACAATGGAACAACACCAGAGACAAACACAGCAACAGTTAGACACAATGGAACAAAATCGTCAAAAGTTAGACACCACACTTGAACAAACACGTGAAGATTTAACTACTGAGTTACATAACATTGAATCGAAATGTCTAAAAGTCTGTAATGACGTAAAACACAAATTTGTGAGCATTTCCAACCTATTTTTTCGCGGCACGAAAATGCATTACAGAATCACGAAGCAGCCATAAAAGAACTGCAAACCGTTGTTCATTAAAATCATGAGACCTTGTGGGCTAAAATTGACTCAGTTGCATCTACCGATTCGGTTACACAGCTTGCAAAAACTCAGGAAAACTTAAAGGACACAGTAGATTCGATTTCAACACAAATGGACACTCTGAAACTTGGTTCAGAAAAACACACTGAGAAAATGTGTTCACTATCGGAGAAAGTAGCCGAACTTTCGGATCAGGTCACTAACTTATCTACAAAGGTAGATGATGATCTGAATGACACAAGACCTGTAGCCTTCACTGACACAGAAGAGTATCAACAAATTAGAAAATTCAAACAGAATCAAAATCAAATCAATACACAGTACAAAAGAGAAATCCGGGAAGTACAAGATCAGCTGACACAGGTAATACAAGAATTACGTATTTCAGAGGTCACTCGCGCCCCAATACGGGAAGAGGGACATAGAAATACGGAACAGCCACAAAATAATAACACAGGGCATTTCGGAAGTTATGAAAGAAATTGGCAATGTGCACCGAATTTTGAGATGGAACGGCCGACACGACCTAACAATGACCGATATGCGACTCGCCGACATGATGATTTTGACCATAAGCTATTCATTACTACACGTAAATTCAAAACATTTAAGAATTCTGGCAACGACATTCATCCACAAGCGTGGCTCCTTCAATTCTCTCATTGTTTTCCTCCCAACTGGTCGTTAGAACACAGATTAGAATTTATGTATGGCTACTTAGAGAATGAACCAGCTGTAAGAATGCGATCGGTCATTCATGATTGTCACAGTGAAGGAGAATTTTATCATGCCTTCCTCTCAGCGTATTGGTCTCAAACTACACAAGACCGAGTAAAACATAGGATCATAATGATGAAACACTTTGAACAATCTGAATTTTCCAGTCTTGTCAAATATTTTGAAGACATGTTGCATAAGAATCAGTACCTGTCAAATCCATACAGCCCCTCAGAACTCATACGCATTTGCTTAATCAAATTACCTGAACATTTACGACATATTATTTTGGCAGGACGTTGCAAAGACGACATTGAAGCTTTTCAGGGACCCCTACAAGAATTAGTAATTGACACAGACAGTCGCCGGATGCGAAAACAGGAAAACACTCACTACAGGTCACATACGTCACAATTCCGTGACGACAGAAACAATAACTGGACACGACAAGGCTATTCTTACAACGCAAATCGTGACCAAAGCAGACACCACCCATATGACAATCACTGGCAGAGTAATAATAGTTACAGAGAAAGATCGCATTTCCGTAGTAATGAATATGACAGAGATTACCTTAGAAACAGACAATATGGGAACCAAAACAATTATTATCAAGGGAGACAGAATAACTTCAGACGCAACAGTTCAGAGCGCAGGTACGATTCAGGAAGAAATTCTCCACCACATGACCGACAAGAAAGAAATTATGAAATCTACCGACATGACGACAGACGAGATAATCATAACGACAGACCTGAATTTCATCAGAACTGGCGGGATTCAAACAGAGCAGGGCACTTTCGACAACGTGAATTTGTAGAAGCTAGGTCTCCTAATCCCAATAACGACGCGCGCCAACAAAGGAACAGACAATGACTCGCACCGCAGGCAGCCGCGTGCGCCGGCTGGCTCAGAGAAAAACAACGTAGACGCTAACCTTGAGAAAAAAAATTCCAGTATTCTTTACCGACGTATACCATATGACAATTGCATTCAAGTTCAAACTCTGAGTACTATGAAGAGTAAAGGATTTCACCACACTTCACATATAAAACCGCTTATTGAAAGATAATCTGCTTTTTAACTTTGTCTTTGCCATATAACTTTTCACTTTACATTGCTAGTAGGCTTTGTCAGACTTAGAATCTGTTAATATGCAACAATGTTTGAAGTTAACTATCCAGTCTAGAACCAAAAGAACGTATTCAAACAGAAATTACAAATGCATTGTTATAGTGAACAGACGACACAATGTTGTTATGTGTACATTCTTGCTTGTTAGTTGCACGATCACGTAACGACTATAAGGCTCACATACTTAGAACATATACCGGCACTGCTAATGAGATTTTCATGCAACATTTTGGTTTATTTGAAATGACATTCTTTATTGGAAGTAATTACTGTGGGATTAAATATGACTTAGCATTTGGTTTCTTTGACAGCTACACAATTATATCACGACGCTACTAATGTGTGACACAATTTACATTGTTGCTTTTGCGGTGTATCTGTTTTATATCTGCACAGTTTTTCGGAATTATTCTGGAAAGTAAAACATGTTTTAGTAGTAACTTTTGTGGTATAGCTACAAGGAGACAGCCTTTTCTGTAGCACAACAATACGTTACAGCACAGTACTTTCTTCATCACAACAATAAGCGTAATAACTACGATATCTATACACAAAGCATTTCACTTTTCTTTATGATGAGGTAAGTACATTGACTTCTGCAGAACTTAGCTTTCGGAGGACGATAACTACGACACTTCCACAGAGATTATCTTACAGCATGACCCACATTTAGCACGACAGGACACGCATTTGAGTAATGAATTTTGTACTTAAACCATTTATTTTTCAAGATTTTTGAATTACGAAGAAAGTTTTCCATGATACATTTCATTCCATTGCTGTAATCTGTAACACCTGAGGGTATAATTATATCCTCAGGGGGGTACACGCTTACTTTGTGTACCATGTGTTTGGCAAGCACAAGGAGCCCTAGCTAATATGGTATTTGCTTATACAACTTTACACATCGGTACCATATTTCTCTAACGCACAAATTACACAGCTATCTGATCATTTAACTGAGAGAGACAAATATTTATTTTACTACATCAGTGACAGATGTTTACGTAATTACACAGTTGGATAACTTCACACTTATGAAATTGTATTTTGTCTGTACTTTGAGAAATGCTCATATTTTTCGGAACCATTGTGATACTACGAGAGCTTTTAATGATGTATTTGGTATGAGATCATGATTTTTAAAGTACGTTTGAGGTAGATGACATTATTGAAATGAACAGAGAATATTTTTTAGGGTTTGAAATTATTGCAGAAAGCTACGACGTTTTTGAGATTTGACTGAGGTGTTATGATATTATTATTACGACGATGATGTGTATTATGTTGTTGAGGAATGTTTATTATGCTATGTATTTCTCATGATGAAATATTGAAGAAGTGTCGATGAATATGTATATGTATAATGAGGTAAGGAATAATGAGTAGTGGTTAGGGACTCTGATTTGTGGAACAGGATGTTGGAAACCAAGAATCGTACTTTAAGAGTTATGAAATGTGTGTAAATGCTTGAATGTACCACAATGCCGACGAAAATTTTTTGGACACTGTTATATTTACAGGATTTTATTTCTACACATTTGTAACGCAAATTCTTGACCTGAGAAATTTTTTATATGAGACTGCCACTGTAGCGGAAACTGCTGTCGTAAATATTTCAGTAAGAAAGGTAAGTGACCTTGACGTAATGGTTTTGGGCGCCCAGATGAGAGGTAGCCATCTGAAAAAAAAAACATTAGCGTGTGCCTTCCAGGGCACAGGTGAAAAAAAAAGGGAGGCCATTATCCTCGCTATTGACGTTCCTTAGTAGAAAGCATTGTAAATACGACACCCTCAAACTTGAAAACATGATTACACTGTAGAGTTCTTAATTTATGACATTTACTGAAATGAAATGATGAGAAACATTTTATGTCTGTTGTCTTGCTAGTTGAAAGATTGTTTACTGCATTATGAAATGCCATATGGCTAGTGAATGACGTTTGACGCCTTGCTTTGCCTATTTTGTTTAATATTTAGTTCCTAGCTGCACTGCAGCATTGGTTATTATAACATTTAATATATGTACTAATATCACTATTTTCTGTCTACAGACCCAGTAAAGAATACGTTTATGATATACTTTCTTAGAAAAGAGAGCACAAATAGACATTTCCTTTCACAGGAATTGCATAAATAATTTCTTTATTGACTTGGTAACTTTCTTGCAGAGTAAGTTTCTGTGATGCATCACTCTAGTGTTAAGATGTGACATAGGTATTAGACATGGCCATTTTTAGTGTAATATTTTTTCTGCTTGAGCTATGTCATGTTTAGATATATGTTTTTTTTTATTTGCTGCTGCTGTTTGCCAGGCATAATGTTACAGAATTTGACTTTGTATTACGCTGTTAAGCCAGTTTTACTACGGATCTAGTTTTCTTGTTTGTTGCACAGTGCCTTATATTAGTTGTAATATTGCAATTGCTTTGCCAATTTGAATTTTTGTCATTGATGTTTGTGTTAATTGTTTTGTGCTGCTGCATTGCCTCATCCCTTAGTTTAGCATCTGAGCTCAGTAGATTTAAGTTAGCTTAAGAGGGGGTAGACTATATAAGAACCTAACAATGGAAAATAGGGAAAGAATGCATTGAGAAGTTATATGAAAACGATTTGGGCCAAAATGAGTATTGTACAATGAGCCATAATTATTTTGAAAGAAATATGGTTAGAATACAGAAAAGAGGTATAGATAGGACTTTTTGGGAATAATGATGAATGAAGGGAGATCTCCAAGAAGTAAAGAAAGTTTTGTTTGCAAAATACTGCAGTACAACAAACCCTGTCCTTTCCTTTTGTATTATTCCGCTATATGTTTGTGTACCCTTGTGTATTTGTGTTCATCCTGTCTTTATGTGTTTATCTGATACTATTTAGGTTGCAGAATTTTTCTAATACTCAGCTACATTCACTATGATGAGGAATACTATTATCCTCAAATACAATTTGCATTAATAATATGTTATTTACTTTGTAAAGATGTTTAGACATTATTTATTCTGTTTTGTTTTAATGCTCATGTGTGAAGTTGATGTTTCAATAATTATTCTGATCTTTTGACTCATGTCATAATTCCTGTAACACTGATGTATATGTTATTTCGATTCTTTTGTAAAGCCCATATTACTACAAATGTTATCTGTACTATTATGTTCTTTAATGATGTATTTGGTACCTTTGTAATTGTATTTTCATGTTGTAAATTTATAATTGTATAGACACCAGTTCTTCAAATTAAGTTACATTTCACTGCACACGTTTCTGTTGGTCATAGTATATGGACGATATGTGAGAAGTAGGGACTGATAGTGTTTGCACGTGTGTTAATGATTCAGCAAGGGACTGGATAACAGCATTGCTGGTTCTAAGGACAATTCCAGAAACTTTGTGACTGCACAAGTGGTGGTTTATGGACTTGCTATATTGACCACAAGACTCTTTGGTGACTGTACACCTGCACAGTCGCAACAGATGGCTGCTGGCCGTCTCTACGAGGACTACAGTGGGTCTGCATCTTCGCTGACTCACCAGTACCATTATTTCTACAAGGACTACAGTGGGTCTACACCTTTGCTGACTCACCAGTACCTTTATCTCTACAAGGCCTACAGTGGGTCTGCATCGTTGATGACCCACCAATACCATTATTTCTACAAGGACTGCAGTGGGTCTGCACCTCTGGTGGCCCACCAGTACCATAATCTCTACCAGGACTGCAGTGGGTCTGCTCTGTGATGACCTACCTACCAATATTCTTCAAAACTTCGACTGACTGCTGTGGGTTTGCTCTGTTGTGGCCCATTACCTGTGTGCATGTCAAGAGTCAGCACTGTCTTTCCGTTGGAAGGACAACACTACTTCTTCAAGACTGCATGGAAATCCACTACTTCTGTGTGCATTGTCTTTTACTGCTCAGACTTTGAGAAAAGAAACGGCAATTTTACTGTGACGAATGATGAGGACTGTCTTTATAGACTGTGAGAAAATTTTAGCTTTTGACCAACATTGTATCAATAAGTGTGTGCATTTGATATCTTTGTTATTGTAATTATGAAAAATTTTATCAAATCATTATTGGCCACTGCCCAAAACAATTTGTAAATGTAAGTAGGCTGTTTAGGTTTTTTTATTGGTAACGCCACCTCTGTATAAAAATCACTGGCTGTGCTGTGTGCAGTCTGTGTCTGGTTTGCATTGTTGTCTGCCATTGTAGTGTTGGGCAGCGACAGCTGGATGTGAACAGCACGTAGCGTTGCGCAGTTGGAGGTGAGCCGCCAGCAGTGGTGGATGTGGGGAGAGAGATGGCGGAGTTTTGTAATTTGTCATGAACTGCTATATATATTATGACTATAAGGTAAATACATTGTTTGTTCTCTATTAATATCTTTCATTTGCTAACTATCCCTATCAGTAGTTAGTGCCTTCCGTAGTTTGAATCTTTTATTTAGCTGGCAGTAGTGGTGCTCGCTGTATTGCAGTAGTTCGAGTAACCAAGATTCCCCCCATTCGGATTTCCAGGAGGGGTCTTCCAAAGGAGAGGTGACCGTGAGAAAAAAATTGAATGATTAGCGAAAGGATAACGTTCTATGACTCGGGTCGCGGTATGTCAGAAGCTTGAATGTCGTAGGGAAGCTAGAAAATCTGTAAAGGGAAATGAAAATGTTCAATTTAGTTGTAGTAAGGGTCAGCGAAGTGAAATAGAAAGAAGGCAAGCATTTCTGATCAGATGAGTACAGGGTAATATCAACAGCAGCAGAAAATGGTATAACAGGAGTAAAATTCATTATTATTGGAAGGTAGGGCAGAGAGTGTGCAACTATGAATAGTTGAGTGATAGGGTTGTTCTTATCAGAATCGTCAGCAAGCCAGCGCCGACAACGATAGGTCAGATATACATCCCGAAGTCGCAAGCTGAAGAAGAAGAGATAGAGAAAGTGTATGACGATATAGAAATTGTAATACGGTACGTATGGGGAGGTGAAAATCTACTAGTCACGGGCGACTGGAATGCAATTGTAGGGTAAGGAGTAAAAGAAAAGGTTACAGGGGAATATGGGCTTGGACCAGGAAAGAGAGAGGAGAAAGACTGAGTTCTGTTAAAAATTTCAGCTAATAATAGGGAATACTCTGCTCAAGAATCCCAAGACGTGGAGGTATACTTGCAAAAAGGGCGGGTGATACGGGAAGATTTCAGTTAGATTACGTCATAGTCGGACAGAGATTCCAAAATCAAATACTGGATTGTAAGTGTCATGATGATCCGCAGGAGCGGATGTAGACTCAGATCACAATGTAATAGTGACGAAGAGTAGGCTGCAGCTTAAAAGATATGTCAGGAAAAATCAATACGCAAAGAAGTGGGATACGAAATTACTAAGAAATGACGAGATACGCTTCACGTTCTCTAATGCAATGGATACAGCAACAAGGAGTAGCTCAACAGGCAGTACAGTCGAAAATTAATGCACATCTCTAAAAAGGGCAAACGCAGAAGCTGGAAAGAAAGCGTAGGTACAAAGAAGGTAGCTGTGAAGAAACCATGGGCAGCATAAGAAATGCTTCAGTTGGTCGATGAAACAGGGAAATACATAAATGTTCACGGAAATTCAGAATACAGAAGTATAAGACGCCGAGGAATGAAATATTCCACTGTTAAATGCAGAGGAGAGAGCGGATAGGTGGAAAGAGTACATTGAAGATCTCTATGCAGGGTCTGCAGTCATGGACTGTACGGATGGTCCCGTCGGAGGTTAGAGTCCTTCCTCGGGCATGGGTGTGTGTGTTTGTCCTTAGGATAATTTATGTTAAGTAATGTGTAAGCTTAGGGACTGACGACCTCAGCAGTTAAGTCCCATAAGATTTCACTCACATTTGAACATTTTTTCTCTATGCAGGGGAAGATTAGTCTGATGAGATAGAAGAAGAAACAGGAGTCTATTTAGAATAAAAATTTAAGAGAGCTCTGGAGGACTTAAGATCCAATAATGCAGAAGGGATAGATAGCAACTATTGAGAGTTACTAAAGTCATTGGGGTACTTGGGGGACTGGCAACAAAACGACTATTCACGTTGGACTGTAGAGTGTATGAGCCTGGAGACATGCCATCTGACTTTCGGAAAAATATCATCCACACAATTCCGAAGACTGCAAGACCTGACATGTGGCAGAATTATCGCACAACCGGTTTAATATCTCATGCATCCAAGTTGCTGACAAGAATAATATACAGAATAATGGAGAAAAATGTATTGAGGATGTGTTAAATGACGGTCTTTTTGGCTTTGGGGAAGGTAAAGGCACCAGAGAGGCATTTCTGACTCTATGGTTGATAATGGAAGTAAGATTAAAGAAAAAGCAAGACACAGTCATAGGATTTGTCGACCTTGAAAAAGCGTCCGACAAAATAAAGTGGTGCAAGGTTCTGAGAAATTCTATGAAAATAGGGGTAAGCTATAGACGGGTAATATACAATACGTACAAGAGCCAAGAGGGAATAATAACAGTGGACGACCAAGGACGAAGTGCGCGGATTGAAAACGGTGTAAAACAGGGATGTAGTCTCTCGCCCCTACTTTTCAGTCTGCACATCGAAGAAGCAACGTTGGAAATAAAAGAAAGGTTCAGGAGTGGAATTAAAATACAAGGTGAAAGGATATCAATGATGGGATTCGCTGATGACATTGCTATCTTGAGTAAAAGTGAAGAAGAATTACGAGATCTGCTGTGTGGAATGAGCAACCTAATAAGTACAAAATAAGGATTGAGATTAAATCGAAAAGAACACGAGGGTAATGAGAAGTAGCAGATATGAGAACAGCGAAAAACTCAACATCAGAATTGATGGTTACAAAGTAGATTAAAGAATTCTACTACCTAGACAGGAAAATAACCAGTGATGGATGCAGCAAGGACGACATCAAAAGCAAACGAGCACTGGCCAAGAGAGGTGTACTGGAATCAAACATAGGCCTTAATTTGAGTAATAAATTTCTGAGAATCTACGTTTGGAGCACAGCATTGTATGGTAGTGAAACATGGACTGTGAAAAAAACCGGAAGAGAATCGAAGCGTTTGAGATGTGGTGCTACAGACGAATGTTGATAATTAGGTAAGGAATGAGGAGGAGTATGTAGAAAACACGGACAAGGAGAAGGGACAGGACGATAGGACATCTGTTAAGACATTAGGGGAAGACTTCCATGGCACTAGAGAGAGCTGTAGAGGGCAGAAACTGTAGAGGAAGGCAGAGATTAGAATACATCCAGCAAATAATTCAAGACGTAGGTAGCAAGTGCTACTGTGAGATGAAGAGGTGGCAAAGGAGAGGGATTTGTGGCTGGCAACATCAGTCAGAAGACTGATGGCTGAAAAAAAAACATGTATAAGAACTGATTATATAAGAGTTGGGGCATTTTCCTTGATTTCACATATGAGAACAGGCACATTGTAGACGAGTTCGATTACAATGACGCGTGACTCAAAAATTTTGAGAGTAAAGAGGTGCGTGGTGGACGGGCAAGGATGTGAGGGAACAGGCATGCGGGTCGGCGATGTCAGCTGGCCTGCACCGAGATTTGCCCCCGGGGGCTGCGCCGCTACGGCCTCCGCGGTGGGTCGATGTCCCGGAGACGGGAGGCGCGGCATAGGGCCGGCGAGCTATCTCCAGCCAGTGGACGCCCTCTGCCGGATGGAGACGTAACGGGTGACCGCATTCACGGGACGGATACTAGGCTGTCAGTCGTTAAACATATTCGTATGGATGGCGACGCGTTCCGGCCAATAGGTCACTTTGGTTACGTCTGAACATTCATTTACCTAATGGCTCGAAATGTGGGAACAGAAAATAAATATTGGTATAGCTTAAGTAATTTATATTAATACTTCAGCATACGGCGGCTTTACCTCCTGTCTCACAATGAAATGATTTCTGGACAGCTTTCTAAAGGGTGTGACATTATCCGCAAATCCGTAAATGATGCAGTTCAGTGTAGCGTGAGAGTCGCAACTTGAAGGCAACCCACGTTGAGGATGGTCAGTTTGTACATAAAAGCGTATAGTAGTTTTTATGATTCTCGTGACCAGATTACCATGCTGTAGAGCATTCTCGTATTTCTTCACAGTCGTTTGCGTTGTATCATACCAATCAGTAGGCTGGCGGGAGTCATTGTTAGGAAACAGTAACCGACTGGACATGCATAACTTTTACTGTATTGTATACAACATAAAAATGATCGGATTAAATATCTCAGGTGGTTCAGGCTCTTAACAGAAAACCAATTTACGGAAACACACCAACAGTGCCCGATCGTGCGTGTCCGAACAATCTGCCGCCAACTCTCTAAGCAGTCATATGTCTTGGAATATGAGTTAATCAACTATTCACTATTTTTCTCTGTAACATCTTTACTGAAGCGATAACTTTGCGGCAGCTATAGGTTGAGATGCCGGCCGCGGTGGCCTCGCGGTTCTAGGCGCGCAGTCCGGAACCGCGCGACTGCTACGGTCGCAGGTTCGAAGCCTGCCTCGGGCATGGATGTGTGTGATGTTCTTAGGTTAGTTAGTTTTACGTAGTTCTTAGGGGATTGATGACCAGAGCTGTTAAGTCCCTTAGTGCTCAGAACCATTTGAACCATTTATATAGGTTGAGATGTGGCAGTGGCTGTGTGTTGCGGGGCTTCAAATATATGTTAGTACTCAACGCCACTTTACTATTATATAAAGAAAGTTATATAATGAAACAATTATAAAATATGAAAAAGGTATGCACACGTGCTAAACTCCAGGCTACGAAAATTTCTTTAAAATAAACGGATCGATATATCGTGTTCAGTAACTACAACAGGAAATTTGGCCCACAGGTACAACGAACATAACACCTGAACCAAGCTACATAAATGTTTAATATTAAATACAGACTGATAACACATTCCGGGTATTCAGTGTAGTGTATATTCCTTGTCTGTTCTTCCGCGAATGTCCCAAGGAGCAGACACCACACATACAGGGAGAATCTTCCACAAATATTGCGGAAATGGAAAGTGCTATTGATGTGCGGTTTTCATAGAAGGGACTGGTACTCAGGGACCGTATTGGTAGCCAACAAACAGATTGTAATAATACCTAGAAAGTATATTTTTTGTGCAATGCCTACGGAAGACGGAAAGAAGGGTAAATTAGAATGTCAGTGTTGTTTATTGCAGGATTGTAGTCCGAGTTGTTTACGAGATATCGTATTTTGAAATTTTCCTACACCGACACTTGAACAATACCTGTGGCAACACACATTAAAGAACAACAATATTGCATTGACTAATTATGACAAACGGCCATCAGAGGTTGTGGTTAGTATGGCCACCAGTGGCTGCAATTACACGCGTCCAGTACGGTATGGAACGACTGCTGCAAACGTGCTAGCATTTCAGCAGAGACGTCCGAGCAGACGTAGTCACATATCATTGGGTGTAGTTGTTGAGTCCTAGTAGACAGCGTCTCTCAGCTTCCCCCCCCCAGAAAAAAGGCTGTAGCGGTCAAATGGGGGGAACGGGCCGGTCAATGTACTGGTCCTCTGCGCTCAATCCAGCGGACTGCAAACAATTCGTGAAGCTATTCTGTAATATTTCTTGCACTGTGGGCTGGATAGCCATCATGTTAGTACCACAGGTACCTCCTAGTCTGAAGAGGAAAGTCTTATAGCATCAGTGGAAGATGGTCTCTTTGGAGGATGCGATACTCGTATGCGTTCAGTGATCCGTCTATGAAA
Organism: Schistocerca americana; assembly: GCF_021461395.2. Lineage (NCBI taxonomy): Eukaryota > Metazoa > Arthropoda > Insecta > Orthoptera > Acrididae > Schistocerca > Schistocerca americana. The sequence goes on along the minus strand of NC_060121.1, from coordinate 429,373,503 downwards.
ATCGGGCAGATGAGCTGATGGTTCATTACAGCACACCACACGTTTACATTTCACGGACGCTGATTTTCCGCCTGGTGAAGCCAACGGCGATTGTCAACAAATGAATTACATATTTCGGGGACTTACCTGGCCATGATTGTTGAATATGGCGTCATCGCTAAACAAGATAAATGATACAAATGGTGTATCCTGTCTTAATACCCATGCAGAGAAGTTAACATGATTCTCTTAATCGTTTCCCTGTAGCTCTTGATGAAGAGAGGTGCGATACGGATGGAACCTATGCCGATTTAGAATGCGTAGAACACTTGTCCGTCTGATGTAATTTCCTCGTGCGACTGCGCGGGAGCTAACATGCGGGTCAACTACAACAGCAGCAAGAACATTAATTTCCCCCTCTCCTGTCGTCACTTGTTTCCTTCTGTCACTCTGTCTGGGTGTTACAGTACTACTTTCACGTCACTGGTTGAAGACGTACTTAAATACTTGCCGAGATGACTGATCTCTATTGGGATATATTGCCGAATACACCGTACAAGAACGTAGAGCATTCTTCCTACATTCTCCCTCCATACACCATGAGAGTGTCTGCTTTTTCTCCATAGGTAAATCTTATCGTACACTCACGACTTGCTGCTTGAATAGTCACACGGTAACTGATTAACAAGTCGCAGTGCACTCAAGGAACATACGGGCAGACTGTAAACAAACATGACAACATCGTACACAAATGTCGGTGCGGAAATTTTTCAAAATACACTATCTCGTAAACGAATCGCACTGACATTCTGATTTGCCTTATTTTTCGTTTGTTAATGTCAATAGGCATTTATCGAATTAAAAAAGTATATGTTTGCCCATTAAGTACACTTTCTAAATTTATTACATTCTGTTGAATGGCTAACAATACGAGCCCTGACTTCCAATTACTCGTTTGAAAACCTCACGTCACTTTCCACTTCAGCAATATTTGCTGTGCTAGTTTTAGGAGATTCGCTCTGTATACAATTCGGGCGGATCCACACCAGGCTTGACTTCTTACTGCATTCTGAGAAATGCCGCGAGTATTGAGGATAGTGCACAAGTGGCACTACGTTAGTAGTTTGTGGGTAAGTTGAGAACATGGGGCTGACGGGAGGTGTGCTGGGGTAATCCCTTCTGCTGCGATGCCTGCTCTGTAAGGCAGTAGCAGTAGTCAGAGTCTCTGCCTACTAAGCTGGAAAGCCGTGTTCGAATCCCGGTCCGGATCAAGTTTTTTAACTTCTCCCGTTGATTTAAATCAGTGCCTACTCGCAGCCAATGCCTGTAGTTCCTTTGTCTCTTAATTCAATGTCGCTTCAATGAAGCAGTATTTCAATTGCAGAGTCAAGTGTAAGGCACACAGTACAAGCTCAGGCACTATCATGCACTCCAACAAAAAAACTCTGCAGTCATCAGAAACAACAATGACCTGCATTGCTTCGTGCAGTCGACGCACTCAAGTGGATGGTTTTCGCTCGCTCTGCACCTACGCCGCCAGCAATCATTCGTCTTCATCGCAGTGTGGCCAACTTACTACTTTTCAATAATTACTATTAAAAACAGTCTTGATCACAATTTATTTTACAAGGTGACCGGTTTCGACCACTACTGTGGTCATCTTCAGACCATTGAATAGGAACCCCTTTCTGTTGGAGAATCACAACTACTTTTCGCATTAGATATGGCCGCTTTTACAGGGAGACCATCCGGCAATAGAATTTTAATATTTACGGTGCGTGAAGTACAACACTCAAGTATCAATAATCCCAAACAGTTCGATGGAACTATCAAAAACTTTCGAGAAAAGTTAGCCATGGAAATTTAGCTCACTAAGATTATGGCGATTTTCACGACTTGCAGTGTCGGTTGGCATTGGAGAATGATAATAGGGTAAACAAAGGCTCTCTGGCTCGAATCTCGCTGAGTTCTTTTCGATAATTTTTTTCATTCACTTTGAATACAAAGTTAATTTAAAAATACATTTCATCAAATACACGCTACATAACACAAACCTAATCATCATTTTTTGTGAAAAATGCACGTCTTCTTGTTTCTAATTATATGTCACATGCTTGAAAATATACCTTTTTAATACCTTTATTTTATAAATAATCGTTAACAGATTAACTAACAAAACGTTACTAATTTATTAACAGTCTTCTGTAAAATATCGATACTTAAGAATTTATATTTCTAATCAAAACCGAAATTATGGGAAATATATAATTAGAAGCCAGAAGACGTGCATTTTTCATAAAAATTATGATAGGTATGTGATAATTAGTACATATATGACGGATTTTATGTTTAAATGACGTAGGTATTGGAACTGCACGAAAAAAAATGCAACGAACGAAAGAGCATTACGAGCTTTAAACCAGCGATCAGTTGATTACATTCTTCAACATTACACTTTTTTTTCCAAAGGAACCTTCCTGGCGCCAAAATGTAGGGGTGGGGGCCAAGTGGGCAGAGGTCGCAATCAGAGATCTGGCCACTATGTACCGTTCCGAGGCCCCCCCCTAGGAACCAAGGAAAACTTAGGAAACGTGGAATATAGGTACAAAGAACATCAATCATTTATTTACTTTTTTAATTTAATTTTTTGTTCAATATCATTAATACCACAGAGAATAACAGGAAAACGACATCGCAAGCAGGAGGGCGCGACAAGACGTCAAATTCAGTGAGAGACTATCGACGCATAGTTTTTGCAGAAGAACGTCCCCACGACCAGAGAATGTACTGGTTCTTAGAGTGGAAGAGGCAGGGATCGACTTTCTCATAGCAGGAACACTTCAGCTCTGGGGCGGTTTAAGAATGCAAAACAAATTGGAGAAAAGTTCTCTGTATTTGGGATAAAAAACAACTGCATAATGGCGTTCATTAAGCGAGTGCCAAAAATTAAGGACATTGTTCTCGCCGTCAGCAAACAAACAGTGAATTGTGTGTCCACAAATCCAGGTCATGGAGTTCGTCTTCGTTTGTGGGAAGAGTCCCGAGTCCGGAAAAAGTAAGTGACGCTATTAAGTAAGCGTCACTGCTGACTGTAAGAATGACCTTAATGAATTAAATTTACATGGAAAACTTCAAAATCGCTTTTCTCGAGAATTTTTGAGAGTTGCATCGAACTGATTTCGATTATTCCTATTTTAGTATTGAACTTGACATACAGTAAACATAAAAAAGTCCAAAAATACCATTGCTTGTTAGGTGTTTGGACTTTAAGAAAAATTAATTTCCCCTCCTAGCGCCAATACTGAACACAAATAAAACTATGCAACATTTTGTAAAATGCTATTAGCATTTTACATTTTCGGCTTACATTTTTAATTGTTTTATACAGTGGAACATAATTTTTTGTTGTTAGCATTAGGCCTCTGACAGTGCAAGACATTATTCTGCGGCGCAGAGTGGGAATCCCCTGGCTGTGAGTTTTCAGCATCGATCTGTCGGCAATTGTGTTGCCAACCGTACACTTACACATACATTTTCCCTCTCTTGCGTGCTTTGTACGGTGCACAGTTGGAGCACTGAACTCTATACACTAAATATGGTCCTAGAATGCAAACATATAGTTAAAATAAAATTAATTTTATTATTTATGAGTATATTCAGCACACTGTGCTTTAAATACTCACTATTGCATGACAATCCTAGCTCCTTGGATATCCCTGTGAATTGCCTCCATCATGAAAGCTGACTTTCCATCATGCTATAGCCACACAACGGAAGTACAGATTTATTAGCTGTACAGATATATTAGCTGTACAGATGTAGCTGAGCTACATGGTTCATGAATTTCAGGGAGGCGTAAATTTTTTTGATGCGTGCTTATCGGTGAACAATGCACTGAGAGCAGAAACATGCGGTAGCGATGCATTCTGAATTTACTACTCAGTTTTTGTTAAAAACTGATGGCACGCAGATTTCTGTTCTGAAATACAGTTCCTTTAAAACTCCTTTCTGGATGTCGAAGACAGGCAACGCTGGTCGGCACCTCGGCAGTTTATTGTTGAAATCTTGCCGTGTAGGCCATGCTATATTACATATCAGTATTTGCTTTGCTTCTAGGTACTGAGTCGAAAGCATTGTGAAAATGAAAGATGGATTTACCGTTTTAAAGAAAATATTATATTCAGCGGTATAAAAGGGAGTGGGATTCTATTGAGATCTTTAAATTTTGGGGGAAACTTGTTGCAGCCAATATTATCAAATATTAATTTTTGTATTGCCATGTTGAATTTAGGCCACGTTAAGTGATGCTAGTTGTCATAGTGTTATTAAAGAACCACACTCGCATTCTTCAGGACTCAGTCTTTCCTAGGTCGCAAAAGCTGCTAGCTTTTAAACTGTGTAGTTATGGCGAAAAAGTAGAAGCTGAGGACACGGTGGAAGCAACATTATCGTTGTTTATTGCAGAACATTATTTCTGTTCCGGCGTAACATCAAGTGCTGGCGCGTCAGCCTGGAACCTCAGAGTAGAGGAGGCTGTGAGACGACGTCAGCCAATAGTATACTGACACCTAGGGGCGACACCACGACAAGAGCGGCCTGTAGACGAAGAGAATATAAGCGCCGCTCGAGCTAGCCTCGGCCGCATTAGACATCCATGACTTCTGATCTACACTCCTGGAAATGGAAAAAAGAACACATTGACACCGGCGTGTCAGACCCACCATACTTGCTCCGGACACTGCGAGAGGGCTGTACAAACAATGATCACACGCACGGCACAGCGGACACAACAGGAACCGCGGTGTTGGCCGTCGAATGGCGCTAGCTGCGCAGCATTTGTGCACCATCGCCGTCAGTGTCAGCCAGTTTGCCGTGGCATACGGAGCTCCATCGCAGTCTTTAACACTGGTAGCATGCCGCGACAGCGTGGACGTGAACCGTATGTGCAGGTGACGGACTTTGAGCGAGGGCGTATAGTGGGCATGCGGGAGGCCGGGTGGACGTACCGCCGAATTGCTCAACACGTGGGGCGTGAGGTCTCCACAGTACATCGATGTTGTCGCCAGTGGTCGGCGGAAGGTGCACGTGCCCGTCGACCTGGGACCGGACCGCAGCGACGCACGGATGCACGCCAAGACCGTAGGATCCTACGCAGTGCCGTAGGGGACCGCACCGCCACTTCCCAGCAAATTAGGGACACTGTTGCTCCTGGGGTATCGGCGAGGACCATTCGCAACCGTCTCCATGAAGCTGGGCTACGGTCCCGCACACCGTTAGGCCGTCTTCCGCTCACGCCCCAACATCGTGCAGCCCGCCTCCAGTGGTGTCGCGACAGGCGTGAATGGAGGGACGAATGGAGACGTGTCGTCTTCAGCGATGAGAGTCGCTTCTGCCTTGGTGCCAATGATGGTCGTATGCGTGTTTGGCGCCGTGCAGGTGAGCGCCACAATCAGGACTGCATACGACCGAGGCACACAGGGCCAACACCCAGCATTATAGTGTGGGGAGCGATCTCCTACACTAGCCCTACACCACTGGTGATCGTCGAGGGGACACTGAATAGTGCACGGTACATCCAAACCGTCATCGAACCCATCGTTCTACAATTCCTAGACCGGCAAGGGAACTTGCTGTTCCAACAGGACAATGCACGTCCGCATGTATCCCGTGCCACCCAACGTGCTCGAGAAGGTGTAAGTCAACTATCCTGGCCAGCAAGACCGGATCTATCCCCCATTGTTTGGGACTGGATGAAGCGTCGTCTCACGCGGTCTGCACGTCCAGCACGAACGCTGGTCCAACTGAGGCGCCAGGTGGAAATGGCATGGCAAGCCGTTCCACAGGACTACATCCAGCATCTCTACGATCGTCTCCATGGGAGAATAGCAGCCTGCATTGCTGCGAAAGGTGGATATACACTGTACTAGTGCCGACATTGTGCATGCTCTGTTGCCTGTGTCTATGTGCCTGTGGTTTTGTCAGTGTGATCATGTGATGTATCTGACCCCAGGAATGTGTCAATAAAGTTTCCTCTTCCTGGGACAATGAATTCACGGTGTTCTTATTTCAATTTCCAGGAGTGTATATTAACTGCTTGCATGGAACATTGTACACATCGAAGGACACTGATTATTTTCATGTAGCCAATTGTTGCGACCCCTTTGTAAAAAGGCAAAGTATTGTCAATCCAATTTACTATGACAAACTCCTTTAATAAGATATTCTCGTACACTATGTGATTAAAAGTATTTGGACACCCCCAAAAGATACGTTTTTCATATTAGGTGCATTGTGCTGCCTCCTACTGCCAGGTACTCCATATCAGCGATCTCAATAGTCATTAGACATAGTGACAGAGTGGAACTCACGGAGCCGGCGGGTGTGGCCGTGCGGGTCTAGGCGCTTCAGTCTGGAACCGCGTGACCGCTATGGTCGCAGGTTAGAATCCTGCGTCGGGTATGGATGTGTGTGATATCCTTAGGTTAGTTAGGTTTAAGTAGTTCTAGGGGACTGATGACCACAGATGTTAAGTCCCATAATGCTCACAGCCATTTGAACCATTTTTTTGGAACTCACGGACATCGAACGCGCTCAGGTAATTAGGTATCGCTTGTGTCATACGTCTGTACACGAGATTTCGGCACTCATAAACATCCCTAGGTACACTGTTTGTGATGTGATCGTGAAGTGGAAACGTGAACGCACACGTACAGCAGAAAAGCATACAAGCCGACCTGTTGACGGACAAGAGACCGCCGACAGTTGAAGAGGGTCGTAATGTGTAATAGACAAAAAATGGTTCAAATGGCTCTGAGCACTATGGGACTTAACATCTATGGTCATTAGTCCCCTAGAACTTAGAACTACTTAAACCTAACTAACCTACGGACAGCACACAATACCCAGTCATCACGAGGCAGAGAAAATCCCTGACCCCGCCGGGATGTAATAGACAGATATCTCTACAGACCACCACACAGGAATTTCTAAATGCATCAGGATCGACTGCAAGTACTATGACAGTTAGGCGGGAGGTGAGAAAACGTGGATTTCATGGTAGAGCGGCTGCTCATAAGTCACACATCACGCCGGTAAATGCCAAACGACTCATCGCTTGGTGTGAGGAGCTTAAACATTGGACGATTGTACAGTGGAAAAACGTAGTGTGGAGTAGCGAATCACGGTACATAACGAGTCGATCCGATGACATTGTGTGGATTTGGCCAATGCCGCGTGTGTAGTCCCAACAGTAAAATTCGGAGGCTGTGGTGTTATGGTGTGGTCCTGTTTTTCATGGAGCGGTCGTGCACCCCTTGCTGTTTTGCGCGGTATTATCATAGCACAGGCCTACGTTGATGTTTTAAGCACCTTCTTGCTTCCCACTGTTGAAGAGCAGTTCGGGGATGGCGATTGCATCTTTCAACACGATCGAGCACCTGTTCATGGTTCAAATAGTTCAAATGACTCATCAGTCCCCTAGAACATAGAACTACTTAAAGCTAACTAAGGAGATCACAACCATCCATGCCCGAGGCACGATTCGAACCTGCGACCGTAGCAGCAGCGGGGTTCCGGACTGAAGCGTCTAGAATCGCTTTATTAACAGTCTTGTATAAAATATCGATAATTATGAATTTATATTTCCAACCAAAAGCGAAATTATGGGAAGTATATAATTAGAAGCAAGAAGACGTGCATTTTTCATAAAAAATATGATAGGTGTGTGATAATTAGCACATATATGATGGATTTTATGTTTAAATGACGTAGGTATTTGAACTGATCAAAAAAGAAATGAAACGAAAGAACGACCATTACGAGCCTTAAACAGTTGGTTACATTCTTCAACATTACACTTTTTTTTTCCAAAGGAACCTTCCTGGCGCCAAGATGTAGGGGGTGGGGGCAATGTGGGCAGAGGTCGCAATCAGAGATCTGGCCACTATGTACCGTTCCGAGCCACCCCCGCCCCCCCTAGGAACCAAGGAAAGCTTAGGAAACGACATCGGTAGCTCTCCTCAGTGCTGCATTCCGTGAAGAATGGGCTACCATTTTCCAAGAAACCTCCCACCACCTGACGGAACGTATGCTTGCGAGAGTGGAAGCTGTCATCAAGGCTATGCTGCGTTCACACTGCCGGCCGGGCCGAGCCGAGCCGAGCCTGGCCGGGCCGCCGCCCGCTATGATATCAAACACATGGTTTTGAACTGCGGTGTTCACACTGGCGGCCGGGCCGCGCCGACACGGCGTGAGCCTCCCGGAGCCGAGCCGGCGACATCCCGAGTGTTTAATATTGCCGGCGCGAGCCGACTGCAGGCGCGAGCCTGTGGAGCAGCATTACAGCTTCTGCAGTACACGCATCACTCGTCTCCCTTCTGTGTGACTGCACACGTCTTTCATATTAAGATGTTACCTCACATTTCACAATCAGTGAGGAAAAATTACGTTTATTATAATGATACATGCGAAATTACTTTTATTTAATTTATTTAATCTACCGTATTTACATGCTTGCGAGCGATCGCGGCATTGCCGCCACTGAATAGTTCGCACTTACTTGTAAACGAAGACAGATATGAGTGTCACTGAGGGACGGAAATGTGTACCTACCAGATGACAATGCATTGTAAAGTCATGCTGTGGCACGTTACTATAAGCTGTTGTCTGTGACATCTTTTTGCGATGTTCTTACTTTAATGAATGCAGAATAACATATACATGACATTAACTTGGGTTCATCAATTTGGTATCAGGAATTCGGCTAGTATGTCAGTAATGATGCAGTTTCCAGATTATGGAACGAAGTAACCAAGGAGTGTGTTTCAGATAATACACACATATATAGATTATTTTCCTTTATAATTTGATTTGTTTTATTTACAATGAAATGAGATACACAAAAATACAGTCTGATATATCATCATTAGTGGCAGTTGATGAAACGTCGCCACTGGCAAGCACAGTATCACAAAGGAAAAAGTAAGAAGCAGTGGGCCAAATGTTGAAGAAGAATTTTTAAAGCTTGAAAAGGACAAATTATCTGTGATGAAGGCACATCAAGACATGACCCAAAACGATGATACATACCACTTCCTGATGAGTCTCAGGAGTGCAATAAGCTCCCTTCCAGTTCAGCGGCAAATGTTTGTGAAACTTAAAATACAAGAGGTTGTTTATAATGAGCTGGAGGCAGTGAGTGCAGTGCCAGGTTCTTCAAAACAATGACTGCGCTAATTCAACTTACTTCTTCTTCACAGACAACTTTGCTTTTTGTATTATATTAATGTGAAACTGTATTCCGTTTTGTAATTGTTGCCTGAAATGTTCTTTGATAGTGATACATGTAATTACTCAATCTGCAATATAAATAAAAGTTCTTCAGGAACATTCTTTATTATTGTAAATAAAAGCCTTTACTAAATGCCAGCCGATATTCTTAGGGAGAGTCAATGTCCACCCTATTACAATGTGCTCAAAATTCGACGAGTCACCATAATGTGAAAACATAACTAGGATAACAAGTAAATCATTGTTACATAAGACGGTCCTAATTGGATAGTGGTGAAAAGCTTCTGGCTGCACCTGTGTTATCTTAGACCTTCAGCTGCTAATGAATTAAGATCCCTTTGCCGCTGGGGACAAGACCACCAAGGGGAAAAAATACACAGAAGCAAACAGTGACACACACATCTCATCCTTTACACTGCTTTGAACTAGACGAGAATCCAACACATCAATCGACAATAATTCATTTACCTTTCCTGCTGTGCTTCAGGCTATGCTGAATCCGAGCCTTTTCTTTCAGTTACAGTAGAAAAATCGAAATGGCAGCACCTTACAGAAAACGATAACTTAATCATTTCGTCGTCAAATGAACCTGCAAAGCGTTGATTGAAACGCTGTCCCTTGGTTTCATTGCATTCATTTCCTAAAATATACTACTTGTAAGACCTATCCACAGAACTTTCTAGCAAGGGAACCTCCCCACCGCACCCCCCTCGAATTTAGTTATAAGTTGGCACAGTGGATAGGCCTTAAAAAACTGAACACAGATCAATTGAGAAAACAGGAAGAAGTTGTGTGGAACTATGAAAAAAATAAGCAAAATGTACAAACTGAGTAGTCCATGTGCAAGATATGCAACATCAAGGTGAGTGTAAACGCAGGAGTGCCGTGGTCCTGTGATGCCGGCACGGTAGCTCACCGTGTTCGGTCCGAGGGTTAGCACCCCTCTGTAATAAAAAAAACTGAGCTAATCGATCAACAACGAACGTAAACGGATGTCTTACGACGTCCGCCCCGAGCAGGTGCAACGATCAAACGCGAACAAAATGAGATTAAAAAAAAAAAAAAAAAAAAATGTGTCTAGCGTGAGCAGCTACAGAACGAGAGGTCCTTGGTTCAAGTCTTCCCTTGAGTGAAAACTTTAATTTTTTATTTTCAGACAATTATTATCTCTCCGTCCGATGCGAGGTAACTGCGCCGTAGTATGGGGACGCTACACCTAAACAAACATCGAAACACACGACGTCAGTCGACTACAGCGCACGGAGGAGAGTATTCCTGCTAACGAGGCTCCGTTGCTGGCAGTTGACTGTTCGCTACTTTGGACGAGAGTGCATTAAATACGTGAGATGTATTCCGTGGGCTATATGAATCCAGCAAATATAGCTCGCGGTCGCAAAACACAGACACTAAACTTATTACAGTGAACATAAGTCTCAGATTTAGTTATAAGTTGGCACAGTGGATAGGCCTTGAAAAAGCGATAATTGAGGAACATAAAGTCTTCTTCTTATTACGTTTTACCTCGCGACTTTCTTGATGTAAGAATGCATTTGCTTATTTTGTGCAACTGTAGTTATAAGTTCACTTATGTTTTTTTTTTATTTTGAAGCAGTTGTGTTTTAGTTATTTACCTACACTGGGAAGCGACTGATTTGCGTTTCGACTGAGAGCCATCAACGGGCCGTCGCATACACATTCGCGTTTTACAAGTCGAATCTTACAATCTGAATCTTTTATTACAAAGTCCGATTGCTTTTTCTGGGCACTGAAAACATTTGCTGCATTGTGCTTCGTATTATCACAGTCCGTCGTCACAAAATTTTTCCATTCCATAATGACGACTCTGCACGTGAGACCAAAAGAAAATAGCAGGCAATGGAGCCGTCTTTAGCCTAGTTGGATTCGTACGATTCTTCATACAAGTTAGCATTAAAATTAATTATCCGTGCTTTTAATGCGATGCCGCTGTGATCACAGTGATGTGTCACATCTCCGAATTTAAATTTCAGTCATCACACTTTCATTCTTTAAGAGATGTATTACAGAAAGAATAATGCAGGTTACCTAGCTAGCCTCATTTCACAGAAAGTTGCGGCGAACACTCACTTGTCATCCTTGTTTCACGGCCATAAAAAAGTAGATAGCACGTCTGAAGCGTGCACGCGAGCAATAATTATGGTTATTAAACAATCTTACTCCTCGCTGAGTTTGTCAGCGCGATAGAGGAAACAACAGACTAGGTAAAAACCTTCTTCGAAATCCTATCAATTTTTGCGTCTTACTTTGTACATCTCCTTTTGTTTTATGTAATTTTTGGCGTTGGCTTTGACAGTATTCCGTTTTTCAGTTTTTTAATAAGGAAGTGCTGTACCAGTTTTACCGGCAAAGTAAGCATAGTAATTATCTCTAGACGCTGCAGTTTTACGACATCGTTCTTGTCGAAAAATTTACTTTCTCCTTAATTAATGTCAAACTACCCTTTACAGATTGTCTTATTTTGCTGTCTAAGCCGGTTAGACAGTATGAAGAGCATGAAAATACGTTACACAACGAAAACACAGCAGTTATCTATATTTCGGATACACTTGCTTGCAAGTTATATGTAATGCGTAAGTGGTTAGCCTAAAATCATCTTGTATGCATATTTTACTCCAACTCGAGGTTGTTCTTGATCTCAGTGTATACATGTCTGTTCATGGTAAATCTGAAAAAAGTGGCTCTGAGCACTATGGGACTTAACATCTGTGGTCATCAGTCCCCTAGAACTTAGAACTACTTAAACCTAACTAACCTAAGGACGTCACACAACAAACAGTCATCACGAGGCAGAGAAAATCCCTGACCCCGCCGGGAATCGAACCCGCGAACCCGGGCTCGGGAAGCGAGAACGCTACCGCACGACTAAGAGCTGCGGACAGATAAATCTGAGCAGCTAAGTCATTTTACTAAATCTTTAGAAAACAGTTCCAGCTTGATCATACTGCTTGCTATCAGACCACCTCTTTCCATATTATTTAACATTTATTAACGAAAAGGAGGACCATTTACTATATTTCTTGCGAACGTACGGTTTATAAAGATTATGCAGCTAGGGGACGGCTGAGCAATCAAGTACAAAGTCTCGGAGGCAGAGCCGAAGGAGGTAAGGCACCTTTCCAGATTAGCAGTTCTGAAAACCTCTTCGAAAAATATAGTCAGACCAAACACTTTGATAACACATATTTTAAACGAAATAAGAATTCCTTTTTATGATATGTCAGTGTCTGTGAACAGACGTAAATCGTATCTAACCTCTTCGAAAAATACAGTCAGACCAAACACTTTGATAACACATATTTTAAACGCAATAAAACTTACTTTTTATGGTATGTCAGTGTTTGCGAACAGACGTATATCGTATCCGTTGAGTAGCGAAATGGTTCTCACCACGATTCATTTCGTAGTATAAAAGCAAATCTGAGACATATACGACTTCGCCGACAGTACCGGTTCGTTACCGCCGAAAACTTTCCGTTACTCGCAAGTTTTCTTCTCTGCGTTCAGTTCGTGGCATCTTGGTAGTTTCCGAATTCCTACGATTTCTTAATCTCAGCAGGCAAAGTCCGCAGTAACACTAAGTATCGAATACATTCGGTCACTCGCCATATTACCTTTCACGTATGAGGTTTCGAGTCGGCTCAGAGCGAATCATCAGTATAAGTGAGCATCCAATTCTTTCGTCCCAGGGACGTGTAGTCAGGTATGTGATTTTTAACCCTTGCGCCAGTAGTAAATGGGGTCAGTGCCAGAACTGTCATCAGTGAGAGCGATCTATCTACGTTCGTTGAATAGCGTTCAGTAGCAATGCAGAATTAAAATATGATACGAGTTCAATGGAGAGATTGGTTCTATTTTATGACTCATTATACGACCCACATCAACGACAATGTAATATGTATTATCATTTTTAGTGCAATCATTATGTAGCGGAAAAGCATGAAACGAACATTTTTTCAGCGAATACAATTAATATCTAATACGCATGTAGTGATTCTAGAATGATCCTTATGACATGTGTGGACATGATAAATCTGAACAGATCGATACAGCCAGGAAATAAAGTAAAATGTGATTTATGTCTACAATCAATGACAGTCAGACAAGCGATCACAATAAACAAAAAAATTAAAAAACAAACGTTTATACGCGATGACATTCAGTAATGAAATTAAAGAGCCCTAGGAAAGCCATTCTGTAAGGTGAGTAATGCTGTTAACATCTAAATTATTCTGCAGATTTGCTTTGTGAGGTACGTAACGATTCAACACGAGTAGAAATTTAATTTCATAAACGAAAGAATAAGTTGGCGAAACGTAAGTGAAATACATCATACAAAAAGTAAAACATTAAATGTTTGAAATGAAAGACAGTTCATTCAACAGATAGGTCAACCAAGAATTTATTAAAATGTCGACAGAGAGGTGAAAAATATTATTAATGATTCGTTCTCATCAACGGGCTGTTGCTGTTGCTGCTGTTTCGAAACTTTATTGTACTACATAATGTACTAATGGGAACACAACCATAGCCAACTATCTATCTGTTTACGCAGTAGCTGCGGTGGGTGAGAGCATTCTCCGCTGATGTCAACTATCGATTACACAATAAACAATTTTAATTATACGGGTCGAATAATTTACTTGTGGATGCTGTAAGGGTCTCTCTATATCACTTACAGTTTCATGTAGATCTGACATATTGTAATCTACTGCACAATGTTTATCTCCTTGCCGGAAAAGTAAGCATAGTACTTATCTCTAGACGCTGCAGTCGGTCTCAGTACAGGATCAGTATCAAGATACCGATCTGAATCCACGTTCCATAAAACCGTCTACGATTACGTGGGAAACATTCGCTGGTGGCTTTGTCAGTTCATAGCACTCTTTGTTTCCGACCTTATTTAAATGTCCACTGTTTCTCTAATGACCTTCAGGCGGAAAAGCTCCATTAAAAAAGCGTCTTCCGTCTCAGTTTCCGGTGGCATTACTTCAGAATTGTCCTTAGATTACTTGGGACATTCGCTTTTACGCCGATGGTGGTACTTATATCCAGAGAGTAATTTCGAGACATATTTCGTGCTTCAGTTTCGAATAACGTGAATACATTCGGTCAAGAAAATCAGTCAAAATGGCAACATTTCTACAGATAACAAGCCGTACCCTCCTCTCCGGTAAACAGTTAAAGGCACGAACTGCCGCCTGTCCCAACGCAAACACTAGTTGGGCGGAAGAGTGCAGGCGTCGACAGTGGGGATGTGTATAACCGAGACTAGCGCAACAGCCTATCCGAGGTAACTACTGCCAAGATGTTTCTAGAACAGACACTAGCGGACTATAAAGGAATGGTGCTTCCTTTATTTCGAGATTGTATCACTAAGGAAAGTGCAGATTCCTATTTATAACTCAAACAAAATTATTCGTTCCTTATTATAGACCCACACGCTGATTTCATTACAATGGATTCGCTTACAAAAGTATACAAATACGCATATCGCCAAAAGCTTTGCATCATTCCGATAAGTCGACATATGTGTTCCTGTTGTGGCCGTTCTTGTCCTGATGGTCAAGTCACGCCTGATGTTGTTTGTAAACATACACAGTTCCAATAATTGCTGGCGGTGGGGGTGGCCGAGTGGTTCTAGGTGCTACAGTCTGGAACCGCGCGACCGCTACGGTCGGTCGCCGGGCGGGATTAACCGTGCGGTCTCAGGCACTGCAGTCATGGACAGTGAGGCTGGTCCCGGCGGAGGATCGAGTCCTCCCTCGTGCATGGGTGTGTGTGTATGTCCTTAGGGTAATTTAGGTTCAGTAGTGTGTAAGCTTAGGGACTGATGACCTTAGCAGTTAAGTCTCTTAAGATTTAACACACATTTGAACAATTTTTGCTACTGTCGCAGGTTCGAATCCTGCCTCGCGCATGGATGTGTGTGATGTCCTTAGGTTAGTTAGGTTTAAGTGGTTCTAAGTTCTATGGGACTGATGACCTCAGAAGTTAAGTCCCATAGTGCTCAGAGCCATCCAACAATTTCTACCTACGGGAGAACGTCGCAGAAGAATATACGGCTGCATTTCAGTAGGGACGTCTCTTGAACATAAGGAGTGAACATCCAACATGCCACAGAGGACAATTGCGAACAATAATCGGGTCCGCATCACCATGTCACGTTTCGAAGGCTTGTCATCAGTGATGTTGCTCGATGTGTGAACCGGAGTCAACAATTATGTGGTGCGGACAAGGAAATGATTCCAAGTGACAAGTAATGTTGAAGGCATAAATCACACATGATGTCCACGTCCGACAGCTCCATAGTATGATTGATGTCTCCGATTTTGAGTCAAAAACCTGAGTGCTCCAAAAAATGGTTCTGAGCACTATGGAACTTAATATCTGAGGTCATCAGTGCCCTAGAACTTAGAACTCCTTAAACCTAACTAACCTAAGGACATCACACACATCCATGCCCGAGGCAGAATTCGAATCTGCGAGTGAAGAGCGTAGAACCGCTCGGCCATAACGGCCGGCTTTAGTGCTCCAGTTCTGGTTTCGGCGTTCGAAGAAGCCACAGGACGTCCTATATCACAGCAAACCGTTAGGAGACGTTTGCACGATAGGAATCCCAATTCTCGACGATAATGGCGACCACCACGACGTACTCCAAAACACAAAGGACGCTGCTGCAGACGGGCTAGGAAATCACGCTGAATGGACGCCGCACCATAGGCGTCGAGTGGAACTTGGATCTGTTTGCACTCTGATAACCACAAACAATGTGTTTGCTGAACGCCTCTAACACTGCCCACGTATGCAACAAGGTAGTATGGGGCCACCGCCTGCTTCTCGCGGTTGTCGAGAGCGGTCTCACTGCTTTTGACACAGGGTCGAGATTCTGCGACCAACAGGAGGATCGTATCGCCAAAATTTTGGGGACAACTTTGTCTTTATGGATGGTATCTTGTGTGTTCATCGTGCTGTTCTTGTGAACACGTTCCTCCAGCATGCTAAGACACCTGAAGGGAGTGTCCTGCCTGTTCTCTGGGCATGAAGCCGATGGAACATGTGTGGGATCGACTGAAACAAGCTGTTTTTGGACTACGTACTCTCCAAGATTTATACGCAGATGCCATCCAAGAGTGGCACAGCTGGCATGATCATCTCATCGATGATATCTCACGACGGATTCAAATCTTCATCCAAGCAAGGGAACGTTCCACAACGTCCTGACGTTTCTGAGAATTGCAGTGAAAAACTCTCCAGGCGAAACAAATGCTTCTGTCGTTATACAAATGTTTGATATTTTTCGTTTGGTGATATGAACACAATGCAAATGAATACATTCGTAAAATTCAGGGCAAATTTTTGGTTTCTGTCCCATGAATTTCGAAACAGGGAGTGATGTGAGTAGTTAGAAACACAGAACAAAAATCTTCGTGCTGTCATACTCCATGTGATGGTCAATATCGAAGCAGTGTTTCACCACCTCCGATTTCCTGTTTTGTTGCAAGTTTAACATTCCACGGTCTCGATAGTGAGACCATTTCATGACAGGCCGCAAGTGCAAGAGATTCGATAGACACCAGCCTGATCATCCTTCATGGATGCAATACATTTCCGAGGCAGAAGTGTTTACACGACTGCGAAATGGAGGAAGGCGAGATAGCGGAAAAGAGTGCGTTTCTCCTGCATTAGCATTCGAGAAGGAATAAAGATGTCCATAAACAGAAAAATTCGGCTTTACGGATACGGTTTTTCTTTAATAAATGAACTGTTTCAGCAATTTCATGTGATGGACTGATCCTGGATGCTTATCTTCATCAGAATACTCACATTTTTTTGGACATATCGTTTGAAAAACGTTCAACCGAAAATTGGTAAGACTAATACAAATATGAAAGACTTTACTGCCAGATTGGTGAACACTCTTCAGTTTCTCACGTTTGGTGATTCAAACAGAAGTCTGATGTATGGCAGCTCCTTAAACTGCACATTACATCGATTTGTTTCTTGGTACCAGATTTTTCAATCGCTTTGGTGAAAGTACTCAGGAAAATCATTAAAGCAGTTTGAAATAAGAATTTAATCTTTATTTTTACTTTAGTCTGATCCATCATTACAGTGACAGAACTATGAATTTCGTAAATGCGATACATCTATGACAAGAGTTGTGTGATGCGAAAATTAATGTAGTACAAAGACTATAATGAAAAAGGAATTGTGACAAGTTTCTGCATATCAACACGAAAGCACACGTAAGGGGCCTTGGAAAAGCTTATAAATATCAAGAACCTATTTAGGAAGCAATTATTGCTGTCTAATAAAGATCTCGTACTACAAGAATGCCCTTCTTTTAGACTGGAAAAGCTTATAAATATCAAGAACCTATTTAGGAAGCAATTACTGCTCTCTAATAAAGCTCTCGTACTAAAAGAACGCCCTTCTTTTAGACTGATTTCTTTATATATATTAATTTCTGTGTTCCATATCTTTCGTCGTAGAACTACGTACCACAAGTATTAAATCATGGTTCTCTCCTTTGCCAAGTTCTATATTCCTGTTGACGACAAACAAGTGGAGTGACTCGACTTACGCGAATCTTCTTTCAAACTGAAGCGATACAACATTGTTTCACCACTCTGATCACGTGACTTGGCACTACGGCATTGCCGGTATGAGAAAGATGAAGCGAGGCTGATAGACGGCAGCATTTCCAAAGAAGGACAGACGCACCCAGTACCAGATCGTACTGAAGCAGACAACTGCCATTCCTCGACCTACTACAGCCAGCTCCGTCAGGAATACTCCTCGAGCATATCGAAATGCTGCATTGGATTGCTCCCACACTGCAATGGTGTTGGCGAGTACACTACTGCAGCCATACATTGCCGTAAATTACGCCCTGTGTAAACGCAGCTTTAAGTATCGCGTCGTTACTCTCTGCATCTTTCGAACTTACAGTGAGTCGTCATTGCGAATTGCATCGGGGCCGTCGCTCACCGTATTCATTTCGACGAAAAGTAGACATTAGGTGAGCCAGTACAGTTGGCAGGATTCCATATTCCGGGATGGCATGGGCTCTGGGCATTAACTATGAAGTACCTCGTTATCTTGATAAGAACGAACATTCGGCAAAGACGTACGAATCTGTAAAGGCTAGGCATTCTATAAACAATCTGTACCAACATTCTATAATCTTTCTTACTCATCAGTACATGAAACAAAGAACAGCAGCCACTACCTTGAGGCCAAATAAAAGAGATGACGATCAACGAAAAGTCCATTAAAGCTCTAAACCAAGGTTCAAAACTTTCCGGACTTATTCGGCTTCTGCTGTCACCAATTTCTGAAGAAGCGACGTTTCTTGGAACGTTTCAATGGAACTAATGACAGTAGCAAGTTCATGTTATACAGACGGTACCTTCTTCTATATTCATTTTCATAATCGGCGAAAACCAATGCGCTCTGTGGCATGTATTAGATGTCATGAGGATCTTTGGCACCTGTAAGCAGTTGTGGAAAGGGTGCCCGGAGCAGCAGGGGACGGCAGTCTGATCAGCCTTCTGAATGATTTGAAGTGGCCCGCCACTAATTCGTTCCCTCCGCCAGACCCTTCATCTCAGAGTAGCACCTGGAACCTACGTCCTCAATTAATTGTTCGATGTATTCCGATCTCTGCCTTTCTCTACAGATTCTACCCTTTTATAGCTCCCTCTAGTACCATATACGTAACTTCCTGATGTCCTAGCAGATGTCCTATCATCGTGTCCCCTCTTCTTGTCAGTGTTTCCCATATATTCCTTTCGCCTCCGATTCTGCGCAGAACCTCCTCATTCCTTACCTGATCAGTCCACCTAATTTGCAAATAATCGTCTGTAGCAACAGATCTCAACTGCTTCGATTCTCTTCTGTTCCGGTTTTCCCATAGTCCATATTTCACTACTATACAGTGCTGTGCTCCAAACGTACATTCTCAGGAATTCCTTCCTCACAAATTAAGGCCTATGTTACACTCCTGGAAATTGAAATAAGAACACCGTGAATTCATTGTCCCAGGAAGGGGAAACTTTATTGACACATTCCTGGGGTCAGATACATCACATGATCACACTGACAGAACCACAGGCACATAGACACGGGCAACAGAGCATGCACAATGTCGGCACTAGTACAGTGTATATCCACCTTTCGCAGCAATGCAGGCTGCTATTCTCCCATGGAGACGATCGTAGAGATGCTGGATGTAGTCCTGTGGAACGGCTTGCCATGCCATTTCCACCTGGCGCCTCAGTTGGACCAGCGTTCGTGCTGGACGTGCAGACCGCGTGAGACGACGCTTCATCCAGTCCCAAACATGCTCAATGGGGGACAGATCCGGAGATCTTGCTGGCCAGGGTACTTGACTTACACCTTCTAGAGCACGTTGGGTGGCACGGGATACATGAGGACGTGCATTGTCCTGTTGGAACAGCAAGTTCCCTTGCCGGTCTAGGAATGGTAGAACGATGGGTTCGATGACGGTTTGGATGTACCGTGCACTATTCAGTGTCCCCTCGACGATCACCAGTGGTGTACGGCCAGTGTAGGAGATCGCTCCCCACACCATGATGCCGGGTGTTGGCCCTGTGTGCCTCGGTCGTATGCAGTCCTGATTGTGGCGCTCACCTGCACGGCGCCAAACACGCATACGACCATCATTGGCACCAAGGCAGAAGCGACTCTCATCGCTGAAGACGACACGTCTCCATTCGTCCCTCCATTCACGCCTGTCGCGACACCACTGGAGGCGGGCTGCACGCTGTTGGGGCGTGAGCGGAAGACGGCCTAACGGTGTGCGGGACCGTAGCCCAGCTTCATGGAGACGGTTGCGAATGGTCCTCGCCGATACCCCAGGAGCAACAGTGTCCCTAATTTGCTGGGAAGTGGCGGTGCGGTCCCCTACGGCACTGCGTAGGATCCTACGGTCTTGGCGTGCATCCGTGCGTCGCTGCGGTCCGGTCCCAGGTCGACGGGCACGTGCACCTTCCGCCGACCACTGGCGACAACATCGATGTACTGTGGAGACCTCACGCCCCACGTGTTGAGCAATTCGGCGGTACGTCCACCCGGCCTCCCGCATGCCCACTATACGCCCTCGCTCAAAGTCCGTCAACTGCACATACGGTTCACGTCCACGCTGTCGCGGCATGCTACCAGTGTTAAAGACTGCGATGGAGCTCCGTATGCCACGGCAAACTGGCTGACACTGATGGCGGCAGTGCACAAATGCTGCGCAGCTAGCGCCATTCGACGGCCAACACCGCGGTTCCTGGTGTGTCCGCTGTGCCGTGCGTGTGATCATTGCTTGTACAGCCCTCTCGCAGTGTTCGGAGCAAGTGTGGTGGGTCTGACACACCAGTGTCAATGTGTTCGGTTTTCCATTTCCAGGAGTGTAGATACTAGTAGACTTCTGTTTGTCAGGAATGCCCTCTTGGCCTGTGTTAGTCTGCTTTTGATGCCCTCCTTGTTCCGTCAGTCATGGGTTATTTCGCTGCCTATGCAGAATCCTCAACATCATCTACTTTGTGATCACCAATTTTGATGTTGTTTCTCACTGTTCCCATTTTTGCTACGGTTCATCACTTTCGTCTTTCTCTGATTTACTCTCACTCCGTATTCTGGTCTCATTACATTATTAATTCCATTCAACAAATTCTGTAATTCTTCTTCATTTTCACTGAGAGCAGAAATGTCGTCAGCGAATATTATCATTGATATTCTTTCATGCTGAATTTTAATTCCATTCTTGAACCTGTCTTTTATTTCCATCAGTGCTTCTTCAATGTACAGATTGAACAGTAGACTACAAACACTATATCCTTGTCTTACACCATTTTTAATGTGAGCCTCCTGCGAGGAATATACCGTGCGTATTTGTTGCACTGGTGACTGTGGGAATAATGCACCTGTAGTATTCTGAGACTTGGCCACGTTTCCTGCAATACATTGCTGGGTATCAGGATTAGAGCCCAAGCCTATATGAACGGTAGTTATCTATGACGCCTTGGAGTGTCATATGCGTAAAGCAGGACATTCAGGATGAAAAAGTCTTTTGTGACTCGATATATGGAATTCCAAGGAACGTAAAATACAAGCGGTACGCTTTTTCTCTTGCCTCAAGTGTCTGGTCTAATTCAGACTGTGTTCGAGTGTATTCTCTTTCCAGGATTGCGGATTTCACCCTTCCTGTTTTGAGATAACATTCGGCCTAAATAAAGGGTGCCTTCGATTTGGTAGTGACTGCTACTGACGTAACTACATCGAGCAACACAATTTAAGCTTCAGTTTTTAGAAACCTTGTGATAGTGTCCTGTTGCTACGGGTATGTTCGAAATTTAGATCAGAGGTGCCTCTAATGATCTTCTGTAATGTTGCAAGAGGGTGGCACCCTGTTACGTTACTCTCGGGCTCGGAGATGCTTAAAAAGAAAAAAAAAGGGCGTCACAAATGCGAAAATAAAGGCCAGAGCTCAGAAGTTCATATGAGTTGTAAAGTGACTTAATTATCCCATCAGCACCAAAATTCTCCACAAATATTCTCAACGCTAAGATGAATGTGTCACACGATGCGAAGGTCGTCATACCCCTCTTATCATGATTTCACCCCTTCTTTCGATACCACTGCGGTGGAGGTCGCTACCGCAACGCCAAGCGTTGAAATCGCACGGTTCCTTAAGGGTGGGCGAGGAAAACAGTGCTGAGACACCGCCGTTCACAGTGGACACCAAAAGGTGGCAGGATATGGAAAGAGGGTGTTGTTTACCACACACTTTGCGGCATAAAACCGCAGTTCCCAGTGCGATGAGCAGCAGGACGATGTTCTTGATAGTATTAGGGACTGCTGACCTTTCCTGGACGACTCAACTCTTCTGTAAGGACAATGAAGGGCTGAAACCCCATTTAATGTGATCGCATCCCTTTTTCGCTCTAGAATACAGGGTGGAACAAGAAGGGGTCGTTCAGAACCATTCCACGAAATTCTCACGTGATCCGAAGCAGGAGATGGCGTTTATGCTTTTTCTACCCTCCCTTTCCGCACCCTCCTGTTGCGTGATTACAGTGTGTGATAAGGAGGGGTGGAGGGGTGGGGAGGGGGACGTGCAACATTGAAACATATGTTTTATAAAACGCAAAGGGTTCCTCTAACAACCGCAATTTGGCCAACAACCTCGGTGGCACCTGCGCACGCCAAAAAAATTCATCTTAGCGGTGCCCCGCTCCTGCTCTTGCGCCTGAAGGCTGGCAAGCTGTGTGACGCCCCTTCGAAGAGGACGGTTGTAGCCACATTCAACCAAAGTTTCAGACTTGGGTATCACAATGGGAGGCAGAAAATGGGGTTTAGAAAAAGTGCTGTACAGTGTGACTCGGCACCAACACTTGTGTGTACGAAGTTGTCACCACTGTGGCTATTGGGTGTCAATGTTGTATGAGGCTAGTGGTATTCTAACATAAATTTTATCCTGGTGGTTGTTCTACCTAAATGATTATCCAGCACCGTACTGACAGCCGAACAGCGTGATATAAAACATTTCAAATGTTGTATTTTAAGAAAAATAGCTAATGGTTGCTAATTCAATATCATAATTTATTTGTTACCTTGTGGATTTTTAGAATGCAAGTAGGGCTCCTCATGATGTCACGCAATGGGGTAAAATTTTAAGTTCTTTTGTTGGTATCCTTGTTAAACGTTGAACTTTCATATGAGAGAGTTTCGGTTTAAGACATATTCTCGTGTATATAATGATTATTTTACGAAGTATGGTTTGTCGTTTTGTAAATGTATTTTGAAAATTTTAATTCAAGTTGGGACGAGGTTAGAATAGCCACATCTGTGGCGCGGCTGGACAGAAGTTACTAACTACAGGTGTAAGTTTCTTCGTGAAGAACTGTAAACTTCTGTATTGGCCCTTGCCAATACTGTTTGTTTTTCAGATGACCAACGTCATTTTCTTATGTGACGTGTAACTGAGTGCTCAGTATGGAATTTAAGTATTGACGTCTTCTATCCCGTGGCCACACCCTCCGTCTAAACAGCTAACAGTGCTACTCATTGTATTATTGTAAACTGATTTTCTTTTACTTCTTTTATTATTAAACTGTACATGTTTAATTAAGAAATCTTCTGAGTGGTCATTCAGCACGTTAATAACCCACATCTCGCTCTACTACGCCCCCTAGAACTTAATAGTGTGAAAAAAACTAAAAAGTAAAGCCACTGACTGGTACCCGCACGCTCATAGGTACCGTCGTAAGTCGAAGAAGCGTAACGTTCGGGAGACGCTAGTGCAGAAGTCGTCTCAGATATCGAAAACTGAAACGCTATCTGAGTGTTTAGCGAAAACGGCTATTGTTACCTCTCGATTTCACGAAAGAAGCGAGGTATGCAAGTAGAACACTCACTCAGAACAGTGCAGGAAGTTCGCCTTTTTGCCATTTTGTTGGTCAGTGAAGATCTGCAAGGTCAGTCTTAAGGCTGCAACGAAAACTGGTAACCCCTAGTCTCTTAAAGTGGACAACGTAGAACTTACGTCTTATAAGAAACTTGAGGAGTTTAGCTGTTATTTACACTACATCTATACTGTGAAAGCCATATTGTGGCACCGAGCGAGGTGGCGCAGTGGTTAGCACACTGGACTCGCATTCGGGAGGACGACGGTTCAATCCCGCGTCCGGCCATCCTGATTTAGATTTTCCTTGATTTCCCTAAATCGCTCCAGGCAAATGCCGGGATGGTTCCTCTGAAAGGGCACAGCCGACTTCCTTCCCCGTCCGTCCCTAATCCAATGAGACTGATGACCTCGCTGTTTGGTCTCTTCCCCAACCAACCAACCAACCATATTGTGGTTTGTGTAAAAGGGTGTTTCTATTTCCAGCATTTTCCGGCTTTCACGATCGGTTCGCGAATGGGGCATGCGATGAACTGCTTCTTGTAACGTAAACCTACGAGTGACGGCCATCTTATCTTTCTTCTCATGATCCTTTTGCAATACGTTTATGGATGGAAGTAATGTGTTGTCCGACTTTTTGTAGAACGTTCGGTATAAAAATTTCAACAGTACATTTCTTCGTGATACCGAAAGTTTCTCTGGTAGCCTCTGCCAACTGGAGTTTGTCGAGGATCTCCGTATCGCTCTCGTGCCAACTAAACGATTTGGTGACGAAACGCGCCATCTTCCTTGTATCTTTTCCGTCTGTCCTGTCCTACATGGTAAATGTTCCTCAATGACGACCAGTGCTCAAGAACAAGGCACACGAATGTTTTGTAAGACATCTCTTTCGTGGATGAGTGTTTTAACACGAGCCAATTTTTTGTTTCATTTTCTGTGTTATCAACATCAAAACAACACAAAGCCTCCAAAGTTAAGCCGGGCGGTGTGGCCGTGCGGTTCTAGGCGCTTCAGTCTGGAACCGCGCGACCGCTACTGTCGTAGGTTCGAATCCTGAATCGGGCATGGATGTGTGTGATGTCCTTAGGTTAGTTGGGTTTAAGTAGTCCTAAGTTCTAGGGGACTGATGACCACAGATGTTAAGTCCCATAGTGCTCAGAGCCATTTGAACCAAAATTAAAAGGTAAACAGTCCGCTTGACTCCTTTAATGAAACTTCATTGACTAACTTACAGTGTCATCTCAGCAGAGAAAAGTCAAATATTTACATAGAGGTATTCCATTCTTCACATCCACATAAAAGCAATAAAGAGATAACTACATCATGGACGGTGAAGTAAATTCTCAGATACTCCAAAGAAATATCTTTCCCTTTAGTTACTCTGCCATTTACAAGAAAACAGAGAAATTAACCAGGTCTACAATGAAGGTGGTTCCCAATTACAAGCCAATATCCTTACGAGTACTCAAAGTTTGTATACAACAATAGATGAATACCAAAATTTCACTGTATATCATTCACACACTTTCACAGTTTACGTCGTCACAAGCAGTTACACGCCCTCAGGTCTTGTTAACCATCAACCGAATCCTTCGGCTCTCGTAGCATGGAATAGGGTGCACGTCTTTCCCCCAGTCCCTCAAAGAATCGTGACCAAATAAATTCAAAGTCTCTGGGGATCGCACATAATATCCAATCTCAAACAGAAACGGCAACCACTACACATCAGTTCAATAGACTTAACAGAAGTGGCTCAAACCACAACATTTTCCGCAATAGCCTTAAAGAATTACCAATTACAGGCCACATTTAGCAGTTCTCAATTGTTAATACGTACGCTTTTAGTGACTTAGAGCAATATAGCCAAGGGAATTCCGCAAGAATTGATTAAACAAAGTAATTAGTGATGCCCAAACAGGCACACAGCAAAGCAGATAATATTAAAGACAAACGTACCCAAATCCATGAGAAAGAAGAAGCAGAAGCTATGGTGGCAAACAGAAATGAATGATAATTATTACAGCTGTCACAAACATAACAGGCAGTTAAGGTGAGCTTGTATTATCGCTAAAGTCGATCGAAATATTTACTAACCCAAACGTCGTGACAGGTCTTAATTGAGGAGAAGTTCATAAATACGGCACACTAGCCAGTAAGGAACCAGATAACTGCATGCACAAAATGGGAAACAACCAGTGCACGATTCGCCACTCAAGACGTGTCACTACATCTGAACCTAATGCTCAAAGCGTGCACACCTATATAAAAATTTAATTGAAAAAAAACCATTCAAGAGCCAAGATTGCATAAAATATATCTTTATTCAAGGCAACCGGTTTCAACAGGCTTTGTCGTCATTTTAAGTTCTTAAAATCTTGCGTTGTGAAACATGTTTATTTTACGCTGAACCTCACAGGTAAGACGTCAAGCGGATAAAAATCAGCTCGTAATAAAAGTTTTGACACCGCTAAAATATTTAAGGCCGACCGGAGTGGCCGTGCGGTTCTAGGCGCTACAGTCCGGAACCGAGCGACCGCTACGGTCGCAGGTTCGAATCCTGCCTCGGGCATGGATTTGTGTGTTGTCCTTAGGTTAGTTAGGTTTAATTAGTTCTAAGTTCTAGGCGACTGATGACCACAGCAGTTAAGTCGCATAGTGCTCAGAGCCATTAAAATATTTAAGAAATCAAGCATCTTGTGCAAAAGGTTCAGCGTAAAATTGACATGTTTCCCAAAATTTAAAGGTCTGAAGATGACAGCGAGTCTGTTGAAACCGGTTGTCTCAAATAAAGAATTTTTTTTGAGACCTATGATGTTGAATGGGTTTTACAATTAAAACAGATCGTCCCAAAGTTCTCTCAAAATGAGAAAATTCATCAAAAATATAAGAAATGATATCCAGCATCCAAGGCACAACACAGTTCAACCAAAACGGCCATGACTGCTAGACGTTCATCCCCGTTATGCAATGCTTACAACTGGGAGCCTAATGCAGATGACACTCACTTGCCAAACATAACAAGAGAACCAAAGCTTAAAAACAGCAGCTAAATTAAAAATCCAGTCTGATTTACGAGCAGCTGTTCTCTTGAAAACACGAAGTACCGATACAGTTACACAAAGGACTTCAGTACAATATTAATTAGAATACACCGGACACACACACACCCCCACTACTAAAGATATAACGTAGTCCAGCAGCACACAGTCAGGGATGTTCTTACACTAATAAAAGTATCTTGAATTACCAGAGTTCCTCAACAGTCGCCGCTGCGTTTATGGCCTGACGTATGAACACCATCTGCCAATTGTCCCCGGCCGCACAGACACCATACAGCAGTGCCGCCATGTTGCTGCCAAACACAACCTGCTCCATGCGAACACCATCTTGCAGCACACTCTGTCCATGAACCACGCCAGGTACTTTAGGAAGCGACAAATCAAAGCGGCCCGGATAACAGAGTTCGACGGCACAAGAATTACTATAACAGATGTTGAAGGTGACCATCATTCATCTCTTGGCTCTTTTGGCCCTCGTCAGCAAGTTGTTAAAGGCGGATCGAATCTGGACTGTTAGAATTGCAGCATTATCATCCGAACAGACTTTGAGGGTTGTTGCTATACATTTTAAACTTGACTCCCCACACAAAGTAATATTCCCCACTGACAGATCAGATGGCCTGGGTGTCCACAAGGGTTCCGGCCAGACCGATGGACAGGGACCATCGAGCATTGCTGAAGGTGGTTGTAAAAAATCGCATGATAGAAGCGGATGCAATCACTCGGGAGTCCCAAAGAGCTACCAGCAGGCCAGCTGATACAATAACGCTGCGTCGAGACTTAAAAAGAATGGGATGCAATACTCGAGCACCTCCTCATACGCCAAACATTTCTCTAGGCAATTCAGAGGGACGCTTGGTGTGGTCTAAACAGCGCCACCACCAGACAGTGCATGACTGGAAACGAATGGTTTAGAGCGGCGGCGCTGTTTAGACCACACCAAGCGTCCCTCTGAATTGCCTAGAGAAATGTTTGGGGGATGAGGAGGTGCTCGAGTATTGCAGCACATTCTTTTTAACTCTCGACGCAGCGTTATTGTATCAGCTGGCCTGCTGGTAGCTCTTCGGGAGTCTCGAGTGATTGCTTCCGTTTCTGTCATGCGATTTTTTACAACCACCTTCGGCAATGCTCGACGGTCGCTGCCTCTCAGAACATTGCCTTGCCTTGGTTCGGCTGCGGTTTGTCCTTCGTATTTCCATTCGCCCAACAGTAGACTTTGAAAGCTTCGGAAGGATTGAAATTCCCTGATAGATCTGTTACATAGGTAACATCTACTGCCTAGTTGATATTCGCAGTCAGTGAGCTCTACTAACAGACCTATTCTGTTGTTGCTGCTTCTTTATTGTCAACACAATACTCCTCGCCTCCTTTTAGTGTGGTGGGTCTGCCTTCCGTGATAGCTAGTGGTCTATTTCCCGGTACATAATGGTGTCCGGATACTTCTGATAAGATAGTGTAGCTAACTCCAAAAGTGATTCACACGCTTCTGCCCCCATTTTTCGGACTGGACAAGCTGAAAGAGCCTCTGCCAGAGACATCCTAAACTTAAGAAAAGGTATAGCCCTCTTTTTCAAACACTGTCTACCACAATACTGCTACCTGTAAGTGAAATATCAACGAACTGCAGTAAACACAACTGAAACGGCAATGACATCAGAATCTAACAGAGAGCGAATGTGAACGTCTGTTAGACCTACATATAACACATCTAATATGCATCACATCTTTCCCATAAAAATATACAAGAAGTATTGATGGTTCAAATGGTTCAAATGGCTCTGAGAACTATGAGACTCAACTTCTGAGGTCATTAGTCCCCTAGAACTTAGAACTAGTTAAACCTAACTAACCTACGGACATCACAAACATCCATGCCCTAGGCAGGATTCGAACCTGCGACCGTAGCTGTCTAGCGGCTCCAGACTGCAGCGCCTTTAACCGCACGGCCACTTCGGCCGGCAAGTATTGATGGACACAGCACGAAATCTTCATTTAGTACTAAAGTTATGCAGTAAACACCTAACCCGTACGATCACGCTAGTACAAATTTAAGACAAGATTATTATTCATAGACATGAGATGACTATATTTGTCAAAAATGGTTCAAATGGCTCTAAGGACTATCGGACTTAACATCTGAGGTCATCAGTCCCCTAGAACTTAGAACTACTTAAAACTAACTAACCTAAGGACATCACACACATCCATGCCCGAGGCAGGATTCGAACCCGCGACTGTAGCGGTCAGGCGGTTCCTGACTGAAGCGCCTATAACCCCTCGGCCACAGCGGCCACTTGACTATATTTGGCGATATTTCAGAATTGTATGCGCCTATACAAACAATCATACCCAGCAAATAGTTGAAAATCAATGTAATGCAATTACATGCTGCGGGTGGTATGGTGCTTTCGCGTTGACTAAATTCAGTTACAAGTGCCATGGTCTATTGGCGCCGAGTGGCAGCACAAACTGGAGAACTACGTATGACAGAACGTACTCAATACTTGTCGATCGATCAAAACCTAGGCAAGAGACTGAGTCCGGTAGCAGAAAATGGGAACCAGTAAGATGGCGTGGATTCGGGTGGAAAGGGATAGGCATAAGACAAGAACACCAGAGGTAGTAGAACTCACGCACCTGTTCCACTTGCCTTTTAAAAAATATAACTTTCCGTTTTTTGCGGGGGTCTGTTTTGGCACCCTCTATGCGACTGGAGCGTTGGTTGTGGCCTACGACGCTGCCAGCTCGGTACTGATTTGCTTAAGAGTTTAACCACGAAGCGCGGGTGGGTGACTTGAACATCGAGAAAAGGTTTTGAATGTAAGTTTTTTGTGACAATTAAAAAGTACAAATTTATGAAGTTCACAGTGACAAAAGAAGTGAAATATCCAGAACACGTCGTCAGATGGCAATATAACTTCTTAACACCATCGGTAAGTATGTAAACGACTACTGTAATCCTCTGTTGCAGGTAGAATGGGTACCACGGTGTACTAATGTTGTTCATGTTTATTGTTGCTGTGAGGCTTGGTTGGATATACGAGGGGCGTGAACAGTGTCACATGCGAAGGACACTGGGATGTCGCCTACTCTTGTCAGACAATGTTGTCAACACCATACAGAATTTGAAAGAGTCCTCGTTGTCGGACTCCATTTGGCCAGGTGATCTTATTCTGTAATATACAGATTTGTGGAACATTTGGATGTGGCAGTGACCTGATGCTGGACTTCATCGGAATATGAGGACTGTCTTACTCGTCATCAAGTTTCCGGTTGACCACGTCTGACCACTATAATGGAAGGTCGCCGTATTGTGTACCAACCACATCAGCGCCTGCCTTCCCACAGCAAGTAACCTCCTGCCACATCCAGTCACATCCCATACCATTCGTCGGAGTCTAGCAGCAGCCAGACTAGCCAATTACTGCCCTAAGCGGAAAACGGCTACCTCTGCAGTGGTACCGTCACTGAAAAGCATGCACCGCTGATGAATGGCATCGCACTGTGTTCGGCTGTGAATTGCCTTTCTGTAGTACTCCGGAAGACCATAGTCTCTGACTTGGGGAGAGGTCCCGTTCTTCCAATGATCTGAAGAGGCACATCAGTGTTAACTTCTGGCACCTTGGTGTGGAAAGCGATCGGGTGTGACTTGAGGTCACAGCTAGTAGTGATTGAGGAAACTCTGACGGCCAAGCGGTACTTCATCAACATCCTGCGTTCTCTTGTGTTACCTCCCATGCGAGAGAATTGTGGTGGCATTTCTCAGCAGAATAATCCTCGTCCACACATGACACGTGACTCAACGTACTGTTACCGTGCTGTTGATGTACTCCCGTGGCAAGCAAGATCTACAGATCTGTCCTCGTCATAAACTGGGTGGGATCAGATCGGGCGTCAATTCCGTCCCAGTGCCAGTAATCAGTATACCAATGATCAGTTGTGCTAGCCTGCTTCATTAGAGGAAAAAATTCAAGATTGAGAAAGTTTTATAGAAGCTCGAAATTTAGGACGAGCTTCAAAGCGGGATGCTTTTAACAGCTTTCACAAGGAAACTCTCTCTCGAAACCTGGTAGAAAACCGGAAGAGATTCTAGTACAGCAGGGCAAAGACGCAGTCAATACCTTCACTGTGCGACAACCATGATCAAGTTACTGATTACAGTGCCGTAGTGCCACCAAAGCACAATAAATAAACACGGTTCTCCGAAATTCCTTAACAAAAGAAAAGGAAGTAAGCATTCCAGAATTAGAATCAAGAACAACTGTCAACATGAACAGCATAGAAGTAGATATCCTCGGTGTAACTATGCAGCTTAAAACACAAATTAAGGCAAGGCCTCTGCTCCAGATTGTGTATCAGTCAGGTTCCTTTCAGAGTATGCTGATAAAATAGCTCCTTACTTATCAATCACATACAACCGCTCAGCCGCGAGGGATTCGCCGAGCGGTCTAAGGGGCTGCAGTCATGGACTGTGCTGCTGGTCCCGGCGGAGGTTCGAGCCCTCCCTCGGGCATGCGTGTGTGTGTTTGTCCTTAGGATAATTTAGGTTAAGTAGTGTGTAAGCTTAGGGACTGATGACCTTAGCAGTTAAGTCTGATAGGATTTCTCACACATTTGAACACAACCGCTCACTCGTAGAAAGATCCTTACCTAAAGACTGGACAGTTGCACTAGTCACCCCAGTTCCCAAGCAAGGAAATAGTATTCCACTGAATTTCAGACCCACATCACTAACGTCTATTTGCAGTAGGGTGTTGCAATATGTACCGTGCTCGAACGTTGTTAATTACAGCGAAGAAAACGATTTATTAACAAATAGCCAACATGTCTTCAGAAAATATCGCTATGGTGAAATACCTCTAGCTCTTTATTCTCGCAAAGTAGTGTTATCGATAGGGGACGTCAAACTGGTCACTAATTTTTGGATTTCTAGAATCCTTTTGACAACGATCCTCACAAGTGACTTCTAATCGAATTGCGTGCCCATGGAATGTTGTATCAATTATGTGACAGGATTCACCATTTTCTTGTAGAAAAATCACAGTTCGTAATAAACGGCGGAAATTCATTGAGTAAAACAAAAGTAAAATCTCGCGCTCAACAAAGAAGTGTTGTAGGCACTCTGTTGTTCGTGATTTACATATGCGATTTAGGAGACAATCTGAGCAACCCTCTTAGATTGTTCACAGACTATGCTGCCACTTACCGTCTTGAAATGACATCTGATGATCAAAACAAATTGAAAAATCATTTAGAAAATATATCTGTACTATGCAGAAAGTGACAGTTCAGTCTAAATAATGGAAAGTTCGAAATCATCCACATGAGTACTAAAAGGAATCCACTAAATTTCAATTACACGATGAATCACACAAACCTAAAAGCTGTAAACTGGACTAAATAATCAAGTATTACAATTGATAATTAAGTATTACAATTACGAATAACTTAAATTGGAACGATCACGCAGATAATGTTGTGGGGGAAGTAAACCAAAGACTGGGAGTTATTCGCAGAACTCTTAGAAAATATGAATGGTTAACTAAAGAAACTTTTTGCACTACGCTCGTTCGCCTTCTTTTGGGGTAATGCTGTATGGTATGGGATCAGACTCGGGTAAGATTGACGGAAGGCAGCGAAAAAGTTCAGACAATGGCAGCTGCTTTTGTATTATCAATAAATACGCAAATGATACACGAATTGGGTGGCAGCCAATACAACTTGAGATCTTGATATCGATAATCTGATGTGTCGATATTTATAGAAGACTGTAAGGTTCAAAAAATCGAAGAAAATTATCGATACAACGACGGAAAAATTAACAACGTACCGGCGTATCAAAATATTGGTCGAACATTATAAATATACTGTTGGTTTAGAGCTGATATTTAAGTATTGATTTATTGTTAGATATTCTGTACATCAACAAGCTAGCAGCCTGTTTAGCCCCCATAGAGAAAGAACTGGAAGGAAAACGTTCACACTTGTCGGTAACACTTTGTTAGCAGTGGTAACTGCATGCAAGTGGCACAACAAAAGGTGTCCAATGGGTTCATCGTTCGGTTTCGTCATACATCGAATTTGTTGTAGTGTCAGAATTGCATGGTGAAGTTGAACTCTGCAGTTTGTCGCTACCACCAAGAACCGATATCGTTAACATTTCCCCTCACGCGTCTCCGCCCACCTCCAAGACTAATTTTGTCATTCAGATTTTAGTTCATCATTTTCAGCAACCGATTTTGAAGAACGCCGAAGAGAAGAAATACCACACTGGTTGCGTTAAAATTAGTTTTTTAAAACAACTGGTATGCTATTTCTTCACATAGGAAATCTTGTTATTCCATTCACACCGTCATCTCCCAGTACAATAGGACATCTTCTTTTGTGCCACCTATACCTACTTCACACATTGAAAGAGAAATATTGGACGTGATGAAAGCTCAACAAGTAGTAAGACTCCTTTTACGGAGTGAAAGTAACATTATGTTCTACTAAAATTTCAAAAGAACAGTTTCAGATTCTTACGGAACATTGTTAAGAAAATACTCGTATAGTATAGAATAAAAATATCAGCATTCGATATTGTCATCTTGACATCGATATATCTGGAGAAAAGTACTGCCGTTATATGCTGAAGCTCCAAAGAAATTGATGTAGACATGCCTATTCAAATACGGAGTTGTGTAAACAGGTAGAATACGGCACTGTAGTCGGCAAATATTATATCATACAAGTGTCTGGCGCAGTTGTTAGATCGGTTACTGTTGCGACAATGGCAGGTTATCACGATTTAAGTGAATTTCAAACTGGTGTTACAACCATCAAAATAGCGATGGGACACAGCATCTCCTAGGCAGCTATGGAGTGAGGAATTTCCCGCACGTTCATTTCAAGAGTGTACCGTGAATATCAGGATCCGATAAAACATCAAATCACCGACGTCGCTGCGGCAGGAGTGGGATCCTGCAAGAACGGGACAAACGACGAGCGAAGAGCATCGTTCAGTGTGACAGAAGTGAAACCCTTCCGCAGATTGCTACAGATTTGAATGCTTGGCTGTGAACACGTGTCAGCGTGTGAACCACTCAACGAAACATCAATCGAAATGGGCTTTCGGAGCCGAGGACCCACTCGTGTACCCTTGATGACTGCACGACTGACGACTCCTCGCCTCTGCCTGTCACACCGACCACTGGACTGTTGATGACTGGAAACATGTTGCCTGGTCGGACGAGCCTCGTTTGAGATAGTATAGAGCGAATGGATGTATACAGGTCTGGAGACCAGCTCATGAATCCATGGACCCTGCAAGCTCTCGGGTGCTCTGTAATGGTGTAGGGCGGGTGCATTTGGAGTGACATGGGTCATCTGATACGTCTTGGTACGACTTTGACTGGTGACGCGTACGTAAGCATCCTGTCTGACCACCTGCATCCATTCATGTCCCTTGTGCATTCCGAAGGACTTGGGCAATTCCAGCAGGACAATGCGACACTGCAGAAGTCCAGAATTGCTACAGAGCAGCTCTAGGAACAGTTTTCTAAGTTTAAACACTTTCGCTGGCCACCAAACTCCCCAAACATGAACATTATAGAGAATACCTGCGATGCCTTGCAACGTTCTGTTCAGAAGAGATCGCCACCCCCTCGTAATCTTACGGATTTATGGACAACCCTACAGGATTCATGGTGTCAGTTCCTTCGAGCACTGCTTCAGACATTAGTCGAGTCCATGCCACGTCTTGTTGTGGCACTTTATCGTGCTCGCAGGGGCCCTGCACGATATTAGGCAGGTGTACCAGTTTCTCTGGCGCTTCAGTGTATATCGATATTTTTGTTAAAATGTATCGATATATCGATATTTTATTAACAGGCCTAATTACAACACAGGCGCTATTCGCTGCAGTATGAGATTCTCATGTGATTTCAATCACAAACTTTCTCTTCAGAGCGTCACTATATTTTGTTGTCGCCCACGTACACAGGGAGAAATGGTCATCATGATAAAACAAGAGATATGAGACTTCCTGGCAGATTAAAACTGTGTGCCCGACCGAGACTCGAACTCGGGACCTTTGCCTTTCGCGGGCAAGTGCTCTACCAACTGAGCTACCGAAGCACGACTCACGGCCGGTACTCACAGCCTTACTTCTGCCAGTAGAGCACTTGTCCGTGAAAGGCAAAGGTCCCGAGTTCGAGTCTCGGTCGGGCACACAGTTTTAATCTGCCAGGAAGTTTCATATCAGCGCACACTCCGCTGCAGAGTGAAACTCATTCTGGAAGAGATATGAGGTTTAAACGTTCGTTTTCCGCGTGCGCTATTCGAGAATGTAACGGTAGAAATGTAACTTGAAGGTGGTTCGATGAACCCTCTGCCAGGCAATTACAAATAGCAGAGTAATCAGGTACATATAGACGTAGATGTAGATTTCATCCTTCCGAATGGAACCAGTGCATGCATCCTGACAAGAGGAGGTGCAATGTCATACTGATAAGTGAGCTCACACTGCAGAGTTCTCTGTAAATTAGAATCTGGAGACCTAAAATTTCATTTCTTTCTTTTCCTGCTCCTCTAGGTGCTTTACTTTTCTTTGTAATGCTGTATACATCGCATGCATATTAATTCCTCTAGGACACCTTTCTCTGATGTGAATAAATGCAACCTCTCGCTTGCCGCCCACTCTCTCCCCCTACTCCAAAGAATGAAAGACGCGAGGCGCTCTCAGCGAGGCCGCCAGTAGGCCTCTGAGCCCGTCGTTGGGGTGTGATCCCCGGGTGGCATAAAGCGCCGCAGTACAGTCGGTGGCTGGTGCACGGCTTTGTTGGTCGCCAGCTGGCTCGGCTCCCCGCAGCCAACTGATCCGGCTGCCCTGCCTGCCGCGGTAATTGGACACACCCTGTAACGACGTCGCGGCGGTGCTCGCGCTCGTTACGGCCCGCCGGCCGCATCACCTCGCCACCACCTCGCCACTCCGGCGCCGCCTCGAGGGCGACCACAGTCTCTCCCACCGACCACGGCGCCCTTCTGCTTTGCGAGCTACTGGGGCCCGCAACAGTGTGAGGGGAGCCTATTCTGCCATCCTGATCCATTCGTTCTATAACACTATCACACTTCTTCGAAACATGAGCGAACCAAAAATATTTCACGTTTACTAGTATTCATGACTATTCTAGAAAAGGTAGTACACAGTTGGCTTCATAACCATTTGACAACGAAAGATATACTGTACAGCTATAACATTATGACCACCTGACTAATAGCCGGTATGTCCATCTTTGGTACGGATAACAGCAGCGACGAGTCGTGACATGGAAGCAGTGAGGCCTTGGTAGTGGCTGGAGAAGACTGGCACCACATCTGCACGCACGAGTCTCCTACTTCCCGTAAATTCCGGGTAGGTGGGCGATGAGCGCTGGCGCTGTATACAGTCACATCCCACATCTGTTCGATGTGGTTCAGATCTGGAGAGATGGGGGGCCAACACATCAACTGGAACTCACCACTCTGTGCCTCGAACCACTCCAACACATTCCTGGGCTTGTAAAACGGCGCATTATCTTGTTGAAAAATCCCACCGCCGTAGGGATACACGTGCGTCACGAAAGAGTGTACAAGGTCTGCAACCAGTGTGTGTGACACTTCTTGGCCATCATGGTGCCTTGCACGAGCTCCGCAGGACCTATGGATGCCGACGTGAATTTTCCACAGCGAATAATGTAGCCGCCGCCAGCTTGTGTCCGTCCCGCAGTATAGGTGTCCAGGAGCTATGCCCCTGGAAGGCGACGAATTCGCACCCTCCCATCGGCATCACGAAAAAGGTATCGGGATTCATAAGGCCATGCAAAGCTCTGATTCTGCACCAACGTCCAGTGCTGATAGTCACGTGCACATTTCAGTCGTAGTTGCCGACTTCGTTATGTTAAAAAAATTGTTCAAATGGCTCTGAGCACTATGGGACTTAACATCTATGGTCATCAGTCCCCTAGAACTTAGAACTACTTAAACTTAACTAACCTAAGGAGAGCACACAACACCCAGTCATCACGAGGCAGAAAAAATCCCTGGCCCCGCCTGGAATCGAACCCGGGCGTGGGAAGCGTTCGTTGTGTTAACATCTGCACATCCACGGCTCGTCGGTTGCGGAGGCCCATAGTTAAGAGTTTTCGGTGTACTGTGTGTTCTGACACACTTGTACTCTGCCCAGTATTAATGTCTCATGGTGGTTCCGCAACAGTTCGCTGCCTGTCCTGTTTTACTAGACCGCCCAGCCTACGACGTCTGACATGTGTTATGAGGGTCGATATGTGTAATGAGGGGTGGACGCCCTGCCACACGATGCCTGGACGTGGTTTCCCCATGGTTTCGCACAGCTGAACACCCGACAAGTCGTGAAGTCACCGAAATGCTCCTGTCAGCCTCCGGCTCATCACAATCTGCTCTCGGTCAAGCTGAGATAGACCTCTCGCTCATATTGATTTCGCGCCTCTCAGATTTTACACATGGACGACACACTCACTGATACCACATGAATCGTGGGTGTGGTTGACTACCAGTCACACGGGTTTTCATCGATAGTAGATCGGTGATCACAATGTTCTGGCTTATCACTGTATATTGCCACACTAACAATTCGGATTTGTAAAGTGTTCTAATGTTAAGAAGACTGCTTACACCAACAGACAAAATGAAGCTATTGCATTAGGTTATAAATTATAAGATACTGGTATATTTTGTGGCCTGTCAAAAACCATGGTAAATCACAACATACCCTTAAATAAATTAAAATATTTGCGGAGTATCATAAAATGTTACAAAATGTTTAGAGACCTTCTTCTCTGTCAGGAAACAAAGAGTGTCATTAAGGAAGAGGCACGTATTAAGTTATCAGTCAACATCCAAATCGGAACTAATCATGTCCCGTGTCCCACAGTGTTCCATCATAGGGTCCTTACTTTTTCTTGTGTATATCAACGACCATCCATCTGTAACGCTACCATGTGCCGTGCTTGTTTCACTTGGTGATTAAACAGACACTATACTAAATGACGAATGACGTTTAGTCTCAGAAGGATCAGTTAATGATTTTTTCATGGACGTTAATGAATCCCACCTCGCCAGTTCTTTTTCAACAGACTTTGAAAAAAAAAACACTAGATGCAGTTTGGAGCTTGTAACAGGTTTCCCGGTAGTATATGCCTAAAACATAACAACAAAGACATATAAGGAGTTCAAGGTGTTATATTTTTGGAATTATTAATTCATAATAAATACAACTGGAATGCCCCGAGAAATCTCTATTTGCAATATGAATGTTGTCAGACATAGGACACAGAAAAACTAGCTCACTATGTTTACTTTTATTCCACAATCTGGTACTGAACTATTTATTGGGGCAACTTATGAAGCTAAGCTAAAGTTCTCCTGGCCCCAAAAGGTCTAATCATATTTATTTGTGGCGTGAAATCTAGAGCATCCTGCAGAGTCCTTGGGGTACTAACTACTTCTCACCAATATCTTTACTCCGTAATGAAATTTATCATTAAAAACGTATCTCTTGTTTAATAATACAGCTCAGTTAATGTAATCACAATAAAATTGACAAAAATTTATAGTCACTTACTTCTATCCAGAAAGGTGTCCTTGTTCAGGAAAACATATTTTCAATGTCTTGCTAGCAGACATGGATACTCTAACTGCTAATGAAATTCAGTTTAAGAGAAGTGTAATTCTTAGTAGAACCAACTGACATTTATATGTTACTAGCAATTTGAAGTAATTCTAGTTTTAATACCACCTAACGTCTGTAGAAATTCAGTGCAGTAATGCGTTCTTTGTCAGTAAGAACTGCAAAATAGATTTTCAGGTTGGCAGTGCGAGGCTACAATATCCTAAAAATTATAATATGTACCTCAGTGTGTTGAACATCTACATGTATTGTGACAACCTTTTTTCTCATGAGGACCATTTCGCTTGAGATCCGAAGACACATTTTTCTTCTTAAAAAATTATTGTGCATTCCTGTTTTTCTGACGTCTCCTACATCCAGGATGATATCCTCTCTATGGATCTATTGGAATGAAAAGTAAATTTAATCTAACATAATCTAATCCTTTAGTATTACCTCATCTAATCTCGCTCTGTTTGTGGACGAGACTCAGAGGATGGCAGCGGTGCCCATATTAATGTCTTCTTCCCCTACAACCAGAAGGAATTCGGTATAGGTCCACCTTCTGCTGCACTGCACGAAAAGTAAGCTTACGGAAGGTCGCCCAGGTTTGTTCACTACACTGATGTGTAGCTATGAAGCAAAATTCAGTGTATGTGTAAGGTCTCCGATAGCCATAAATT
The DNA here is from genome assembly GCF_021461395.2 of Schistocerca americana. Taxonomy (NCBI): domain Eukaryota; kingdom Metazoa; phylum Arthropoda; class Insecta; order Orthoptera; family Acrididae; genus Schistocerca; species Schistocerca americana. The sequence continues at coordinate 429,334,374 of NC_060121.1, read as the reverse complement.
TTCAAATCAAGATGTAGTGTGACGTTTCCATCAAAAATCTCACGTCCCCTTCCTATCACTTTTTAGCCAAAGTTTTGATTCGAAGTTACACCACAGGACCAAATTACCTTCACCATAGGCAAGTCTCGTACAGGACGACCTGTTGATGTCAGTGTAGTGGTCTGCAGCTGGACTGGTGTAGCGGATGTTTTGCCTGCCTCCGAACAGCTAACGACCTGAGTATAATCGTATTGTACAGGATGGGCGTATGGGCAGGCGGTGGGCGTTATGGAATGATTAGGATTATTTTTAGAGAAAGGCCATTTATTGGCTAAAGCATGTTGAAAGGGGCTACATAGGCCTAGGGAGGTGAGGGTGAGACAGAGCTTAGACTTTGGCGAGACATTGTTCGCGAAGCTACCGAAAGTTGTTGTCTGCCAAAACTAACTCCACAGTGCCGCAGCACCGGGACACGCGGGAGATGTTCAATGCTACAGGTCGCGCACCCGACTCGCGGGTGAGCAAGAATACAAGAGAGCGGGCTCGGCGACGGGCGGCCGGGTATTTTCGACGCACCACGCGGCTTCCGCAGCCCTGACTGGTCAAGACCGAGCAAACCGTGCGGGCGGCATGGAACTTTCCAGAGCGTTGTCTGCTAAGCGACGCCTGGGGCGGCGTTACCTCGTAAGCAGATGAGAGAGGCGCGTGGCCAAGGTTCCCTTCCTCGGTGCCGTGGCTTGGCCGTAACGGAAACATGAAGTTACCGTTTGAAAGCTCATACAATAAAGTAAAATCCCTTATTCTCTGGCTCATTCTTTACAATATGTAAAGACGTTCACAATTTAGCTTCTCAAAACTTGGGCAAAGTTGCACTGTTCATAATAAACGCCACAGTAAAGGAGAAATTCGTAATGTATACATTTAGTGATAGTGACATGATTATAATCATATTTTAAACAGTTCACAATTAGGATACCCAAAATTCGAGCAAAGCCTCAATGCAAATAAAAAATTGCCAAAGTGGCATATATGGTAAATTAATAATACACATAGTTTAGTGGTAATAAATGGATATCGTTATTGTAAGCCCGATCATCCACGACAGATAAATGCCACAGTAAAGGAGAAATTCGTAATGTATACATTTAGCGATAGTGACATGATTATAATCATATTTTAAACAGTTCACAATTTAGATACCCAAAATTCGAGCAAAGCCTCAATGCAAATAAAAAGTTGCCACAGTGGCATATATGGTAAATTAATAATACACATAGTTTAGTGGGAATAAATGGATATCGTTATTGTAAGCCCGATGATCCACGACAGATTACGAACATGCACTAAGTTCAGTTCAATGTTATAGCTATATTAATGTTAATGCATCGAAGCGGTGGCCTCCGGAGATATGCAGTGTAGCCGAAATGGGATCCCAACAGATAGAGAAAGTGTTCATTCAATTGTTCAACTTTATACCGTTGGGTCTGTAATATAGATGCGAGTAATCCCAGGCGAAAAAATATTTAAGTAATTTTGGTGATGTAATGGTGCCGACTCCATTGTATCTAGTAATTGTTCATCCTAACTGGATTTCCTTCAGCTATAGATGCAAGGCTGAAAAAAAGAGTGTGATGTGGCATCCAATAAAGAGGGACATTTAATTAATCTTTCTCTGCTTGATCGAGTGTAGACGAGCAGCTATTTACCGTATAGTACCTAACTTTATGGGAGTGACGTTCAGACTGTGTTGCAGGATTTACGTTGTTAGTAGTGTTAGTGTTATGACTGTCCCTTAGACGCCGGTAGTGGCACGGCAACACAGGGTTTAAACACAAGCGTCAAGTGTGCTCTACAGCTGTAGACAGTCAACATGGGTACGGAAAAGGTGAGCAGGGCTTTACTCATAGAGCTGTTTTATCAACGCATTAAAGGAATACGGAGAGGTCGTCTTTCCTCGCCGGGGTTGAAGAACGTTATTCGGAAATTTGAATTATCTATCCACTAGGGTTTTGCTCCTGGAAGTGGCCGACGACCAGTTGCACCACATATTGTTCAAGACGTTACTGTTGCCATGGTTGAGGGTACTGTACACGATGTGCGATCTCCAGGCAATGCACGAGCTGTGTCATGAGAGCTGAACATTCCGTGGTCCCCCAATATGAAAGTGCTGCGAACAAATACGGAACGGTAGCTCTAGTGCTGTCCCAGGCTGTCGTGGATGCAGATGGCCTTCACACTGAACAACGTTTGTACCCCGGTACGTAAACATGTCACGCAGTTAACTAATTTTGACCTATCATGTGGAAATTAAAATATGTTTCATGCAGTCGTTTATTCTTTATTTCTCTTCGGCGTGTTCTTACAAAAGCTTCCACAAAGTTTCGTTGTCCTACGATCATTCGTTTCTCATAGCTGAATGGTCAGCGTGACAGACTGTCAATCCTAAGGGCCCGGGTTCGATTCCCGGCTGGGTCGGAGATTTTCTCCGCACAGGGACTGGGTGTTGTGTTGTCCTAATCATCATCATTTCATCCCCATCGACGCGCAGGTCGCCGAAGTGGCGCCAGATCGAAAGACCTGCACCAGGCGAACGGTCTACCCGACGGGAGGCCCTAGCCACACGACATTTCCATTTCCATAGGGCCCTCTCAAGTAGTGAAAGTTTTGTTACTCAATGTGTTTGTCAGTAGCGTTACTGTACCTTGTGGAGTACCTCAGAAGCGTCTCCGGTAGCGAGAAGTCACCAAATGAAAAATTACCATTTCGAAGAGGTTACTGACTGTAGCTTACGTACGAAACTTTCTTTTACTTTTCCTTTTTCATTTTGTCTCATTTTATCTCTTCTTTATTTGTAATACAATTTAAAGAAGTGCCCTCGGAGTATTTGGAGGCGGCATGTCTGAATACAATCTCAATTTAGAGAAACGAAGGATAGTCTTTCACAGACTATCACATTGCTTCGGAACCACTGTATGGGAATATAAGTTTACCCAGTAATATGAATTACAAAAGTGATGGAAATGTTAATATCGTCCAATACAGCTCTCGAAGCAAATTGTATCTTTTGACGATTAAATACAGTTCTCGTAAATAATGATTTGATAGCACTTTACAAAACCTTTCGGACGCTGACGTTTGAACAGCGGTTAAGGAAAGAGTGAAAAATTGTGTGGGGCTGTGACAAAGTTAAAGATAACACATTTTTGAATAGCTAAGCAAGTATTATTTTAAGTAAACATACTTATCGTAATTGAGGCAATAGGAACAAAAAAGAATTATGATGAAAGATGACAAATGCCCGTTATCGTCATACAGTGCTTGTGAAATTCCTCTTCCTTTGTCACAAATACTTTTCAAATAAATTGCTTTTTGATATGATTTGTTGAGTGTCTATGCCCGATTTCTCTTCACCTTTAGTCATTTACTGGTTTACATTTCTTTTCTTTTGACAGCTGTGGAAGACAAAGTTGTTAACGTGTATCTTTGCACCCAACCAGGAAGAATTTCAGTCGCTGACTGCAATGAAGGTGAACACCTTAGCGTCTGTACAGACTTTCGTGTTCAGTACAATAAAATAACAGTTTATTGGACGTTAGTAACAGTATGGCATCTTCCTATATGTGATTTTGAAGTTGACATACTTTTTTTCTAATTTGCATACCAGATGGAGACCTGTTGCTGGAAACTGATGGTGTCAGTTACTAAACATATTACTTTTGAGATTAAGGGCCATTCTCACACAATTTTGTCTTCAAGTAGCTTCTTTTCCTACCTATTTTGAGTTCTGTAATGGATATGTGATATGTCATTGCATGTTTATCCGGATAATGTTCTCCAGCATCCTCTGATGTGGCGATATTACTACACCACCTTACAAGTGTTTCATAGTGCATAAGGAAGAGGCTTACTGTGAAAAGAGGCGAAACGTTCCTACAAGAGTAACTCAACATTTAGTACCACCTCCTTCATATATAAAACTTACTGATTACTTCGGTAAAAAGCGAGAAAGTCAAGCGTGAAAGAGAAGACAATGAAACTCTTAGTGCTACAGGACTTAACCCTTGCCTTATGCCATAAGCTGAAGAGACGTTCCTGAACACCAGTATCTGAACTAGTCTTGTTTTCTGTTTGTTACTTACACTGGATACAACACAACTTCACCTGGAGTGATGTCGGGAAATCATGAGAAAAATTAAGTTCCAACGGGTATCTATACCTCGATCATCCATATTCGAGTCCAGCTTCTTGAATCGTGCGACACCCTTTCTGTATTATCTTTCTGTAGGTCGTCAGTCTTCGGGCAAGTATGGTAAAGTACCACTACAACTTACTCTCTTTGGCCCGCCTCATTCTCTCACTGGAACTCTCGCCCCCTATGAATTTAATTACTCTCACCTACAGTTTCTTCCCTGTGTCCTAATACGCACCTCATTATAATGTCACTTATTCTAATCTGTGTTTGCGACATATTCTTTTCTTTGTCAAAAAAGAAAATGGTTCAAATGGCTCTGAGCACTATGGGAATTAACTTCTGAGGTCATCAGTCCTCTAGAACTTAGAACTAATTAAACCTAACTAACCTAAGGACATCACACACACCCATGCCCGAGGCAGGATTCGAGCCTGCGACCGTAGCGGTCGCGCTGTTCCAGACCGTAGCGCCTAGAACCGCTCGGCCTCATCGGCCGGCTTTTCTTTCTCGATTGTACAGAGAACATCCTTATTTATCTTACCAGTCCACCAAATTTGACAATCCTTATTTAAAAACATGTCTCAAATGTTTCTATTGTCTTCCTTTGCAATTTTCTTATGACCTATTGATCACTTCCATACAATGTTGTGTTCAAAAGGATCAGAAATTCCATTTTAACAGATGATTATTAGGTCGCTTTCTTGTCTTTCTGTCTTTTTGGTACAAAGTTTCCAAACGATTTTAAATTAACTTCCCAAAGAACTAGACGCTTGAAATTTTTAACCTGGTTTAGAGATGGACGACAATGCAATATTAACTACCTTTCCTATCTGTCTGATCCACCTATCGCCCATAGGGGTGGGGATGGGACAGAAAGGGTTGCTAATGCCTGATATCTCAGCTGTCCTCCAGGACTGGCATGTTGTGTGTGTAGTATCAGAATGCATTCCAGGCTGGAAGCATGGGACTCGATGACGGCCGCTAGATGGCACTGCTACATCTGTGAACGCTAGTATCGCTCTGCAGGGTTAGCCACATGGTACTACAAAACTATGCCTACCTTTACAGCAAATTAGTGCTCGCAGCCACACTATAAAGCTAGCCTCGCCACAACTCTGGACTAAGTTATGAATGTACTACAGTCTCATATCATTCTCATAACACACTTGGTTTGGTCTCAGAGTTCACTGCATTACTCATATGAACTTTGTTAGTCTGCCATGACATCTGTACTGTCCATTTTCCTCTCATTGCTGTCCTGTTTCTCGCACTCGGCTAACCACTGTCTTTTCCCTTGGCCAGTTGGTCAGTCTCTGCTGGTTCTTTGAGTCGTTCATGATCTTTGTCAGTTTCTGGTCACAATAGTTTTCAACAAGTAAAAAACCTTATAAAATTATACAAAATTAAATTTGCTTCCTTTATGCTAGTATTTAGGAAATTCACAACTGGAATAGTTGATATATTTTTAGTAGGTATACATATATCAATGTTCTAATTCAGGTATTATCAGGGGAAAAGAATTTGAAACATACCTGAAATTTAACATATGTCTCTCCATAATCTTTAAAACCCTTTGAGAAAAATTGAACACAAAAGAGAAAAAGAAAGAAAGAAAAATCAATTTTTATTATAACACATTTTCAAATTAGACCGAAGGCATAAAATAATTTCTCCTAGGCTCAACTAGATTCCTGACTCCATACCGTTCGTTCTCAAAATTTGTAATCATGAATTTTAGTAGCTTTGAAAATATTTCTAAGATTTAAAAGAAAAAGAGTGGGGTGCAAGCAACACACATCAGATTCATGAATAGTTCATATCATAACTGTTACCTATTGCAAACGCCTCATATTCCTTGTTATAAATATTGTACAAGTTTTCATACCTATTAAAAACGCAGAACCATAAATTTTTAGAATTATCTGTACGCATTTGACAATCAGTATGGGCCTATGAGAAATTATTTTATAATTTTTAGTCAGATTTAAAAACTTGTTATATGAAATACATATTTTTATGTAAATAAAGATACAAATTATGGCACACTTTTGATACTGGTACACTTATTTTGGACAGGAAAGCCTTGGCTGGCTGCACTAATCACTTTCTTTGTCCTTCTTGCTTTGTCCATCATGTGTTAATGTGCTTCAAAGTAGTAAAAATACTTTCCTCTCTATATTTCGTGATCCTAAATTTCATGTTAATGTCATTTGTGTTCCTAATCGCTATTTAGTCTTTTTCCAATTTACTCCCTGTCTATAGCATGTGCTCATCAGGTAGCTAAATCCATTTGCTTTCACTGACGACAGCTACGTCATTGGCGAATGTTATCATTGATATTTTTCCACTCTGACTTTTAACTGCGATCCTGAACCTGTCTTTTATTTCCGCTAATGCTTCTTTGGTATACAGATTGAACAATAGGGGAAAAACTGCTCACCCGTGTCTCACACCCCTTGTAATCCGAGTACTTTGGTCTTTGTTTTGCATTCTTATTCCTCTTGGCTCTTTTAACTTTCTATCTGTTTTTTTAAGTTGTCGAATCTGTGATTTTTCTTAACCCTTGCTGAATTATAAAATGCAACGTGAGAGCTGCAATCGCCATGTAACATATCTTCATTTTCTGTTTCATTATATTGAAATTTATTTTTTCCACCTACTTGTATGCATGAAATGTTAAGCTTCTTCTATAGTGTACTCCATGCTTTGTAAGGCTGTTTTTTCTCTTAAGTCTGAGAGAGGACAAGTTACTCCTCCACCTATTTTTTGTATACAGAAAATTATTAAAGATTTAATTACAACCTGACACACCTTGAACGAGACTCTAGAAAGTTAATGGCCTGAGCAGACATTGATGGAGCCTTGTGGATTGCAAAAAGCATAAGATATTTTTATAGTTCTTAGGTCGTAGAAATGCATGTTGGAATTGAAAGCAATTGGCGGCGAGCCCATCCCTCAGTAAATCTTGCCTGACAGATCCACAGCTGTACAGGGCAGCCCCTTGTCAAGACAGGTCTCCAACAGAACAATGCTGCAGTACCTGCAATGGCACCAGTGGAAACCTGTTCTGGGGTCAATGGTCTGAAGGAAAGCATCTGTCTACACAGTGGAGTTGTAAACTGGACACTGTGTGCAGAGCCACGTGTAATAAAAATTCACAAGTTTTCGTGGTCACTGATGCTGAAAATAGGCCTGTGAACCAGTTCCATCAGCTGCCTCGGTTGTACAAGAAACTTCAGCATCTGAGAAATGTTTACAGGTAGAATCTCTATTACATCTCATAGCCAGGACTATCAAGCTCCAAGGCACAGGCGATTTAGACAGAGATCTTTAAGATTGTATATGTTTGCTTGTTGTTGTGGAAAGAGACATGACCTCAGAGAAAATCATCTTCCCCCTATCCAAAAACTGAAAAAAAGCTAGTTTCTTTGTTTTCCAGAGATACAGGTGTCTGAAATCTTGCCCTGGTTCTACATGATTTTGTGCTGTCGTGTGGGAGGAGAGATTTAGCTCCTCTAGAGCCCTGTGATTGGATCAAGATGGGGTGAGGGTGGTGTCGTTTGTGCACGTAGCAGGAAAGCGAATCTTTTTCTGGAGAGGTGCGAAGCACTCGAGTGCGGGACTTTGGTCTGGAAGCAGTTCTGGTCGAAGCTCTGGCTTGTGAGGTTGGTACTTGGGACCTGTCCTAAGACCAACTTCACCTGCGAGTAGTTAAGAGTTTCGAACCTGTGGTGAAGTTCTTACTGTACCGACATTGTGACTTCAAACGTCTCGGAGTACTGGTTTGATAAGGGCACAGTTATTCGTTTTTGGTTTACCAGTCTTGACGAGTGGTATCTTTGTGCATTCTGTCATGTAAGTGAGCCAGATTTGTCCTTGGTACGACCAGCGAACAGATGTTGGGTTGGGTTGATTTGGCGGAGGAGACCAAAATGTGAGGTCATCGGTCTCATCAGATTAGGGAAGGATGGGGAAGGAGGTCGGTCATGCCGTTTCAAAGGAACCATCCCAGAATTTTCCAGAAGCGATTTAGGGAAATCACGGAAGACCTAAATCAGGAAGGCCGGACGCGGGAGTGAACCGTCGTTCTTCCGAATGCGGATCCACTGTGCTAATTACTGTGTCACCTCGCTCGGTGACAACGGGAGTGTCCCACAATGAAATGTGTAAGTAGGCTGTTTATGTTTTCTCTATGTAAGTAGGCTGTTTATGTTTTCTCTATGTAAGTAGGCTGTTTAGGTTTTTTTATTGGTAACGCCACCTCTGTATGAAAATCACTGGCTGTGCTGTGTGCAGTCTGTGGCTAGTTTGCATTGTTGTCTGCCATTGTAGTGTTGGGCAGCGGCAGCTGGATGTGAACAGCGCGTAGCGGTGCGCAGTTGGAGGTGAGCCGCCAGCAGTGGTGGATGTGGGGAGAGAGATGGCGGAGATTTGTAATTTGTCATGAACTGCTATATTTATATATGATGATATCAAGGTAAATACATTGTTTGTTCTCTATTAATATCTTTCATTTGCTAACTATCCCTATCAGTAGTTAGTGCCTTCCATAGTTTGAATCTTTTATTTAGCTGGCAGTAGTGGCGCTCGCTGTATTGCGGTAGCTTGAGCAGCGAAGATTTTGGTGAGGTAAGTGATTTGTGAAAGGTATAGTTTAATGTTAGTCAGGGCCATTCTTTTGTAGGGAATTTTGAAAGTCAGATTGCGTTGCGCTAACAAAATATTGTGTGTCAGTTTAAGCACAGTCATGTATAATTGTTCAAAGGGAACGTTTCAAATGTACCATGATTTCAGGGCTCTGGTCTGCCTGATCGCTAGACTGTGAGATTTTTTCATTTCTTTTGTGGCCGTGATCGATTCACAGGTGTCACCTCCAAGTCTCACTTCTGCAGCACACATCTCACCAGCTGCAAGTTGCATTGCCGCACGAAGCAAACAGGGTAACGTACTGCGGCTCTGGCACTGTCAGGGTGTACAGATCTCAACCGCCACTTGCTCTCAGCTGCACCTATGTAGAGAAACTAAAGTATTTGATAAATCAAAGTCTGCTCAGCGTCACATCAATTCAGATTGCGTTATCCACATTTTTAGGGCCAGAGTACTTGACTCTCTTCTGCCACCCAGGAGCCTTGTCCATTGTAGTGTCAAACCACCTTTTAGTTGTTTACAGTATTCAAACAATAACTTGTTTAGCATAATTTATGTCTTTTTTTTTAAAAAAAATGTTGTTAGAACACTAAACCTATGCCAACACAATCAATCACTTAAACAGTCCCCACTAGGGCTCCCTTTCAGTTTCACTCTATTTTTTGAGGTATTTGCAGTCTGCTAATGCCCTTGAAATGCCGGAATATCACTTCTGCCGTCTTCTTAAAGTTTCTGTGGACAATTATTCAAGAAAATAATAATTTTATAAGCTATAATGAAAAACCGTGGTGTGCCATGTAAATCAGATTATATAACAAATTTCGTCTTTTAAGTCACAGTACTAGACAAGTAAATATTACAAGGGACAACAACGTTTCAAGATGCGAATCTGAGAATTGGTTTTTTCATCGTAAATGATTTTAGGCCCAGAAAGCAATGATAGTCAGTAGTAAATTTAATTCATGGCATGGCACAAGTGCTTGAATAGTGTGTGTGTATCGTACTTTGATTACTACAAAGATACCTAGGATTTTAACGGTAACAAATGACCATTTTGTGCATGTGATCCATCCGAAGATTCGCAACGTGTTTTTACTATTTTTACAACAGGCGCACAATCACCATTATTGAAACTTTTGCTAAATGAAATAAATCTGTATTTATCAGGACATATAGCTCTTTCGAATGAACGTACTTCTAGTTTTCAAGGGAAACAATTAGAAGTTTTTCTTTAACATTCCCGATATTTTACGAATATTCTCGAATGTTTTTCTGTATTGTAGAATATACTCCAACGTTCTAGAATACTACTTGGACATGGCACACATTGTATTGATTACACTCCAGCAAGACTGTCGTCACCGATGAGCTATGCAACATCGTAAAAATAGAGGAACAACTGCTCGAAACGTCTATCCGCTTACAGAAAGAAATTGCGTAAACACCGAACAAGTGCAAGAAGAGATGAAGTAGTTCCACAACCAATTAATGAATGTAGGAATTGGTATCTGGCGAATAAAATGTATTTAAATTTATTGATATGCTGATGAACTAAGAGGAAAGCGTAAAGTTCACAACAGCATTTCTAAATTTATTGAATGTTTCTAAAATATCTTCGCAGAAAAACTTGTACAAAACGTCATCGAAATGGAAATCTTAACCGGAAAGAACAAGTATTCATACCACGCATTCCACTGATGTCACTTAATTACCCAGCAAATTTTAAAATCATAGTATTTTTCAAATATTAGCATACAGTATGAGCATGAAAAAAGAACAAAGGAAAACCTTCCAATATTGCAGAGTGAATCGGAAAGATTCCTGTTTATCACAAGGCAAGTTGCATATGCGTCCCTGCGCTCGAAAACTAACACCAAATGTAATGTATAGGAATATGCGCCGAATAAGGTAGATGCTACACGGATCAGATGCTTTATGGCACCGTTTTCTTCCAGCTCAGAGAACAAATGGAAAATAAGCAAAATGAGTCTTTTTCATCTAGTCATTTTGAAACAGTGTTTATAGATTTACATAGCAAAACTTCAGGTACAAGTTCCACACGAGTAATTTGCTCGTCACATCTCATAATTTCTTGGTACTTTTAAATATACGTAAACTCCTAAATGGTTCTTAAGTGTCCCATATGTGATATCTACTGTGCTGCATTTACAAACCTTACTAACTCGAACAGTCACACCGAACAGCCCATGGAACAGTGGTTGTGGAGGCTGGAAGAAAGAAAGACTTGATTGAGTTATATCACGCAAATAATAAGACACAGGGCAATTTTCGCACGAAAATATGAAACTTTCACCGTGGTGGTCTACACACAGACACACACACACACACACACACACACACACACACACACACACAGAGAGAGAGAGAGAGAGAGAGAGAGAGAGAGAGAGAGAGAATGAGAGAGAGAGACAAATAGCTATGTATATGCGTCATTAGTACTTTTGAAATCACACACGAAACTAGTAGTACACAACAACATAAGCAGTGACATGTCACTCGTAGTGTCTAAAAAAAGGAGGAAATAGTAAGATCGTTAAAAACCATGATCCAATCTCAAACCAAATAGGACAGTTCAGCGCATACCGGCTCGTTTGTCGGCTGAATGATCGTTGCATGCAGTTACTGCTATTCCTGTCTTGGTCGACGTTGGGTCACGTTTCTACTTTAGGGCAGAACTGTGCGGAGGTTAAAGTAGTAGTGGGCTGGCAGACAGAGAACAATCATCAACAACGTGGACCAGCGTTGGAAGACTGTCTTAGAAAAGCTATATCATATATGAGAAGCCAGTGGCAGAAGATCGGAAAGACTTCACTTGAGGAAGACCTCCGCTGCGTAATCAGCTCGGTGGACGACGGCAGCTGCTTAAAGACTATACGTACGTATTCAACCATCCTTACGTGTTGCTTTCAGATACTCATTTGTGAAGTTATTAGAACACCATTGTTATACACTGCCTGACAAAAATTTAAGCATACAGTTGGGAAGGAAGAAGAAAATTGAAACTTCAAGGGTACGTGATTTTATCGCCATGGTTACGAATTCAAATTTACAAGGAACTTGGCGGCATGAGCCCACTTATAAATATGACGTTGCAACATCTCTTCCCTGGATGCATGTACTGATTCCATTCGCAAAGGTGTCAAAGCCTTCCCGTCCTCGCCTGGCCCATAACTGTTATAATTGGTCGTTAATATCCTGCATAGTGGTACAGGAGGGAAACTGAAGTCCGGGATAATCTCACATATTTTCTATGCAACATCACAGAACGAGCATTGTCCTGCTGATAAATGACATCGCAGTACTGTTGCGTGAGAGGGATAAATGAGGACACGGAACGTTCCTGACATACTGGTAGTGCAATGACAGATCCCTCAGTCAACAGCTGCCGTAACCTAAGTCATACCAGCAGGATTACCACATTATGATGTCAAGAGTAACAGTGCTGTAACTTTCCGAAATATTGGAAGAATGTTACTTACCTGCAGGTCGCCACCATATTCGCTGACGATGGCCATCCAGGGTGCTGCAGAATGCTGAGACATCACTGAACACAACGCGATGGAATTCATCAGCAGTCCAGAATTCCTGATCACTGCGGCACTCCACATACAGCCTTTTGTGTTGTGTTAGTTATAGCCCTCGTTCGGCTGCTGCTAGTCTCCAGCCAGTTGTGTGGAATGACGTAGAATACTCGAGGAGTCCATCACTTGTTCTTGGATTGCCGGCGCTGACGTGAAGGTGTTACAATGTGTTTGGTGTACAGTACTGTGGTCCTCCCTTGTGGTGGTTAGATGTGATCGACCGGAACCTTGACAACGAGTGTAGCTGCGTTATCCAAGGTACGGCAGTTGCCTGCAACTGTTGCTGTTTCCGAAGGCACGGCTCCAGCCGCAGCCGCAACGTACAGTCAGAAACGGGCTGGAAATGCTATTGTCACTGATCAACACGAGGAAGAAAAAGGAAATAAATAATGATTCTGATTTGCTATAATATTTGAATAACAGGCACCTTTTAAAAGACGGCACAAAATTGTGACCTCATTTTAAATGTCAGTCACTTTTCGCATGTTTTGCAACTGCAGAAAATTATATGCAGAAAATGGTAACGTGTATACGCTTCAAGGAACTCACCAGTGCAGCCGAAAACTTCCTGCGACGTTAATTTTCTCTTGTTATCCAGTTGCAGATAATATCAGTCTGTACTGACTTACTCTTAAACATTTTTCCAGTTGTCTCTCCATCACGAAGTTCCGTATGCTTCTTTTTGTTTGACTCAGATAAAACAGTGGCGTGGGATGCCCTCATACCGGTACCCATGTTCAGTGGAGAAATGTTTCCATCATCTGCTTTTGCAGTTGCCTTTAGATATTGTGGATGCTTTCTCCCTTTCACTCTGTTCTCCTAAGCAACAAATTTACTTATTGGAATTCGTGTTGAACTGTATCCACGAAAGCCGAGTTTGGTTTCGCTGAGGCATTTGATTGTGTTCCAAGCTTCTTTCCCTTCTACTTTTCCGATATATGTCCCACATATATAGTGGAGCAACTCGTCGTGGCATGGATCCAACAAATCGTTGCAAATACCCTGTAGAAATACTGAGCCATGCGGCTTCTATAGCCGTCCATAATTGTCAAAGTGTTGCTGGTGCAGGATTTAATGGGCGAACGCTTATATCCCATAAATGTTCGACCGGATCTATGTCGGGTGATCTCGTTTGCTAAATCATTTGCTCGAAATGTAGACAATGTTTTTCACACAAGCCACGAACAATTGTGGCCCGGAGCTTGCTGCATTGTCATCCATAAAAATTCCGTCATTGCTTGGGATCACGACTTCCATGAATGAGTGCAAATGGCCCCCAAGTAGCTGTACATCCAGAGGGCTCAGTCTCTTTTTCTTCTGCTGCTGCTGACTAAAGTTGTCGTTGTTAGTCTATCTCATTCCGTGGATTTACTGGACCAACTGCTATCCCATATCTTGGGTGGTTGTCCGAGAGGTCGTTTCCCTAGGGATCGTCCGTGTTTACAAACTTTAGCTAGTCTTGAAGGGTCCCCTTTCACAACATCGAATTACTTTTTCTTGTATTCATCCATTGATTTATATTTTGTATACCACACTGTTCCCTTATCGACACATTTGTTCCTTTGTCCCACATGGCTACTCTTTGATTCTGCGTCATTTCCACTGCGTAAATTTTTCTTTTACCTTTTTCGTTTTTTCTCTAGTTTCTGGTGTATATGTCAATATAGGACGCACCATTGTTTTGCATATTTTTATTTTGCTCTCGGTTGTCTTAAATTTGTTTCTTCATACGGTACTTTGCAGGCATTCAGTTACCCTTACTGCTTTTTTCACTTGAATTTTCACTTCAATGTTAAGTCCATATACCTGGCGATGGCAGCCCTAGATATTTAAAGCTCATTACTTTTTCAATTGACACATCACCTACTTCTAAGCTACGTTGTACAGGTGCTTTTGATATTATCATACTCCGTTTCCTAGGTGAGATTGACATGTTATATTGATAAGCTGTTTTATTAAATTGGTGAAGTAACGTTTGTAAATTTTCCTGGTTGTTTGCTATTAATACAGTATCACCAGCATAGCACGTAATATTTGCTGTTTTATTTCTCATTTTACAACCCAGATTCTTTCGTACGTCATCAGTGATGTGGTCCATTTCTAAGTTGAACAAGTGTGGGCTAATGAGTCTCCGTATCTAATTACTTATATATCGATTTTCAATAAACCCATTGGCGTTACCTTGCCGATTAAGGTTTCAATTGTGCCCTACACACCAGAATGAGATTTTCACTCTGCAGCGGAGTGTGCGCTGATATGAAACTTCCTGGCAGATTAAAACTGTGTGCCCGACCGAGACTCGAACTCGGGACCTTTGCCTTTCGCGGGCAAGTGCTCTACCAACTGAGCTACCGAAGCACGACTCACGCCCGGTACTCACAGCTTTACTTCTGCCAGTACCTCGTCTCCTACCTTCCAAACTTTACAGAAGCTCTCCTGCGAACCTTGCAGAACTAGCACCCCTGAAAGAAAGGATATTGCGGAGACATGGCATAGCCACAGCCTGGGGGATGTTTCCAGAATGAGATTTTCACTCTGCAGCGGAGTGTGCGCTGATATGAAACTTCCTGGCAAATTATAAAGGCAAAGGTCCCTAGTACCTCTTTTACTGATCTACTTTCACTTTTAGGCAATTGCCGTCCACTGTCATAAGTGTTATGCAATTTAATAGCGGAAGCGCCCAAGGGCATACGATGTCGCAAGCTATTTCGCAACAATATCTAGGCTCTGGAGCCTAAAACGTTCCGTGTTCAATCCCCTGCATGTGCAAATAGCTTAATTTTCATGTAATTTAATCGAAATTTCGCAACAACGGTGCAGTTTAGCGAAGCTGCATAGCCCATAGGACTTAAGTTCGACCCCTGCGTATGTTAATTAAGCGTTGACTGGTGATGTCATCTGCTGCCAACAAAAAAACATACGTGAATATTTGGCTACTGCAAAACCTTTGCATATATTGTGAAGTGTACATAGGAACTACAAACAGAAGCATTAACGTAAGGTTTAAGGAACATGACAACAATTGTCGTCCAGAAAACTGGTATCAAGTGCCAATATAAGATCCCGAGATGGGAGCGAATTCACTTCTCGAAAGATTTTAACATTATTCGGTTATCATTGTGCAGAGGGCACACTGAAATTCAAAATGACAGATAAACTTTCGCAAAGAAGAAAGGGAATTGGAAAGAACATGTGTGATACTACACTAACAGTATAGCTAAGCGATACTCTTCTTTTTCTACCACTACTTTATGCTTAATTTATTGATCGTACTGGACGTAAGAGCTAGGAAGGAAAACTTTGTATTTCTTCAACTGCCTATTTAACGTTGAATTCGTGAGCGACTAAGATACAAGTAACTTGTTGCGTTATCCTCATGAAGTCTTCTATATAATGTGTTACGTCTCCAAAGTCTCAGAGAAATTTTGGTGAATTCATTCAAATATTTGAGAAAACTTCTCTCTATTTTAACTACTTCTACACTGTGTAAAATAATTAGAGCACAGCAAAATTTTTTTATATTCAGACTTGGTGTAAATTACATGATCATTTAAATCGTCTTTCAACTTTTCCAAGGGTAGGAAACCTGACAGATATAACCTATTGCACACCAAAGCCTGATGCTCTCACTTCGACAGTGTTATGGTTGTACACAGAGGTCAAATTCAACAGTCTTTCTCTTACTAGTTAGCGAAAGTAATGGGCACTGCAATCACTCGACTTCTTTGATTACGAGTCTGTTTATTAACTACAGATAGCTGTGACGAAATTCCCTAGGATTATAAGTTTGCTGCGTTATGCAAAATTATTTGACTGTCGACCTTCCGTACTCACACACAATAAGCAACAACATTTTATGCAACAGCAGTTTAGTGTCACTTGTCCACGCTAACAGCTCAGTCTGTTGTTGTTGTTGTTGTTGTGATCTTTAGTCCTGAGACTGGTTTGATGCAGCTCTCCATGCTATTCTATCCTGTGCAAGCTTCTTTGTCTCCCAGTACCTACTGCAACCTACATCCTTCTGAATCTGTTTAGTGTATTCATCTCTTGGTCTCCCTCTACGATTTTTACCCTCCACGCTGCCCTCCAATACTAAATTGGCGATCCCTTGATGCCTCAGAACATGTCATACCAACCGATCCCTTCTTCTAGTCAAGTTTTGCCTCAAATTTTTCTTCTCCCCAATTCTATTCAATACCTCCTCATGAGTTATGTGATCTAATCTTCACCATTCTTCTGTAGCACCACATTTCGAAAGCTTCTATTCTCTTCTTGTCTAAACTGTTTATCGTCCATGTTTCACTTCCATACATGGTCACACTCCATACAAATATTTTCAGAAACGATTTCCTGACAGTTAAATCTATACTCGATGTTAACAAATTTCTCTTCTTCAGAAACGCTTTCCTTTCCATTGCCAGTCTACATTTTATAACCTCTCTACTTCGACAATCATCAGTTATTTTGCTCCCCAAATACCAAAACTCCTTTCCTACTGTAAGTGTCTCATTTCCTAATCTAATTCCCTCATCATCACCCGACTGAATTCGACTAAATTCCATTATTCTCGTTTTGCTTTTGTTGATGTTCATCTTATATCCTTCTTTCAAGACACTGTCCATTCCACTCAACTGCTCTTCCAAGTCCTTTGCTGTCTCTGACAGAATTACAATGTCATCGGCGAACCTCGAAGTTAAGTATCTTAATTAAATAAAGCAAAAAATGCCAACTCTTGCCCACTACTTGCTCTGTAAAACATGTCGGCGCGACAATGCGTTCTGCAACGGTGTGATGACGTCATGACCCCACCATTGCGTAGATACGTATAAACTTTTCAGATTGCTGAGCATGTATTTCTCGGAATCTGGTATCTGATTTTATACTGTCTCCAGCTTTAGGAGACGACACCTGAGGAACAGAATCGTTTTTTGGACCAAGACCCAGTGCCCATAAAACAAGAATCATCATTTGAACAAATAACTGCAGTGAAAGCCTGCATTGTGTGATCAGTATTGATGCTATGACAGAGAGTGGTCGCGTAGACGAAGGAGTTGGTTGCGCATGTTATCAGCCGCTATTGGTGACTGGGCAAAGAAGCTCGGTGTGCACATTGAAACGGCTCGTCTGTCGCTCGCGCCTCAGTGGCGGCACATCGTTTGAAGCTGAGAGAGAGAGGGTGAGAGAGAGAGAGAGAGAGAGAGAGAGAGAGAGAGAGAGAGAGACCGCCTCCCCGCTGACGGAGCGGACAGCAGACACGGGGATGACTGCGCCCATCAGCAGCGGCGACAAAACACTGCGGAGGGCCCGCCGGTGACGAGGAAGCGTCCGCCCGCGGCCGCAGCGGTGGTGGTGGCGGCGGCCCACATCGATTTCCGAAGCGAGCTGCCAGGAAATGAACATCGCGCGCCGGAGGTCCATCGCCTCTACTTAGCGGGAGACACTCTGACCGTGTTATTCGGCGGCCGAGATCCTGCTCATCGAGACCAAGTAACGAAAAGCTGCGAGTCGGCAACGTTTTTCCCTTCGCGCTATCATGGCAATACCAGTCATTATCCTATTTCAAAGATTTTGATGTACCAACTTCAAAAACAACGATCCGTGGTCTAGGGGTAGCGTGTTTTACTAGTAATCAAAACATCATCGGCCTTGATTTCGAATTCAGCCACTACTCGGCCTTGTCAAAGAGGGCGGAAGAGTGGACAGAGGTTCTGGGATCTATCTTGCCCTTAAAATGGGAAACTCCCTCAAAAGGCAGAAGGATCCGCAGTTATCAACGGCATGAAGATGCAGAGGGCAATAAAAACCAATCGGTGAAACACACATAATGTATATCAACAAGACATGAGGCCTGTAATTGAAGAAGTGTCTCCATTAGTTGAAGATTCCGGAATAGTCCCCCATTCGGATTCCCGGGAGGAGACTCTAGTGTGGAGGTGACCACGACAAAACCATTTGAAAACCAACGATGATATAACATTCAGTGAGTAGGAGCATGGAATGTCAGACTGAAAGTAGTAAGAATGCTATAAAATCTAAAAAGGGAAATGACAAGACTCAATTAAGATGTAGTGGGGTCAATGAAATGCAATAGAAATGAGATACGGATTTCTGGTCAGACGATTATAGGGTAAAATCAACAGCTGAAAAAAGTGGTATAATGGGTGAAGGATATGTTATGAATAGGAAGATACAGCGTTACTGTGTACAATTCGATGATATGACTGTTCTCATCAGATTCGACGGTAAATCAACACCAACATCGATGATATACGTGCCGAAGTCACAAGCAGAGGATGAAGAGATCAAGAAAGCAGGGCGTATACGTGGATACTGAACGAATAATTCAGTATGCAAAGAAAGATGATAATATAACAACCATGAGGAACATGAACGTGGTTGATCGGTGAGGCGTAGGACAAGGGGCTATGGCTTGGCAGTACGAATGAGAGATGAGAAAGACTAATGGAATTCTGCAGTAAATTTCAGATGGTAATGACGAATACTCTGTTCAAGAATCTCAAAAGGAAGAGTTATATTTGGAAAAGGCATGGAGACGTGGGAAGATACCATGTGGATTAATTCATGGTCAGACAGAGATTTCGAAATCGAACATTCGATATTAAGAAGAACGAAGGAGCATATATAGACTCCGACAACAATTTAGTAATGATGAAGTCTAGGTATGGGTAGACTGAAGTTTAAGAGATTCAGTGTCGGGGACGTGGAACAATGAAGTACTGAGGAGGAAGAGACGCTTTCCAAGTTCGCTAACCATATTGATACTGCGACAAGTAATATCAGAGTACCGCTGCCCGGTTGGCCGTTCGGTCTGACGCACGGATTTGCGGGCGGGAAGGAGCGCCTGGTACCCGGCACGAATCCGTCCAGCGGATTTTTGTCGAGGTCCGGTGAACCGGCCAGTATGTGGATGGTTTTAGGCGGTTTTCCATCTGCCTCGGCGAATGCGGGCTGGTTCTCCTTATTCCGCCTCAGTTACACTATGTCGGCGATTGCTGCCCAAACAAGTTATCCACGTATGCGTGCACCACCATTACTCTACCACGCAAACATAGGGTGTGAGACGCTCCCTGCGGGGTCCACCGGGGGGTCGAACCGCACAATAACCCTGGGTTCCGTGTGGGGCAGTGGAGGGGTGGACTGCGGTGGTCGTCGTGGGGTTGTGAACCACTGCGGCTGCGACGGGGACGGAGCCTCTCCGTCGTTTCCAGGTCCCCGGTTAACATACAATACATACAAAATCAGAGTAGGCAGTTCAGTTGAAGAGGAGTGGACATACCCTCATATCAGGAAAAACAGAACAACATGAACGACCAGAGACAGACATTCATATTCACATTACGCGTACATTAGTATGTTTTGAAGAAATGATTTGCATTTCAGTTACCCCAGTGCAGCATGCGTCCCGCTACCCACTAGGTCCGCCATTGGCCCTGATAACTTGTTCCATACACAATGGTATCGACGCATATAAGGCGCGAATGGCGTTCTGTGGAATAGGACTCCATGCTGCACTCACCTTGTTCCAAAGTTCATCTGTGGTGGTTGGGGCTGGGTGACAGCCTGCACCCGGCGTTTCATCATATCCCCCACATTTCCGATTGGAGACAACTGGGGTGACCTGGTGGGCCAGGGCAAAAGCCTGACATCCTGTGACCACAAGAAGGTCGGGTTCGTGCAATAAGTGGTCGTGCATTGTCTTGCTGAAAAATGGCGTGTGGGGTGTTGTGGAGATAGTTTACGGCTACAGGTCGCAGTATGTCATTCACGCAGTTCACACTTGTCACAGTCCCCTGGACACAAACCAACTGTGGGTTGCAGTGGTACCCAAAAGCGTCCCACACCATAAGGCCTTGAGTTGGCGCTGTGTGTCTAGTGTGAACACAGTCACTGTGATGTGGCTTCCCCTGTCTGTGGCGAACCAAAATGCGGCCGTCGTTTTCAAACGAACAGAGCCTGCATTCGTCCGGAAACGATACCTAACGCCACTCCTGTCTTAAGTGACGTCTAGCATGTTTCTGTAAATTCATCAAAGGTAGGCAGAGAAGTGAACGACGCGCACTTAAAGCATGCCGTAATAACAGCGAAGGACTGTCACCTCTAATAGCATACGATGCGTTACACTATTCCTGTGTTGCGCCAGAACCAATGAGGACAGAGATCTGTGCTGCAGTGCCATTTGGATGAGAGATCGATCTTGTGGTGGTCTGGGTGGGCCGATCTGACCCATCTCGTCTGTTCTACGGCCTTCCGTGAATGATTCTGCGAACGCCCGTTGCACTGCCGAAACACTTCGTCTCACACGAGCAGCAATTTCCCGGATGGCTGCATCACATTCTCTCATGCCAGTAATGCGCCCTCTTTCAGAATCTCTGATTTGACGATACGGTTCGCTCATACGTCTCGGACGATTCTTGCACGTATGCTCAAGCCACTCTGGTCCATTAACTTCGGTTTATAGCGACAACGAAAGCCGCAGGTAGGTTTACCGGTAGATGGTGTTGCGCCGCGATGTCGTTGTTGACCTTGGACCCGCGGACCAACTTGGTTCAAATGGTACTCATTCCTACAAAACATAGCAATTTA
Source organism: Schistocerca americana (assembly GCF_021461395.2). Classification (NCBI taxonomy): domain Eukaryota; kingdom Metazoa; phylum Arthropoda; class Insecta; order Orthoptera; family Acrididae; genus Schistocerca; species Schistocerca americana. The sequence goes on along the minus strand of NC_060121.1, from coordinate 429,313,350 downwards.
CATGTAAATATGAACTTCCTTTCTCTAGCCATTCAAGGTGTTCTGTTTTTTTTTCTGAAGATGAGTGTACATAAAAAGGGCAATCACTGATACTGGACAGGCAAACATAGGTGCAAGGAAGGTAACTGCGATGAGACTTTGGGTTACAGAAGTACTCCAGTTGATCGACGAAAGAAGAAAGTGCAAAAATGCTCAGGGAAGTACAGGAATAGAGCAATATAAATCCCTTCGGAATGAAATAAATAGGAAGATCAGGGAAGCTACGGCGAAATGGCTGCATGAAAAATATGAAGAAATAGCAAATGATATGGTTGTGAGAATGACTGACTCAGCATAGACAACCCAAAACGTCCTATGGTAAAATTAAAAGCAAGCTTAGTAACATTAAGACTACAGTAGGAATACCACTGTTAAAAGCAGAGAAGAACCGCCGTATAGATGGAAGGGAGGACTTGTCTGACTACATGATAGAAGAAGAAACAGTAGTCGATAGGGACAACATAGATGATCCAACATTAGAGTCAGATTTTAAAAGTGCTCTGTAAAACTTGAGGTCAAATTCAGCAGAAGAGTTAGAACACGCCATCGGAGTTCCTAAAATCATTGGAGGATATGAGACTGACAATGTACCATCAGACTTTCGGAAAAATATCTACACAATTTCAAAGATAGCAAGAGCTGACAACTGCGAGAATTATCGCACTGTCCGTTTAAAAAACGCATGCATCCAAATTGCTGACAAGAATAATATACAGAAGACTGTAAAGGAAAACTGAGGATCGGTTAGATGACGATTTGTTTGGCTTTAGAAAAGGTAAAGGTATCAGAGAGGCAATTGTGACATTTCGTTGATAATAAAAACTGAAGAAAAATCAAGGCACGTTCATAGATCTGTCGACTTGGAGAGAGCGTCAACAACTGAGACGTGTAGGGGAAGACGGGTTATAAACGTATATACAAGAACAAAGAAGGAACTACAAAACTGGATGACCAAGAAGGGAATGCTCGAGTGTCAAACAGGGATGCAGTCTTTTTGCCTTACTGTGCAATCAATGCATCGGGGAAGCAAAGACGGAAATAAAAGAAAGGTTTAAGACTGGGATTAAAATCTTATAGTGAAAGGATGTCAGTGATAAGATTCCTGATAGCACTGCTATCCTCAGTGACCGTGGAGAAGAATTACAGGATCTGTTGACCGAAATAATCAGTCTAGTGAGTACAGAATAGTGAGAGAATACCGTGAAATGACCAAATTAATGAGAAGTAGCAGAAATGAGAGTATCGAGAAAATTAACATCTGAACTGATAAAGAGGAAGTAAACGCAGTGAAGTAATTCTGCTACCAGGAAACAAAATAAGCCATGACGGAGAAGGCAAGGAGGGCATAAAAAGCAGACTAGCACAGACAAAGAGGGCAAAGAGGCTAAGAAAGTTAACAAAGGGCAAGAATGGCCCCTTCGGCAGCGCAGCTGTATATACACGCAACTTCCAACCGGTGCACGACTACAATCCAAAACCAAAAATTGGGGGAGGACGCGTTCCGTAGAGTGGCCTAAGCCCCCCAATATGAGGTAACTGCTGGCAGTATAGCCCTGAAGAAATCCAGTAGTTAGTCTATAATGATTCCATTCCCAAAGAGGTATTAACACCAACAGCTATTTTCTTGACAGGTTTAGCATTTAATTAGGTTGGTGCATAAATGCTTAGCGTTTATGTTCCGCATGTTGGTATTCCGGTTGCTATGGGTTTATTTATGAACTATATTATGCTTTAGTCATAGTTCTTTTGTCATTTGGAGATAGTGAACGGGGCTGTGGACGCTAGAAAATAGTGTGTCAAATGGAGAAAACGGAACTTTCCCTAAATTTTCTTCTTTTTGAGTTCAGTAGAGGGGTGACAGCAGCGATCCGTATGCGTAGATAATGCCATTGCACAGAGCACTTCAAATAAATGGTTTACTCGTTTTAAGGAGGATCGTTTTGACATTAGTGACTCTCCACACTCAGGAAAACCTTCGAGGTTTGATGAAGTTTCCTTATGTGCATTAATCCACAATGATCCACGTCATCGTACTCAATAAATGGCAAATGTGCTGAATTGTGGTCATTTCATCATCGTGTGATGTTTGCATGCAATGAGGAATGTTCAAAAATCGGGTGTATGCGTACCGCATGCACTAAGCCAAAAACACTAAAATCGCCGGAGATGAGAAATTGTGTCTTTACACTAACGTGACGATGAGAAAGGAATGGATAAGCGCAAACAAAGCCAGAAATCCCCATACAAAAATCTACGTGCATCCACAAAAAAATAATGTTGCGCATCTAGTAGGATAGTGTACTCCGATTTGCTTCCCCGAGGTTTAACTATCACTGGTGACATTTATTGTCAACAGCTGAGACGTGTTACCGGTATATACCGAGAACAACGACCAGGAAGACCGCGTGAAGTAATGCTACTCTATGGAAACGCACTCCCGCATTCTACTACACTGAGAAAAAACGCTATGCAGGAGTTTGGTTGGGAGGTCATTCCGGGCCGGCCTTATTCAACTGATCTTGCCCCCTCACATTTTCGCATCTTACGCTCTCTACCTGACAACCTTCAAGGAACTTGAAGTTTTTAACATGGTTTCGTGGCCAGCGACAGTTTACAAAGTAAAATTACAGCAATAACAGCCCTCGGTCGTAAAAATTATTTCTTTTGATCTGGTTTCGGCACTACTACGAGTGCCTTCATCAGAAGTAAAACATTCAAACTGGCATGTCACACAGAAAATAAATATCAAGCGATTAAGCTTGAGTCACAAAATTTGTAAAACATAATACGTGGAAGGCAAGCCACTATTGGCTGTTCACACATGTCAAGCCACAGGTAACAACAGACTCTTCAAGGAACTTCTTTTCCGGATGAAAATGCTCTCCGAACATGGTTCGATGTTCTTCGCCTTTACAGTCGCGGATATTGTTGATAACGTAAGTCTCTGCTGTATGCATGAGCTATGTTATGCACCAACCCAGCAGTATGCAAAGGAAGTTACGTACGGCTCACATAACCTATGGGAATCCAACTGTATAACATCCTGGCTGATGGCCGACATTTCGACACATGAACAACCAGTCACTTAAAGCACAAATGAGATCGCGCTTCTCTTGTCCTACACTAAATCCTAGGTGACTAAAAATTGCAGATAACACCCGCATATTAGAAGAGTAAAAGAAAAGACCGCAAAAACTACAGAGCCATGTCTTTATGGCTGGTTCACTCCAGAATTCTTGAGCATATTCTAAGCTGAAACGTAATAAATTTGCTTGGAAGAAAAATGCTTCCATCCACAAATAAACACGAATTTTGAAAGCATCAGTCGTGACAAACTTAGGAGGTTAGACTGAAGGGCAACACGTATATTCCACGTGTCCATATTTCCGGAGTGCGTTTGGCAGTGCCACGCAGCAGAGTTAAGAAAGGTCCGACGATAAGGAACAGGTTCCAGTTACGTGAGGGGCTCGATACGCTGCAAGTAGTGGCACACAGTACAGTGTTTTGGACGGCGACCGTTCATCAGAGACAAAGTTATCGTTTGGAGAAAAGCATGATAGGACCAAAAAAATTGATCTCTACATTTACTGTATTAACGATGTGAAGGGTACAATGAACAGTAGTCTGCGATCGTTAGCTGATAACACCCTAGTGTACATGAAAGTGCCGTCGTTGAGCGACTGTAGGAAACTATAGGACGACTTCTGCAGAATTTCTAATCTGAAGAATGGCAGCTTGCTCTAAGTGTATAAAAACTGAAGCTAATGCATATGAGTATGAAAAGCAATCCCGTAATTTTGTAACGTAGTACTAGTGGTGTGCTGCTTGACACGATCACTTCGATTAAATATCTAGACGTAACATTTCAGTATTATATAAAATGAAACAGGCTTACAAGGTCGGTTATACAGCAGTAGACGAATCCTCGTGAATTCAACAAACGGGTGGCCCGATTCCTTCTTGAAGTTACAAACCTTCAGGAACGATGGTGAAGAGGGAATGTATCCATTTGCGGCAAGAGTTACTCATCCGAAAACCCCTGAAGTACACGCAGGAGTACAGTTTTTTCTGAGATTGCAGGATAGGCATGTTTCATGGGTGGCAGTATGGATCAAAGAAAGGAAAAAGTGTTTAGTAAACAAAGGCAGTGAAACAAAAACTTTAAGCGATATGAGCACGTATTCATCTTCGATAGTGTGAAACACATTTTTAATGATAGCTATTTGATTTCCATGTTTTTGGAGGCTGTAGTATCGACCAAGAGAAGAAAAAAAGTATTCAGTAAAATGCATACCTTAGGAGTTTTAGGTGCTTGTTTAGTCAAGAACCTATTACTGGACATTTTCTCCATCATTCGTGAAAGTTTGTAACATCATCGCGGAATCACTTTATGCCTAGACACGGGATCGAAATGTTAATTGAAGGTTAAGGTGTGTAGATCTACAAATAAAGACATTGCCAGTTCAGTGGTGGTCTTCGCTCCATTACCGATCGAGCACCCAGTATGTGTCGTATCACATTATGGACCGCTTTGGAGGGAGAAGGTCAACCATAATTAGAATGTCACTGGCAGAATTGACTGATGAGATTGATTTCCTAAGTTGAACCGAGGAAGTGTTTCAGGACATTCTCATTGGAGAGAACAGTACACTGACCACCGAATATGGATTCAGAAGAACCAGTAGAAAGACGAATGTAATGAGATTAATGATAAACACTGGCATAAGTATTGGTTACTGCAAGGTATAAGAAGCTAAGAAATGCAGCTACCTTGGAAGCAAAATAATTCATGACGGACGTAGCGAGGGTTACATACAAAAGCAGAGTGGCATTCCTGGGCAAAGGAATTACACTATTTCTTTAAAGTCAGTACCGCCATTAGACTGTTGTTTATTTACAGTGTTAAATTCACACTTACACAATCATGATTTCGGCTTCAAAGTGCCATTATCAAGTGCTTTAAGTATTATAAATTGCCTCATAAGGCATACTGTCTTATTAAAATACACAATTACACACATAATAGTGTATTTTAATACGACAGTATGCCATCTTAGGCAATTTATAACACTTAAAACATTTGATAATGGCACTTTGAAGCCGAAATCATGATTGTGTAAGTGTAAATTTAACACTGTAAATAAACAACAGTCTAATGGCGATACTGACTTTAAACAAATATATTATGACTGTGGCCCCGAAATATGAAAAAATTATTAAAAGAACTACACTAATATCAAATATTGGACTTAATTTGAAGACATATTTGAGAATGTACGTTTCAAGCACGGTATTACATGTTAGTGAACGGCGGACTGTGGGAAATGCATAAAAGAAGAGACTCGATCCGTCTGGTATGTGGTACTATATAAAAATGTCTGAAATTGAATTGGGTGGACTGATAAGAAATGTTGATTGTTCTCCACAGAATCGAAGAGGAAGGAAAAATGTTAAAAATTCTGTGAAGAAGAGGGGATAGGGTGACAGAAAAAATGTTAAGGCGTAAGGAACAACTACTATGGTCCTAGAGAGAGCTGTGGCGTGTAATAACTGCAGAAGAAGACAGAGATTAGAATACATCCAGCACATAATTGAAATTGGAGGTAAGTGCAACCGAGAGACGATGAGGTTGGGACAGGACAGAGCATGCCTTGCGTGGGAAGGCATGCGGGAGGGGGTGTCGTCGCATCGGTGCATACGAGCTATGGAAAAAAATCCGAATGATCTCACCGTCCACTGGATATTGACCCCCCATCTTCCTCTACAACTTTACTAAAATTCCATTTCGTACCCATTTATCACTTCAACCTCTATTGGAAATATGTCTGATGGAGCGCCAAGAAAACACTTCATAGCATGTTGAATTTGTATTCCACGTTTCTACAATTACAATTTTACAAAGGGGCTCTACTTTTCAAGACGGATACGGTCTCTCCCTGAAGCCCAGCATGGTCTGGGAGTCTTGTGCAGTGATTAATTACTTCACTGATGCGTGCAATCAACGGGATAACGAAACTGCTCTTCGCTCACGAACTTCTGTTTGACTTTCCAAACAGCCGGAAAGTTGTGAGCTCATTAGCGCTTCCCTCACCGTCCTTAAGCAAACAGTGTCAACTGCTTCATTTCACCTGGATCGTTCGTCGATTAGGTGCCGTAGCCTTCAGCGACTCGTAGCAAGCAGACATTACGTAGAAATCAGTTTATTTCTGTAATATTCGACGCACGTTCTTTCGAATTGTATAATTTTATGTCACTATTAACATCTCGTGATAGTCACAGTTACTTCAGATCAGCGCACGAAACTTCACTGTAGCTCGCTACCCATTCTCTTCTCTCGTGTTTCGCACAAATGCGTAATACCATAATTCGGAAGGATAAATAACATTACTGTTACCCCTCTCAAGTAAACAGACACAATAGGCGTAATATCAGAAGTAAGCGTCGTGAAATGAAGATATACCCTAATAAACGAAGTCTAATGAACAGAGGCGGTGGTCAGGGATTTTCATCTGCCTAGAGATGACTGGGTGTTTGTGTTGTCCTCATCATTTCATCATCATTCATGAAAGTGGCGGGATTGGACTGAGCAAAGGTAGGGCGCCCAACAAACCAAACATCATCATCATCATCATCATCTAATGAACAGAAGGAGAAAGGAGATGCATAACGCAATAGAATCGAACAAGGACATGCTAATGTATTGTGAAATGTGTGCAGACACATTAAGAGGACCCTTGGTTAGTCATCAATAGCATATTGCTGAACATTATAAGTAAAATGTGCAGCATATAACGGCTACATCGCTGCAATAACATAATTGTTGTGGTCGGACGCGATAGCCATTTTACGCCTTAAGGCGTCTAGTAGAACGCAATATTGATAGTTGCCGATAAATAAGCGACTCTCAGATTTCACTGGCAGTTTCCCGCAGTTGCCAGCCCTACCGAAATGGTCGCCAATGTAAGACTACATTGTTGGGTCACAGCCCTTTGTCGTCGTCGGCTCTCTCCAGCCCTATTCAGTGATGAAAGGACTGTCAATCCGTAAATGTAAACAGTACACCCATCAATACCACAAAATGTAAGTAAACGTAAACATACTACTGATCGTTATAATTGTAAAACTAGTGCTGTATCAGGTCTCTTAGCCCACCAAAATTACATGCAAGTCCAGCAGGTCGTCGAAGTGCGGGCCTACAGGCAAAGCATCTTCCAGAGCCACTCACGAACATCCACAGAGAACAAGACCAACTTGTCTTCATAGGCAGCTCCGACAGCCACCACCACGACAAGCAGTGCTCTCTTCCTCTACAGGCAGCAACTGTGTCACCACTAGGTGGTGCAGCAAACATGGCGCTACTTGCTTCTGCTGCGTCACGCACCATTCTGCCAGAGCAGTATTCAGACCACCCCATGGTCTCAGCAAATCGATCCAGATCGCCACCTCAATCATGACTACATACCTACACTACAACAATGAGCAGAAATTAGTCAACAGTGGATCTCCGCCTCCGTCACTGTATCTCCGTGGACTTAGCGCAAGGACTTCGTATCTGCATGCTCATTGAACTTAGAATTTGTGATTAACAGACAGCTGTCTACTTGTGGTCTGTCCACATTCCCAGTTTGTTCTAATCTCACATAACAGTGATAGTGGCCCCCATGAGACATGTATGTTCTTGACCTATCAGTTCCTCATCCACTCACGAGAGAAGTCATATTCTAATATTTTGGTGATGGACATTTTCAACAAATTGTATTTGAAGGTACTTGATTCTCGTTATACATCTAACGCTCCAGAAAACACAAGCACCAATATACCTTTTTGGCTCCGACCGTGCTCCGCTAGTGTGTTTTCACGCGGACACTGCATTTGCGTCTTTAGCCCCTCATCTTCCTGTCAGTACCCCAACTCCCAATTGGAACAGCAGTGGCTCTACAAGACTCGTTTCAGCATCGGTATCATCTTCAAGACGATATTGGGATGACAGCTGTGCCATGGAATACAAGTCTGGAGATCTTGGTGCGAATAACGTCTCCTGCCTCCATAACTGAGTGGTCAGTGCGGCAGAACGCTGTACAACGGGCCTGGGTTCGATTCGTGACTAAATGGAGATTTTATTTTCTCTTGGATTTGGTGTTGTATTCTCTTCATCATCATTTCATCTTCACGGATACGCAATTTGCCGAAGTAGCGTGAGCTAGAGACTTGTACCAGGTGAGCGGTCTACTTGACCAGAGGCCGTAGCCACATAGGCATATCATTTCATACTTTTCCCTTGCTTCAGGGCATGCTAGAAGTCTGTATCCCAGACCCGTCACGGACCCGCAGGCACATTGCTATTGCAAGGATTAGACTGCGTCTTTCTGCGAATCCACCAATATTTCGTTCTTCAGATAGTACACCCAGTTTCCTATCAGATCCATCCACTGCCAGAGCAGAGTCGAATTCAGCATTTGAAGACCACCTGTGAGTACGGCGTCTGCCTTAGAAAGCCAAGCCCAGCCAATGACTCAACCAGGACTGCGATTAGTGGACAGCTGTCAATTAGTGGGCAGCTGTCAACTTGTGGTCCGTCTATATTAGAAATTTCTTTTAATTTTACTCAACAGTGATAGTGGTCTGCATCAGGAACGTGTCTTCTGGACTTGTCAGTTAACCATAAACCCTAAAGAGATAGTTTATTTAATTTCAGAAGATATTTGTGTTCTTTATTCAGACAGCAACAGTAATGAATTTCATGTGAACAAGAGTTTTATGTATGTTAAAATACAGTAGATAATGCTTTATACCTACCTACTTTTGCTTGTGGAGCCCGCATAAGAACACTACAGTCAAAAATGATAGCAAACAAATAAATTCCACTTATTGTATATATAGAGTTTTGAGTCATCTGTGTTTGGACTGGTTTGATGCAGCCCGCAACGAACTCCTCTTTTGTGCCAAAGTTTTCATCTCAGAGCAGCATTCGCAACCTACATCCTCAGTTATCTGCTGGATATATTCTAATCTCTGCCCTTCCCTAAGGTTTTATCCTCTACAGCTGCCTCTAATATTACGACAGTTTTTCCATAATGTCTCAACACATGTCATATCATCGTGTCTCTCTTCCTTGTCAGTGGTTTCCATTTATTCCTTTCTTCGCCGATTCTGCGAAGAAACTCCTCATTCCTTACCTTATCAGCCCACCTAATTATCAATATTCTTCTGTAGCACCACATCTCAAATGTTTCAGTTCTCTTCTGCTCCGGTTTTCCCACAGTCCATGTTTCACTACCATACAATTCTGTGCTCTAAACGTACATTCTCAGAAATTTCAACTTCAGATTAAGGCCTATGTTTGATACTAGACGACCTCTCTTCTACAAGAATGCTCTTCTTGTCAATGCTTTTAAGTTTCCCTTGCTACAACCGTCATGGGTTACTTTGCTACGTAATTAGCAGAATTCCGTACCTTCATCTACTTCTTATTTATCAGTTTTGATTTTAAGTATCTCAGTGTTCTCACTTCCGCTATTCCTCATTAATGTTGCCTCGATTTATTCCCAATCCATATTCTGCACTAATTACACTCCTGGAAATTGAAATAAGAACACCGTAAATTCATTGTCCCAGGAAGGGGAAACTTTAGTGACACATTCCTGGGGTCAGATACATCACATGATCACACTGACAGAACCACAGGCACATAGACACAGGCAACAGAGCATGCACAATGTCGGCACTAGTACAGTGTATATCCACCTTTCGCAGCAATGCAGGCTGCTATTCTCCCATGGAGACGATCGTAGAGATGCTGGATGTAGTCCTCTGGAACGGCTTGCCATGCCATTTCCACCTGGCGCCTCAGTTGGACCAGCGTTCGTGCTGGACGTGCAGACCGCATGAGACGACGCTTCATCCAGTCCCAAACATGCTCAATGGGGGACAGATCCGGAGCTCTTGCTGGCCAGGGTAGTTGACTTACACCTTCTAGAGCACGTTGGGTGGCACGGGATACATGCGGACGTGCATTGTCCTGTTGGAACAGCAAGTTCCCTTGCCGGTCTAGGAATGGTAGAACGATGGATTCGATGACGGTTTGGATGTACCGTGCACTATTCAGTGTCCCCTCGACGATCACCAGTGGTGTACGGCCAGTGTAGGAGATCGCTCCCCACACCATGATGCCGGGTGTTGGCCCTGTGTGCCTCGGTCGTATGCAGTCCTGATTGTGGCGCTCACCTGCACGGCGCCAAACACGCATACGACCATCATTGGCACCGAGGCAGAAGCGACTCTCATCGCTGAAGACGACACGTCTCCATTCGTCCCTCCATTCACGCCTGTCGCGACACCACTGGAGGCGGGCTGCACGATGTTGGGGCGTGAGCGGAAGACGGCCTAACGGTGTGCGGGACCGTAGCCCAGCTTCATGGAGACGGTTGCGAATGGTCCTCGCCGATACCCCAGGAGCAACAGTGTCCCTAATTTGCTGGGAAGTGGCGGTACGGTCCCCTACGGCACTGCGTAGGATCCTACGGTCTTGGCGTGCATCCGTGCGTCGCTGCGGTCCGGTCCCAGGTCGACAGGCACGTACACCTTCCGCCGACCACTGGCGACAACATCGATGTACTGTGGAGACCTCACGCCCCACGTGTTGAGCAATTCGGCGGTACGTCCACCTGGCCTCCTGCATGCCCACTATACGCCCTCGCTCAAAGTCCGTCAACTGCACATACGGTTCACGTCCACGCTGTCGCGGCATGCTACCAGTGTTACGGACTGCGATGGAGCTCCGTATGCCACGGCAAACTGGCTGACACTGACGGCGGCGGTGCACAAATGCTGCGCAGCTAGCGCCATTCGACGGCCAACACCGCGGTTCCTGGTGTGTCCGCTGTGCCGTGCGTGTGATCATTGCTTGTACAGCCCTCTCGCAGTGTCCGGAGCAAGTATGGTGGGTCTGACACACCGGTGTCAATGTGTTCTTTTTTCCATTTCCAGGAGTGTAGATTGCTCATTCCATTGAACAGATCCTATAAGTCGTCTTCACTATCACTGAGGATAGCACTGTTATCAGGGAACCTTAATATCATATGCCTAGATCTTGAATTTTAATCTCGCTCTTGAATCTTTCGTTTCCGTCCTTGCTTCTTCGGTGTATAGCCTGAACAAAAGGGCCGAAATACTACATCACTAACACACTTCTGAATCCGACCACTTCGTTCTTTGTTTCCCAATCTTACTATTCCCCCTTGGTTATTGTACATATTATATATTCCCCGCCTCTACCTATAACTTATCTCTATTTTTCTCAGAATTTCGAACATCTTGCACCATTTTACATTGTCGAACGCTTTTTTCAGATTGGTAACTGCTGTGAATGTGTCTTGCTTCCATTATCAATCCCAATGTTTGCTCTGTCTCTCTTGTGTCTTTACCTTGTCGTAAACCTAAACTGATCGTCATCTAACAGTTCCTCAATTTTCTTTTCTATTCTTCTGTGTATTATTCTTGTTAGCAACTTGTATGCATGATCTGTTAAACTGATAGAACGATTATTCTTGTACTTGTCAACTCTAGCAATCTTCGGAATTGTGTGGATGATATTTTACAGAAAGTTAGACGGTATATCGCCAGACTTATACATTCTATACACCAACGTGCACAATCTATTTGTTGCCACTTCGCCCCAATGGTTTAGATATTCTGATGGAATATTATGTGCCCCTTCTGCGTAGTTCAGTTTTAAGTCTTCCAAAGTTCTTTTAAATTCTGATTCTAATACATACTCATATACTTTCTCAATCTCTTCATCTTCGCGCTACGACGTCGGCACTTATTCCGGAACTATTGTTCTCGGTGTTGGTTTGTTGTCGATTCTGATGATAACAACCCTGTCACTGAACTGTTCACAGTAACTCACTGTCTCCTCTTTCTATTCATAACGAATTTCACTACTGTTACACCGCCTTTGCTTCTGTTGATATTTGCTTTTTCTTGTCTGATCGGAAGTATTTGTTTTCTTTACATTTCATTTCACTACCGCCTACTATATCTATATTAAGCCACAGCGTTTCCCTTTTCAGACTTTTTAGTGCCCCTGCCAGTTTCAGAGTTCTGACATTCCACGCACGATTCGTAGAACGTTATCTTTTCGGTGGCTGTTAGATCTTTTTCTCACGGTCACCTCTCTTTTGATGATCCCCTCTCGGTGATCCAAATGACGGACTACCTGGAATCTTTTGCCAATGGAGAGATAGTAATGACATATTTTCAGTTACAGGCCACATGTCTTGTGCATACACGTTATGTGTTTTAATACAGTGGTTACTATTCCCTTCTGTATCCTCATGTCCTTGATAATTGCTGATTCTCCGCTTTTTCGGAGCATTTTCTCACTCCAATGGCAAGATAGTGGCATGAAACTCTACCCGCCCCTCCACTCGTTGACAAGGCCGTCCGCAGAAAGAGGGTGAATTGATATGCCGCAAGTCTTCTGCTGCCATTGCAGAATGTTGTTCAGAATTTAAGCAGTTGGGGGATTCGAACCTGGGACCGAAGTCATTTTTATTCTTAATTAAAGACGCTACCCGTAGACCACCAGCGAGTTCAACTGGTTACTTATCTGACTACAGGTGGAGTGCTGTGGAGCGAGTAGGGAAACCGATCGCTCCAGTCACATAATTATATGAGTTTTAGTGGACTTGAGGCTTCTCTGGAGGACTAGAAGGAAGAAAATTCCTAGCACCTTTCTGGTTGTCGAATCTTAGGATAAGACGTCAGCGCTCTATCAGTCAGAACACCACGGTCACATTATACATCATTGTATGAATGCGGGATATGCAATGCGCAACAATCAGTACACAGAATTGCCACAACCAGGAGAAACATTGGCTGTATTCCGGCTAGTGACCGAGTCGAACTTAGTCAGAGTTTATAAACGGTAGTACCTACTGAGCGGTGACAGCCAGTTTCTCGGTAGTCCATGACCATGCATTCTCTGTGTGTCAGGCATCTGGAGAACGTGCTATCATAGTCAAGAGTGGTACATCTTCTGATTAAGGTAGATCAGAACCGCACTGAGGATCATGCGGTTTTGTGTTATATTGTTGAAAGATAACAACTCGGAGACCTAGAACATATGGCACAGCCAGCGGTCATGGCACATAGAGCATGTAACGGCTGCTACCAGAATTAAGGACAATAAGAACCAGAGGTGAAATAAATTTCTTTTATTTCACGTCTATTCTCACAGACTTGTACGTCTCAGACTAATGGTTTCGTTCAGCAATGACCATAATCAGATGTGTTTTGTAAAGACGTCTCTGATGACCAAAACGGTTAGTCTGAGGACGTTCAAGTTGGTGACCATAGACGTGAAATGAAAGAAATTTATTCTACATTTTCGAGTGAGTGCTCCATTCGCGACCATGTCACAGCTTGTAAAAGAACCAGAGGTGATCGCGTTGCTTCCTCAATGACATCCTACGCCATGTGCTGGACTCGTGTAAAGGTAACGCTCGTTCTTGTCGGAGCTTACTGTGTAGCCCAGGAATAGCAGATTAGTGGTAAATGGATAGGTTTTAAAGTCATATACACAAAAATCGCACTCAGAAATATAAGTGCGTGTTTTTCCGGACATCGGTTTTAAAACTGCTTCACGCGAGTAAGAAAAACTGCTCAGTGAAACTGAATGCCGTTTTGAAGTTAATAAAATAGTCACTTGTAAATTTGGCCTGAACCTTAATAGACAATATATTCTTCAAATGTTTATTATTTATCTACACTTACAGGCAACAAAAATGGTCTATTTTCAGTCCCTTCGTTTTCAGATGGCTGCCATTTTGAAAATCAAGTCAGGAAATTTGACTTTAGAGGTTCACTCCATACAGAATTTAAACCGAGAACGTACAAATGTTTAAATTTGATTGTAGACCTATACTTCACCCTCAATCGTGCGAACGTCCGCCTCGCTAGCCGCGCGGCGGATTGCTAAGTAAAGGGACCCGGGTTTGATTCCAGCCTGGGACGGAGATTTACTCTTCTCGGGGACTGGGTGTTCTGTTGTCCTTAACTTCGTACCATCATAAATGACATTCCACTGTTGAGATGGCTGCATTGCCACGTTCCGAAAGCCAGTACACTGAATCATGCGAACCGTTTCGTTGGGCAATCCACGCAAAGGTAGTTTGGCCGCCATTCCGTACTGCATAGGCTCATCAATTTCCCCGCCAAAAAGTATTTAAGTAGTATTCAAGATATGTACTTCTGTTGGTCAATAAAGATTTCTATGAAAATATAATTTTTGCAGGAAAAAAGTGATGAAAACGATCATAAAATAAGGCTCTGAGACCGGAAAACTCCGTTATGGTCGGCTGGATGTATGACTGCATCGTGTTGTAAAAAGCGTCGATCACGTGACGTACTAGCACTACGTGTGTGCTGTGCAGAGCAGAGGCGACTCAAGAATTAGATAGTTACATGTTTCACATAATGTTTGAATAACTGTTTTCGAAATAATGTAGGACGAGGTAGTTTATAGGATACGCGATAGATTTTATTATTAGTGAACGTATTTTTTTTTTTTTCGTTATTGCCATGTCAGAGTTTCACAGTGTCTCGCAGGTGGATGCAAGCGTCCTAGGAACAGACACTGTAGACGATCTACAGCAATTTTAAGTACATTAAATGTATTCTTAATTTGCGAATACGATTATACATCAGCTGCACAATTTACTAGAAACACATGAAAATTTCTGCCGGTCCGTAACTCGAAACGAATTTCCCGCGAAACGTGAGCAGTCGCATTTACTTCGGCTACCTGAATACGCTCCCATGACCCATCCAGATTTCCATATGTCCTAGTGTCTGCGTACTATACTGCTCGACATTATGTAATTCCTATACAAGAAGAGACAACGTGTTTGCCCGTCATTTTGCCTTTGCTTTGGTGCGAAATACATTTATGACCGTGTATTTTACGGTATCTGTGTAGTTCGATGCAAATGTCCTTGAGATGTGCAATCACGACACTGAAATAACTATTCTTTTATGCAAAGATAAAGGCAAATGGCACGGCTGATATACACTGAAGCAAAAAGGTCCTGGGATTTCTTCTAATATCAAGTAGTACTTCCTTTTGACAACGTAGTACACCTAGACGTCACATTGATTCGACATGTCGTTGGAATCCTCTGCATAAATATGGAGCCATGCTTCTTCTGTAGCTGTCCATTATTGGAAAAGTGTTCCGCGCTGCAGGATTTTGTGCACGAACTGACCTCTAGATTATCGATGGGATTCATGTCGGGCGATATAGGTGGCCAAATCATTCGCTCGGAATGTCCAGAATGTTCTTCAAAGCAGTCGTGAGCATCTGTGGTCCGGAGATACGGTGCATTGTCATCCACAAAAATACCATCGTTGTCTGGGACCCTGAAGTAATGAATGGCTCCAAATGGTCTCCAAGGAACCGAACATTCAGGCAGACAAGTCTGATGTGGCAACTAGATATATAAGGGAACCGCAACAGCACTGTACATCCCTCACACTGTATTTTAAGGTGGTACCTTATAGGGTATTAAGCCCAGTTAGTTGTAATAGTGATTCCAATAAACGTTCCAAATGTTCTCCACCTGCTTAATGTTCCCTCGGATAAGTCGGACCACAGACTCTGTCAAACTTTAGAACACCCCAGGCACATTCCAAATGGTTTCATAGGCATTCATGATTGGTTCCTAATGCGTCATTGTCATCCATGCTTGCATTTACTAAGGACCTCAAATGTTGTCATTTGATATGAATGGTATGTATATAAGTAGTTTAAAATGACTCTGAGCACTATGCGACTTAACTTCTGAGGTCGCTCGGTTCCAGACTGTAGCGCCTAGAACCGCACGGCCACTCCGGCCGGCTATAAGTAGTTTACACAACAAGATTTGTAAATGGTTCGCCCGTAACTGTCCTACTATGATAGTTTTTGTCTGTTAGTGTCGTTCGAATATTAAGGGTGAAAAGAGATGGTGACCTGTCAGGCAACAGTCATATAATTTCCTTGTGTGTTTAGAGTCTCGTGGTTCAGAAGTGCTGGAAGTGCTACGATATCTTTGCAAGTATAAGATGACGTGGTAAAATGTACGTCCCCAGAAGGCCCTCATCAACAACACACGATCAACTTGCACCTGGAACCTCGTGGACTCTCAGTTACTCACAGAAGTCTGCTGCCAGAATTTAAGATACTGTACCTCTTTCGTCGGGAGTAGCTTCGTCAGTAAAGAACGTGGAAGAGACAATAAGTGTATCTACAGTCTAAAGGGTAAACATGGACAAAAACTTAACCGTTGCAGTTAATCACTAGGTGTGATGTCACGGACACGTTAAAGATTGTGTAAATAAATATTCTCCAAGCGCTAATTTTACTTTGGTCAGACAATTGCCTTATTATATTAGCTGAGTTGTCGCTGATATTCTGCAAAATACGGTTTTGCATCTTATATGTTTGGATGAGTTTTGGTTTCCCTTGGTTCACAGTTCACCGCGTTAGAATTCAAGTTTCCACTCGTCGGGTGTGTACTTGTCAACAACTGTGGGAGGACTTACGTACAGGCCTAACTCGTGCTACACAGCTTGACATACAATATACCAAACAACATTTCCATACAAATTTTGTGAATTGTAGAATACGTCATGGTGTAAAATGAGGTACCAACGATTCATGAAATCCATTTTCAACAGTGACTGCAATGCACGTTTACAAAATTCGAAAAACATTTGCGAAACTTGAACCCATCTGCGAAAGGCTAGGAACAAACATGCTAGTAGTACATTGTAGCTGTGGCGCTAACGGAGTGGATTGTGATTATGTGATTGAATTACGTAATTGCTTGAGTCACGTGATTGGAGCGTGTATAGAATATACCCATCAGTGCACAGGAAAGTAATGTTCTGTCTATATATCGTCTTTGCGTCAAGAAGAAAATTGGAAATTTCAGAATGTATGCTTTTTGCTTGCTATGATGTATGAAAATATCCTGCAAATGTTTTACACGTATTTTAAACACATTCAGGATGTTCATAGCCTATCTATATGCTATTTTCCACAGCCTTTTATATCTGGAATTATTTTAAATCTGTGACTACAGCGTTACAGTGTTCACATACTGTTTTCGTTGAAATTTCTCTACAAAGTACAACTGTTTTTATTAAGAGACTTGCGTTCGACGTTAAGGCCTAAATGTTTTACTGCGTTACTATCATTATCTGCTGAGCAGTGAAGGACGCTAATGCGGACTAGTGCTGTGCAACCCAACGGTGCGGTAGCCGGTTCATGTATCTTGACGATAAGATAAATGTTTGTCAGCAGCATTTCGCAGAAAGGAAGGAAGAGGCCCTGGCGTAAAATTCCACATCACTAGGCTATGTGGAAATGCCTTATTTTAGTTTACCTCAGTCAGTTTCATCACATCCACGACAGGTTCATTAACTGTGGAATGCAAAATATATGAAGTTTCATACAAATTATATCTACAAGTCTTTGTTCACAATAGTTTCAATAAATGCTATTTAAAAACGTACACAAATTTAAATAGTCTTAGGGTATCTTAAACTGTATTGACAGTTAATAAATTTTCCTATTGGATAAAACAATTTGTCAAACAAAATTAATTTAAGTAGGCTTATCTTTAAATTTTTCCTTATGTGTGTCCCCAAGCTAGTGTTGGAGTACTGCCTGAATACGTCGCAAATACGACCATTCAGCTGTGCACTTAACGAAATACTTCTTTTCGTAGGGTGAGAAGAGGTAGTGTAGTCCATTTGTTGCTCTAAATAAATCGAAACATTTATGCTAATTTTTACGTATAGTTACTGAAGTGCTATTTGGTGTTGTATATAATTCCTTCGATAGTGCAGCCACTCGTGTACTGAGTAACATGATACCAGTAACAGCGGTGTATCCGCTATGTTCAGCATGCCGTTTTGTCTTATTCAGGGAAAGTAGAACGCGTTCAGCAACCGGGCACCACACTACTTGTAGACCGACTACCCCGGAAACTGGAACCCAATGCCTGTTGCACGATGCCTATACAGGGTCTCCCATTTTAATCTCTACCCGCCGATATCTCTGGAGCTGCACAATTCTCCAAGAAAATTCTCTAATAAAAGTAGTAAAGTTTGAAGGGAGCCATGGAATGGTTACTTCGAAATGACCTTCAACCCAGTTTTCAAGGTCAAACCAAGGTCGAGTTAATTTTTGCAAATGGTAATCCTTACTTTTCATTCCATATTAGTATTCTACGTGAAAAAAAACGCATTGTTTGTAGGGAACATTCTTTTTCAAAAACCCATTGGTTTGTCGCTAGGGGGAACTTCATTGTATCTTTCACAGGTTAACAGTATCTTCAGAACGAAGCGAGATCGGGAAAAATTTCCAAGTTCACCAAAATTTCACCAGTGGACAGAGTTCAGAAACCCGTTGAAAATTTTTCCTGATCTCTTCTCACTCTCGAGTAACCGGTAACCTGGGAAAGTTACAATGAAGTGCCCCCTGGCGACAAACCATAGTTTTTCGAAAAAGATGTTCCCTACAAACAATGCGTATTTTCCCACGTGGAATACGATACTGAATAAAAAATAGGAGTTACCATTTGCAAAAATGAACTGGATCTTGGCTTGACCTAGAAAACAGAGCTGAAGGGTATTTCGAGGTAACCACTCCATGACCCTCTTCAAACCTTCCAAACCTCTAGTAAACAAGAAACTTATTTTGCACAATCGCGCCGCTACAGAGATATCGACCGGTATAGAATAAAATAGGACACCCCATATTACGGCAAAAAAAAATTAGTCTTTCAATGTTTCACGCAGTTATTGACCGAATATAAAATGCTCTCCTCATCTAACGATTAGTATGTCACGTTAAAGATGTATCATACTAAGGCAACTGTTGCAAACTTTATAAATAATCTCGAACTTTCACGAAACTTTTCTTACCGACACCCACCACAAAATTCTGAAAGGAATAAAATTTATCGCTAAATACATTTTGCTGCTCATGCAGTAAAACATCAGTATCATATAAAACTTTATAGTTTATTGCTTATTTACTACTGACTCTAATCGCAACATATTCTCAGACAGTACCCACGTATACCATTGAACGTAGCTTCAAAATTATATTACTGTACGACACATAGTTCAGGAAACATGGCGCCATAGACATTTAGGTGCGTGAAAAACCTGCTTGTGCCTAAAATGGAGCGCAAATTACATAGACTATACTCATCTGATGTTTCAAAATGAGAGCACTTAGCGGCTTCCAACAAACTTCAGGCGTAATTGCAAACCTTTTCGAAACTTTTTCTCGCTTACACACTCAGTGTAAAATATTTGACACATGAACTCATTCGTAAAGTAATCAGACGTCTGAAGCTGATGTGTAAATGGCACTTCGATTCCTTAAGGAAGCAGTGGTTTATTGGTCCATTCCCTGCTCATCCACAAACACCCAGGCGCAACCTTACATTCCGCCAGAGCTTACCAAAAACCATTGACAGATGCGTTGTGCACATACTCAACTGACACGACATAACATATCGGCGAAACATTGATCAAAAGTATTCGGACACCTCCAAAAACATACGTCTTTCATATTACGTGCATTATGCTGCGACCTACTGCCATGTACTCCATATCAGCGACCTCAGTAGTCATTAGACATTGTGAGAGGGCAGAATGGGGAGCTCCGCGGAACAGACGGACTTCGAACGTGGTCAGGTGATTGGGTGTCACTTGGGTCATGCGTCTGTACGCGAGATTTCCACACTGCTTAACATCCCTAGCTCTACTGTTTCCGGAGCGATAGTGAAGTGCAAACGTGAAGGGACACGTACAGTACAAAAGCGTACGGGCCAACCTCGTCTGTTGACTGACAGAGACCGCCGACAGTTGAGAAGGGTCGTAATGTGTAATAGGCAGACAGCTATGCAGACCATCACACAGGAATTCCAAACTGCATCAGGATCCACTGCAAGTGCTATGACAGTTAGGCGGGAGATGAGAAAACTTGGATTTCATGGCCGAGAGGCTGCTCATAAGCCACACATCACACCGGTAAATGCTAAACGACGTCTCGCTTGGTGTAAGGAGACTAAACATTGGACGATTGAACACACGTCAATCAGGAAAAAACGGAAGCCTTAACAGTAAAAGTCAAACATTGGATAAGGAATGCCCTTATTGCTCATATAACGCTTTTGGGAATTTATTCGTCATCAGATATCCAGGAGCAATTATTGCATGCAAACTAATCTACGAATGTTTCTTTCACATAAGACTTAAACGCCATGTCTAGGGGCAGTAATCACTGCTGGCTATCTGACGATGGATAAGTTAGGAAACGCGTCATATAAGCAACAAAGTCATTCCGTGGCTGATGTCTGACTCTTACCATTGCGACCGGGTCACCCTGAATGGAGAACTACTTATTAATATAAAAATTATATTCTGCGTCCTGCTTGATTTATATGTCACAGGTGTTGTTATTGAAATTAAAACACTGCCGAAAATATCTTGTATGCCCTGGGACCGCTACCTCGCCATTGTCAATGTCGATAACACTTAAACATGGTCGAGGTTCTCGTTTCGCGAAATAGATGAACAGTCTACATACAGAACTAAATTATAACGGAACCCTCAGAGAGAGCTGCAAGTAACAGGTTTGAAATTCCCCTTGAAATGTCTCACTATGATCAGCTACCAGAAAGATTCTTTTTGTGTATACTCTGCAAATTTTATATTAATTAAGTTTAACCGCTCTTTATTGTATTAATTGTCCGCAGCTCGTGGTCTTGCGGTAGCGTTCCCGCTTCCCGCGTTTGGGGTCCCGGGTTCGACTCCCGGCAGGGTCACTGATTTTTCCTGCCTCGAGATGAGTGAGAATTGCTGCGTCGTCTTCATCATCATCATTCATCCCCATTACGGTTGGAGGAAGGCAATTGCAAGCCACCTCCGCTAGCACCTAGCCTAGTCGGCGGTGCGAATCTCCCGCATCGTCCCCTACGCTCCTAGGAGTATGGGACCTCATCATTGTATTAATTAATTCCGTTTTCATCCACTACAATATATAATATCAGTTATTATTACGTCAAGCTTGTGTTTCTAGTTGTCTCCTATCTCAGATATGTGTAGATTGCGTCGCACCCTTACCTCATGTCCATAGTGGTGCAGCGGTTGTTTTGTTTTGGTCACGCTTCCTGATTTTATTAAGATGGCGTGACACACTTCTTAATTTTACGCGAACAAGCAACAAAATTGTTACCAACGCACCATTTGCAAAGAATTAGCTTGAATCAAGTAATGTTCATAAGAATTAAAAATAAATTTACAGCAGTCTGAGTGGAGTACCCAGGTGGGAGTAATATTGTCAGTTTAATCAGAATCGCCTATAATGCCAAATTTCATCCAAATGCTCGATAGGTCACTTCACGGTCCTTTAATATGGTTCAAATGGCTCTGGGCACTATGGGACTTAACATCTATGGTCATCAGTCCCCTAGAACTTAGAACTACTTAAACATAACTAACCTAAGGACATCACACAACACCCAGTCATCACGAGGCAGAGAAATTCCCTGACCCCGCCGGGAATGGTCTTTTAATAAATAGAGAATACGGAATTGCAGCTTGGTACGTGTTCACCTGAGTACTGACTATCGATTAATCACTCTTTGGCGCTGTTAGTAGAAAATGTCGCCATGAAGTTACTACCTTTCCTCTTTTACAGTTTATACGGTAAAGCCTCTATTCTCAGATTACAAGGAGAATCTCAACAACTTCAGTGTGATGACAACATACAGCCAGTGATTCTTCAGTTTTTCCAGGCGTATTTCATGACGAAATAAATCTCGGATGAAGAGTGTGTACAAAGGACACAATATTTCAGCATTCGACCTTGTTGCCGTCATCAGGTGTGCTGATGTACATCAACACACCTGATGATGGCAAAAAGGTCGATCGCTGAAATATTGTGTCCTTTGTACGATCACACCAGGCTGTTCACCCGAGATTTATTTCGTCAACGTACAATCTGTCCTCTTTTATAATAGTTGTTACAGATGGTTAGCTTTCTGGTTGTTCATATCCATCTTTTCATACACTCAGTCCTGCGAACATGCAAGGTAATATTGTGCCAAACCTTTTGTTCTTTCTCCATGCAACTGCCCTACTTGCATAGTCGCTCCCTTTCACCGGTTTTACGTTACTTAATATCTCTGAATATAGTATTTCAGAATAAATAACGCACATATTACTTAATACAGAAGTGTGTAAATGTTGCATTTTCATTTCATTAAGGAAATTTCTGGTAATACAGATTTACACTTACATAAGAAATAAAGAAATGAAAAATCCTTCTCAGTGTCACTGACTATTATAGGACAGACGTTGATTGATTTAATTAACACGAATCTTCCAATACATAATTACTTAAAGCTTCCACATTACTTAATCAAATAGCGCTGCAATGTCCGTTTTAATTCACGCGTTAACCATTCTGGGCCATCTGCTTCGCAGGATAATGAGTGTTTTCTTATAGGCTACGCATGATTTCTCGCGAAACTGTCTTCTCTAAGCCGCTAACCTGCAAGTTTAGATGAGAGACCCTGCTCTGGCTGACAAGGGCGAGTGTAATTACGAGAGCTGAAGTTATGATCGATTCAGCTAATGGCTCGGTTAACGAATTTGTATGGCACGCCTTCAGAAATCAAAGAGTCGATTACATGTCCGTTGCGGGGTTTATGTTTTCAATCACATTCTGAATTCAATGCCGTGGCCACCGACTGAGGGCAATTACCTTAATTAAAACTCCAGTTTACGAGGGTTTTCATTGTCCATTCCGCCAGTGTGAGGTCAGTTTAAATGATGAAATTGTCCGGAGAACTACGCTTATTTGAATGAACGCACCTCATTTATCATAATGTCGGTGAATTTTAACATCAAAGTCTATAAACCTTTGAGGTGTTGGGAAAAACAATAAATTATTCCAACGGTTTATGTATGCGGCATAACAAAGAGCACTGTGAAAACGATCATTTAATTTTACCAGGTACATAAAAATACGGGCATCCATTCACAGGGAGGATTCCAAGAGATTGTGTTAAGTCTGTGAATGTGATTGATTATGAAACACTCGGATCACTTATACTGGAATGCGTTCAAGCGTCCGTTCGCGCAAGCGACGCATTTTGTGTACCAAGAAGTAAGATTATGTGATTCATAAGAACGTGTAAAAGTTGAAATAATAGTTATTAAAAGGAAGAAATGAAACATCTTGCGAGGTACGATAGAAATTTATACAACACGGGAAAAGAAACTCTATGATAAATTTAACTTGGGGAAAAATAGAGCAATTCACAATATGAGCGTAAAATTACCACAGCAACGCGTTATAAATATACAGTTTTAGGGCTATTTTAAGACCGCCACGACTGCCTGTGTCCAATTTTCATGTTAGGAACTTTTACCATATTAAACTTACGCGAGCAGGTATGAATGAGGGACGTGACGGTCATACGGAGTACATCCAGCACATATTTTCTGCACGTGTTCCATTAATCCAAGCTATCGAAGCTTGTTATAGTTTCGACAGTTTTATGTACCAGATTTCGTGCCTATGCCGATGACGCTAGTATTAAATACTTGTTCGAAGCTGTAACATGTATCAAACAGACTGTAGTGTAATGAATTAAACTTTCACTCTGTAACACATTGCACACTGTATTGCACTAAAAGTCCATGATAAACTGAAACTGTGTTTTAAGTGCAGCAGCGTAAGACCTTGGATCGATTTATCTAAGTGAGGCATCATAGTTACGCTTCGATCTGTCAGAACGTCTGTTTTATTTTCCACATTTTGTAAACATTCTCCGTTACGTACAACTTCGGTCCGTGAGGATTTTTTTAAACACTTCTAGGCTCTTAAAGCGGTGGGAGGCATACTCAACATTCTTACTTTATAACAGGATCTTCTATTTATTCTACCTCACTCATTATGCAACTACGTGTACCGAAAGGAGATCGGATAAAGGAAACTTCATAATTATCATCTATCTACATAACTGAGAAATCATTGCTAACTGTAATAATACTTCTCCATATAGAATGTCTCTGAAATATCAACGACAAAAAGCTGCAATGTTACTCAGACTTAGATCTTAAGTAGTATTACTTTTCATTCAGGAAGACCTCTGATGCAAGTTGAATTACGAAATTTCTTCCTTATGGTGACATCAATGACGCTTCATTCACTCGCCTAACAATGTAGTACCATCATCTCCATGCCTAGCAAAGGACATCGGATTAACCATTCTTTCTTTGTTGAAAGATATATACAGTATCAAACGAGAAGCTGAAAAAACTGATACAGTGTAACATGTGACTAATCAGTGTTCTGATAAAGATATCTGCGATAGCTAGTCTCATTTCACTGAAATAAAATTTACTTGATATTTTCTGCAACGTGTTCAATGAGGTCAAGAAAATTATTTTACGTTACGTTGATCTCAAATTTACGTATCATTTTATTTGACCATTTTTAATGCCTTATATTTGAAATCCATCGTCTTACGAACTCTCCTGTCTCAGAAAATCACTTTTGATTACACTGTGCTAGCGGTACTGATAACATTGCACAATGAAATATATGAATTCCATTTCAATCACCCTGAATCGTCAAAGGACAACATAATAGATGCCACATCACTATTGCATGAAAGAAAGGGCGAAGGAAACATGTTTCTAAAAACATCTTGAAGCTTAAATGACACACTTTGATAATTAAGCCTTGCCTTAAATATGTGCGATAAGATAATATGACTGGAACGGCAACCAGTTCTGGCAAAGCAGCAAGAAGCTTGTATTTTGTTGAGGCGTTCGGCTAAAAAAGCTTTATTGAAGACTGCGTTAAAATAATAGTCTCCGACAAGTCTTTCCCGTTTTACAGATGTTTTACCAAAGTTGAAAATTCTGAATCTAGTGAAAGAATATTGTATGATTAACAGTTACTGGTGAAGAACGGGGAAGAATGTGAATAGTATTAGCACTGGTAGCAAAAAGCGCAATGTACTCGACAATAATTTAGAATGCCGTGGACATCATTTACTGATGTGTGAAACAGTTCTGTAGACATTGTCCATCATGTTATACCACTGAAAAGATCAGTGCTACTCGTTAGAAGAGCAAAAAGCTGAGCTCTTGCGCTGCAGAAATCGGGCTGTCGTCCGTCGTAACAAGAGAGGCGGTGACTACTGCGTGGACTAGGGCCACAGTGTTCTTTCACAGTAACATGTTGGTGGTATCTTATCGAGTGAGGGACAGTAGTATGGCAAATGTAGTGGGACACTGAGACGTAACACAAGTCTCTGACAGAAAGAATGAGCTCATTAATTTTTCGTGCGAAGTCACATATGTAGGCCACACTTTGTTCCAACGAAATAGTTGAATGTGTTCATGTAATGAACGTTTAGGAAGCTATTGTACGCATGTACCTGAACAAACCAGTTTATTGTAACATCGTGCGAGAATCCTAAAAACGTTTCAAGCACTCTCGATTGTGTCAAATCTAATTCTAATCCAGTTATAATTGTTGGCTGAAATTTTGTCTACATTGCACTTAGTGACTGTTTTTGCTGAGTAATTGTCTAAGTTATGCTGAGTATTTACAACTTATTGGTCTTTGCAGATGCTACACTATGACATTCTTAATAAAACTAAAATTTTAAATTTTCGAATTTTTACTGATAGGTTTCCACTACAACTGAGGCACATGAAGTTTCTAAAGCCGAACTCCACGGCAGATGAAAACGGGACCGCTACGATCGCAGGTTCGGATCCTGACTCGGGCATGGATGTGTGTGATATCCTCAGGTTAGTTAGGTTTAAGTAGTTCTAAGTTCTAGGGGACTGATGACCTCAGATGTTAAGTCCCATAGTGTTCAGAGCCATTTTAACCATTTGCAGATGAAAAATAAGTTTCGTGCAAGTACCGTCGTAAACAGTCATGCCATTGCACGGCCACACTTCATCTACAGTACAATAACACGCCTAGTTCACACACTTCCAGCTCCCCCAGTCGGTTTACTGGTACCTCTGGTCTCTTGTGTTTGAAGGACCAGAGCTGAATCGCCTCGCGGCCGCCCCGACCGGCCTTTTCAACTTTGACACACAGTGAGCACCACCACACAGAGCCCAAAACTACAACGTTCTCGTCAACGACAATGCGCTGTTTTATTCATTAGTCTGTTATTTAAACAATTGCTTGTTGTTGCCTTTAAATATATGTGACAGTTTGTATAGCGTGTAATGTCTTGGGGATATAGGTGCTGCAAGCTGAGCTTCTCAACGAAACCTTACGCAATTATTTCAGAATACTCGATTTTTCGGTAGAGAATGTGTTGTGTATAAATCGACTCTGCTCAAACAAGTATTGGATGCTAGCGGCCCATTCTCACAGTTACGTACTGTGGAAGTCTTTAATTGTAGACTGTGTTTCGGGTAGGTCAGTTTCTATCACTTGTGGACTCAGAACCGACATCCTGTTCCGAAGGTTCCTTTCAAGAGTCCTGGTGTTTTGGTTTGAGCAAGTGATCTTGATCGGATCGCAGACAGCGTCATTCCGATAGTCATTGCGGACGCAGCTGATTAGGAACTGAATGATGAAGGAGCTTGGTGCTGCTATGGGTGTGAGATGTGTATGGGATGTGGCTCATTAGTAGTAGGGTAATTGGGCTCTGACCCCAATTTTAATATCAAACTGATAGCCAAATTAATTAAATTGATCATTAAATTAGCCACCAACGTCGCCTACCCTCACACCCCACCCACTCCTGTATGATGTCATGTGTTTTCCTCACCTGGCACGTGGGTCACCGCCTCCTCCCTCCTCCCACCCCTTCCCCTCCCCCCTCCCCTCGCCCAACGTACCTATTGGCAGGAATTTCGTATTTTGGCGGCAATTTCGAATTTTCGCTGTACAATTCATTTGTCAATTCAGAGGACGTAATAGTAACGGAAATTGTTGATGGAAATTCTTTATAAAACAGGAATAGGTGGCAGAAATAAAAAAATTCAAAAGATGAGGAATTTGTGAATTAAGCTCTGAGAAGGACATAATTTGCATTTCGCTGGACAGAGATGCTCTTGCTTAACTTACGATCGCTTCATCGTTTCGCATACTGCGATAGCAAAGTCATTAAGACGCTCAGCAGTGGGTCGCCGGGCTCGAGTGCACTAGTGGCGTGCCCAGGCCTCATCCCTTTAATCATAACACATCTTTGAAGGTATGTGTTGCGTTCTGGTTTGTGCAGATCATGAACTACAGTCTCCACACTTAGCTCAGATATTACTGACGCAACTTCATACGAATGAGCCGTATTACCAGCGGCAGTTGAAGCCATGAGCAGTCGTAGTTGGTCTATTAACTCATTGGGGTCGTTATAAAATATATATTGCGGGAGTCGACTGCTAACACTTTTATGCTGAATGTTAACACCATCACCACTGCTATTTTTTTCACCATCAAATATGTGTTTTATAATGGATTTGTATCTCACATTGATTCGGGTTTTTTCATTATTACGCACATCAACCGAAAACTTTAATCACGATACATTTAGTCGAATAATTAACGGTTTTTGTGGGTCTTAGAAAAATAAGGATCATTGGACTGGGTGTTTATCACCGATCTGTAATGTCTTTTCATTTAAAGTTATAGGTTGTGTGCCCAACATGTATGGTTTCTTACCACTGACACCGAAGTCTTATTTCTCTGCCTCGTGATGACTGGGTGTTGTGTGATATTCTTAGGTTAGTTAGGTTTCAGTAGTTCTAAGTTCTAGGGGACTGATGACCATAGATGTTAAGTCCCATAGTGCTCAGAGCCATTTGAACCATTTTGAACAGAAGCCTTATCTATTCTAGCGTCGCCGTTGTGGAATTTCGCTCAGAGTTCATCGAGAGATTCAGTAACTGGTTTAATGGTTTCCCGCAGTGTCTGCTCCTGCTTCTAATGCCCTAACCTGAGCAACCGTAACATCTGGCGAACAGCCTCCCGTGCCTCGGTGACTTTATGCTTAGTCGACATCTTGGTGTATACTAAGCGGACTTCTGTGCAGTGTGAGGTTTTGTATACACGATCTCTTTCTTCTTACGCTGCTGCCCCTTCTTGATAACAGCTGTTTTCCCTTCAGTTAAGTCGCCTACTTCTTTTCTTTTCAGTTGCGTTAACCAGTTTATACAATGTTCCCTTCTCAAAAACAACTATTTCCCCTTCATTTAAGTCGTTTACTTTCTTCTCGATTGCATTAACCCGATCATTCAGTGTATTGTACAGTCTCAGAAGGATATGACAATACGTCCCTAGTTCCTTCCGTGCGTCTCCAACATTTTACGTTCTACAGTGTGAATTTTCGCTTCTATGTACAAGTGAATGTTTTGTCTATACACACCGATCTTAATAAATTGAGCTCCTGGAATGCGTGCGAATTTATCCATGGTGATGCGTGTACTGGTGTATTGACCTCTTTGCATGGCTATATATATATATATATATATATATATATATATATATATATATATATATATGACCTGCTGGAAATTCCGTTTATACCTGGCATCATTCAGTTTTCTTGTCTTATCAATAACGAGAAACCCACAGTGTGAGTGATTCCAGCAATTTGCACATATCCTTACAAAATCACTGAATGACAATAGGTAAATGTATTATAAATTCAGATTGCTCTTTTTGAATGCTATAAGTGGATTTCCATTATCCCTCACAAGCTCTTTTTCGGATCCTGGAATATATCTGACTCAGAAAAAATACATGAACAGCCCTATGGCGACCGAAACAGTAATACCTACGAATTTGACCTTGGTTTTCCACAGCTGCATAGTCAAATATAAACACTGTGTTTGGCTTTACATTTACTGGTGGAGGGATCTCAGTGCTCTCACTGAATGCTGTTTATGTCACACCATTTACACCATAGTTCCAGTTGTAATAGTTGGCATTTGGACTGAAACAGTATTTTTGAAAATACACATACATGCTCTAAGCGGACTCCATCCAGATGTGTTAGCAGCAACATGAGAACGCTTGTCTTCCAACAGTTGGTTGAATCTACAATTATTGCACGTTGGGGAGGAGTACAACACACTTGTTCCCGCCTTCTTCCACACCGTCACAGCTTCATTCAATTACAACAAAGTCTTGATGCTTCACTCACCGTTCTGTTATACCTACTACGTCAGTTACCGGCATGCAGTGGGTTCTATAGAAAATAATAAACACAGGGACTTCCATGATACCGACTATGTCAAGTACTGTTGTGCAATGGGCTTTTATGGCGAGTTTAGTTAAATGACACCATTTTCTTCTCTTGCATGTTTTCAGTCAAAATTCTGGTGGCAATAGCTTCACTACTTGCAGTAGAATGAGAGGTAAGAAATGAAAAAAAGAAACAAAAACACCTAGATGGGGATGTATATATTTTTATTCAGTAATCACACAGGATGCACTACATCCACAGTTTCTTTCTTTATATGAACACCAGTACAGGATATAGGAAATAAAGCCTTTTTGTATGCACAGAATTCAATATATATTTCTCTCAAACGTATTGGCAGTACATTAGTCCTCGTTAGCAGTACAGATGACCCACTGTTCTAAGTCGTCTACATGCACACTGTTCATACTCAGATACTTTGCAATGTCTCTACACACAGCTTTAACACAAGGCAATCATATCTTCAGTCTTTCCAACGCAATGGATAACACCATCTGTAGATCGGACGAGTTCTTAACAGTAGAGTGCTGTAGATACATGGATGTGTCGCCCGATTTCACATGGACTGCTGAGTCACTGTACAGAGTTGGAATAGACAGAGCAGCACAGTAAACGTCTGGAGGAGGACGGCTGGAATGATACTCGGCGGTCAATTGCAGCTTGATGTAGGCTTTTCCATAACAAAAAATGAAAATGGTTCAAATGGCTCTGAGCACTATGGGACTTAACATCTGAGGCCATCACTCCCCTATACTTAGAACTACTTAAACCTAACTAACCTAAGGACATCAGGCACAACCACGCCCGAGGCCGGATTCGAACCTGCGACTGTAGCAGCTGCGCGGTTCCGGACTGAAGCGCCTAGAACCGCTAGGCCACAACGGCCGGCTTTCCATAACACAGTTCATCCCATTCCACTTCTGTAAACTGAACTTTAATACTTTTAGCTGCATTCGCGATCTCTATCACAACATGCCCATCTCTATCAGCAGTTGCCTATACACCAATATGCAAATGCTTCGAACCAGTAACGGTTAAATTATACACTGAAGTGAAGAGTAGTGGTGTACATGACATAACTGGTATCTTCTCGTCCACTACATCATCACTTTTTCCATGCAACATCACTGGAATATTCTGCGGTGGCTCATATAATGGGGTCCAGTATCGACCTGCATCAGGCTGATGAGGACCTCCGATTCACTTCAGCGAGTCAGGGACTGGCTGGGTGTCTTCAACGGACAATAACAGCTGATTGTACTGCTCCATCAAGATGACCTGGTACGTGACAGGATCCCAGGGTGCTCCAAGCGATCCCTACGGGCGTTACAGGCGATGATGCAACAAAAAAGATTCCATGTTCCTCACACGACAGTAAACACAGACATCGAGCAGGGGTACTTACTCTTCCGCAGCTTCTTCCTACTCTATTGCTGCTGCAGCTGCAAAGCGTTGAACGATCTCGGCTGGTGCTTCATGCTGACTTACTGACTGACTGCCGCTGAGGCTGCAGAACTGCTGGGTCGTCTTGGTATCTCCGATGTGGTCGGATAACGTGATCCTATTGGCTACTGCTAATTTCAAGCGCCTTTGGTGGTATAATACTATTAGGGGCGTGCACTTGGGCTCTCCTTCCAGGGGGACAGTGTTGAAGTCCCGGAAAGGGCACTGCTATTTTAACTTACCCCCAATTCCCGGGTAGGGGGTGTGATGGAAAGTCAGCACAGCCCAGGGACAAAGAAATTCCCACCAAAATTCGAAATTCCTATCAAAATTCGAAATTCCCGCCTATTGGGGGATGGGGAGGGGGGGGAGGATGCGGGCTGAGGAAAACACATAACGTAACTCGGGAGTGGGGGTTGGGGAATGGGCGTAGGTGTATGGGGGTTATTAAATGATCAATTTAATTAATTATCATATCAATTTGGCATCGAAATTGGGTTCAGAGCTTCATTACCCGACTACTCCCACTCGTCTGGAATTATCTACTGGCCAAACATTTAACCTCGTGTTTCTTCTATTAACGTTATCAAACATTATGAACCACGTTATCGGGTAGGAAGCATTACGTTAGTATTAATTCTTTAATTTAAACAAGTAACTTTTGTTGCTTTTAAATAGAGGGGGTGCCAGGAGGAATGTTCAGTATCCAGGGATATTGCAGAAACGTGGATTCGATGTCAAAATGTTCTGCAAACAGGGGTCTGAAACAAATTCTTTAAGAGCTATGAGCACTTCTTCATTTTCGCTGCTGTGAAACAGATATCTTTCAGTACAGGCTGTTTTCTTTCCATATTTTGAGTGAAGGTAGTATGGACAAAAACAAGAAAAACATTGTTAGGTAAACATGCGCTGTAAAATGCATATATTGAGAGCTGTCATCACTTGTTCAGTAGAAAATATTTGTTATGCAGGGGGGAGAGGAAGCAGTGTTCGTAGTTCTTACGGTATGCAGTTTAGAGCTCATTTTTGACTGGACATCTTCTGTTCATACTTTCATCTCTCAAAAATATGGAAAGCAGAGAACCTGCAATAAAAGAGATTTGTTTCCGAGTATCGAAGTTGAAGGGGTGCTTATAGTTCTTACTAGAATTTTAGAATTTTTTACTTCAAGTGACAGTTCTTGTCATATCCCTGATTAGACTGAACGTTTTTCATAGGACAACCTGCATATGTGAGAGTTTATATGATTTATGATGTTGTCTTGAGAGTTTGAAAGCTAATCGGAGCTGCCCGTGCTAGCTATTTTACCAAATGTTACTTTAGATAATGTTTCTTGTCTATGAAAATTAAAATTTAAACTTTGAACTACAAGGATGTTCTTCAAAGCCATTTTCTCCTGTGCATGTTAAATATTTTATTGGGTACTATTTTCTTGTTCACTAGCGTGTTGCTTTTCTTTAAAATTCCGAGCCCTTAATACGCTGTTAAGATATGAAGCATTTTCATTAAGTAGGCGTTATGAATTTTACTGACACGCATGTGAAGTGGATGATACGACGTATTTCAAGTCATTTGGGAACAGGTTCGATGGCACTAGAAGAATAAATAGAAGTCGAGAATTGTAGCGATGACTGGAAGATACATAACAAATAATTGGGGATGTTGGATGTAAGGGTTTCTCTCAGGCAAGGAGATTGGCACAGGAGACGAAATCGTGGTTGATCGCACAAAACCCATCAGATTAACGACAGGAAAATAAATAATTAATATCTTTCTCTGCCTGTAGTTTCTATATTAACATTAGACGCACAGCGCCCAACAGGAAATAATCCATACCAGACCAGTATACATGGGCCAGGGGAGGGGGGGGGGGGGGGGGTCACACTGCTCCATTTTCTCATGCACGTACTGGTAGAGAAGCAGCATAGAGGAGGTCATCAAGAGACAATTATTTATTAACTTTTTATTTTATGACAAATTATATAGAGGAATGGGATTCAACCGACGATATTTGCGTAATGGCGTTGAGTAAAGAAAAATTCCGTGATGTCAGACCACTTGTCACACCATTAGTCTGGTGTCAATAGACAACTTGAGTTCCTCATCTTACATAGCTAGTGGTTTTCAGACGTCAGACGACGGCAAACGCAGTGTTTTTGATAAGTACTGCATGCTAATTACTTGCATGATAATGGCCTCACCACTCCCTGTAGACAAGTGCTATC
This sequence comes from Schistocerca americana, assembly GCF_021461395.2. Lineage (NCBI taxonomy): Eukaryota > Metazoa > Arthropoda > Insecta > Orthoptera > Acrididae > Schistocerca > Schistocerca americana. Next base: position 429,280,319 of record NC_060121.1, on the reverse strand, counting down.
TCCTAACTTAACGTTCGGTTCATCGATCACTGTTTTACTGTCCTTCACGGTTGTGAGAACAGCTTGTTGTTGGCTCCCCACCTTCCCCTTGGAGGTGTTGTAACCACACTAACTCTCAGAACGACACAAGTCCAATTCTTTGTGATTTTTCCGTGTATTTGGAGCCAACAAACTTGTTGGTGGTTTACTGTCAGCCTCAGCGTATAAGACACGAAAGGTGTAATAAACTGACAACAATTGGGCTCTTAATAAGCGAACTGATTAGATTTATTTATGAATCGCTGCCAGCTATTCGTCATACATTAGCTAGCACATACATTGATGGAAATAATCGCAACACCAAAAAAAAATCGTTGATGGACGGTAGTGAATTTGTGTGGGTAACATGTGTAATTGATTAACATTGCAATATCACAGGTTATTGCAATCGCAATAGAAGTTATTGAAAATACTAAATCATGGTATATTTATAATAGCTGTAAGCGCCTGAATGTTGAATGGAAGCATGCAGATGTGCGTGAATTGTGTTGTACAGTTGCCGGATGTCAGTTTGTCGTATTGAGTTCCATGCCTGTTGCACTTAGACGGTGAATACAGCGACATTTCATTCTGGATATGGGGATTATGCTGGTGTTATCGTCCGATGATGTCCCATGTGTGCTCGATGGAAGACAGATAGCTGCCCAAGTCAACATATCGACACTGTGTAAAGCATGTTGGGTTACAACAGCGGCATGTGGGAGAGCGTTATCCTGTTGGAAAACACCGCTTGGAATGCTGTTCATGAATGGCAGTGCAACGTGTCTAATCACCAGACTGATGTACAAATTTTCAGTCATTGTCTCAATGCGGTGTCAACTGCTGTCTAAATGGCTGCTGTAGATACAGTACGGTGTGCCAGAGCCCTACTCCGAACACGTCAGTCTTCCATCTTGGTAGGGCCACACACAACCACGCCCGAGGCAGGATTCGAACCTGTTAAGTCTCCTCAGATGTTAAGTCCCATAATGCCCGGAGCCACGGAGGCCAATGAAACTTTCATAATTCTAAAGGTACTTCGCCATACAGGTGCACAACGAAAAAAATATATGTGTGTACGTAATCGTTAAGAGTGGTAAAAACAAACAGATGCTTTTACATTCACAACTGTAATTATACCTTGTCTATCACGCATTGAAATCTCCAATAGATGAATATCGAAAACTAAAGTACCACCATCTTCAGCCCTATGTACCGATCAGGTGCTGGTAGAAATGACAGAAGATAGTAACAACGTTTCATGAAATCATATTCCAGAGACGTTCATGTTTACATGGTTTACTTGCACTATCATAAGCATACTGGACAGATGCAATGTGACAACTGTTAGGTCGATAATGCTGTCAGCCGCGGAAATCAAATATCGTAGTAATGAAGTTTGCAAATATCGTTGTACGTTGGCGTCGTTATTTTATTTCCTTTTCTGTAAGAGTAACTTTGCTTTCATTTGCTGCCGTTGCCGGAAAATTTGAAGTAAGGCGCTAATTTTTAATTTCTTCATTTTTAATAGCTACGACATCCGACTTACCTTCTTAAACGCAAACTATGCTCGTTTTGTACTGTACCTAGAAGGAAAAAACTAACGGTCAGAGATGCAGAGCCAGACAGAAAAACTTTTGAGAGGATAAAGTGATAGGATCCTGGACATATCCAATGATAATGCTATTGTTTTATTCAACGTTTCATTTAAATGTGTACTGAAGTTAATCCCACATAATTTTGACAGTTACAATAGCTGTTTGATGGATTTACATTCCAAAATTTTATCGCAAACATTTCGTTCGCATCGGAAGTTACTGTACGTGTTACAACGGCATTCACAGTGTAATGTCATACGGGAAAGTTAATTTGCCGATGTTAACACAAAACTTATTTTTCAACGTACATTATCAAGGACGCACGTCAAGGGAAATCAAAGAACTATTTCATAAAATTTGTAGCTACAAACAGCATTTGTTACGGTCAGTTCTGATGCCAAAATTTCAGACACAGTTATATGTGAGGTTTGTCATACACATTTTTTTATCATAGGTCAGGTCCAATGATTTCTGCATATGGTCGTTCAGCATGTTACGCGAAATAATCTTTTTATGACATCGACACTGTTGTTTGCTATAGACTGAGTGAATAATCAGATCAGTAATTACACTAATGTAATGCATCAAACTACAACTTAAATAGAACTCGCTAATCTTTTTGTGCTTTCTTTCACTGCGATAAAACATTACTGTGCAAGAGCCAAAAATTAAAATAGAGAAATATGTGTGATTATACGTTCTATAAAAATTTTAAACGTCTGGCGTAGAATGACGCAACTCAGATTTGGCCTCTTATTGCAACATAGTTGATGCTGAACAACTAATCCAAAGAAATAGGGCGTCTTTTATAATAAACTCTGATACAGTCAAAAACATCTCGGTTCCAAATTATACATTAGCATATCCATTATAATTTTCTAATGGAGATATTGGGTGGCATGTTCATTTGTTTCATAATTCACCAAATGTGTCCACTGCGAGACAGACTAGAAATAAAAGTACTATGTCGCAATATGTACACTGTCGCCTTGAATTTAAAGCATAGTGTTCAGGTTAGAATTAAGAACCAGAATACGAATAAATTCTAGTTGATCACATAAAACAATTACTGGTGTTACTTTATAAACACAGTTGCTCTAATTTGGACCACAGGCGGTACAAGCGTGAATGAAACTGTGGAATGGGAACGGTAGCGAACTTCGTGGACTCTTGAAAGACTCAAAGTGCTCGACAAAGCTGTGCTGGCTTGCTGCAAATAGCGGCCTCAGGATTCAATGGTGCCACGCTAAGGCGATTCCCTTTGTTCTCGCCTTAGGTGCGAAGCCCTCGCGAGAACTGCCCTCGCTCACGAGGCGAATGTCACCCACGCCATCTGTTGTACCTCAGCACTTTCATATTGCTGGCGAATCAAACGTCTTCTGCAACTATTCAGCATTAAGCTAACTGTCGTACAAGTATCGTCGTAAGCCGTTGATATGTAAGCTGTTGGTGGTTCCAGTTTAAAGAATGAATCATATGGGATTAATTTGATATACACTGATGCGCCAAAGAAACTGGTATAGGCATGCGTAGAGATATGTAAACAGGCAGAGTACGGCGCTCCGGTCAGCACGTTCTATATAAGACAACAAGTGTGTGGCGGAGTTGTTACATGGGTTACTGCTGCTACAATGGCAGGTTATCAAGATTTAAAATTGAGTTTGAACGTCGTGTTATCGTCGGCGCACGAGCGATGGAACGCAGCATCTCCGAGGGAGCGATGAAATGGGCATTTTCTCTTACGACCATTTCACGAGTGTTTCGTAAATATCAGGAATCCACTAAAACATCAAATTTCCGACATCTCTGTGGCCAGAAAAAAAGAACCCTGCAAGAATGGGACTGATGACGACTGAAGAGAATCGTTCGACGTGACAGAAGTGCAACCCTTTCGCAAATTGCTGCAGAGTTCAATACTGGACCATAAACAATTGTCAGCTTGCAAACCATTCAAAGAAACATCATGGAGATGGGCTTTCGGAGCCGAAGGCCCACTCGTGTTCCCTTGATGACTGCACGACACAACGCCTTACGCCTCGCCTGAGCCGTCAACGCCGGCATTGGTGTGATGACGACTGGAAACATGGTGCCTGGTCGGACGAGACTCGTTTCAAATTGTATCGAGCGGATGGACGTATACAGGTATGGAGATAATCTCAGAAATCCATAGACTCTGCATGTCAGCAGGGGAATGTTCAAGCCGGTGGACGCTCTGTAATAGTGTGCAGTTGGAGTGATATGGGACCTCTGAGAAGTCTAGATACTACTCTGACAGGTGACACGTACATAAGCATTCTGTCTGATCAACTGCATCCACTCAGTCGATTGTGTATTCAGGCGGACTTGGGCAATTCCATCAAGACAATGCGACACCCCACACGTCCAGAATTGCTACAGAGTGGCGCCAGGAACACTCTTCTGAGTAAAACACTTGCGTTGGCCACCAGACTCCCCAGACATGAACATTATTGAGCATATCTGGGATGCCTTTCAACGTGCTTTTCAGAAGGGATCTCCATCCCCTTGTACTCTTACGGATTTATGGGCAGGATTTATGCAGGATTCATGGGGTCAGTTCCCGCTAGCACTGCTTCAGATAGTAGTCGAGTCCATGCCACGTCGTAATGCGGCAGTTCTGCGTGCTCGCTGTGGCCCTAGACGATATTAGTCAGGTGTAGTAGTTACTTTCGCTCTTCAGTGTAACTGACGCACGTCATGAATATATTAAATTCCTCTCATATATATGTAGTTTTGTCCTATTGCCACGCTGTGTGTTGCTGAAGAAGGTAATTTGCTAGGTAGGTATACCGATATTCTTTGTTCACCATCTTTCAAAATCATGTGCTTACTTATGAGATCCACTTTATTTCTGCAGGCACAATGTACAACATCTCAAATTTATCACTGAACGAAGTGCAGCATTCGCGAATGGGAGGAGTTCATATTACCGTCAAACAAGACGTATCTGATTTTGCCGAACTCAGATAAACAGTAGGAGAAGAATGAAGCCATAACAATGTGCATAAATGTTCAAGTCCACGATCTATCTGGCTAATAGCCACCAGACCGTTGATAGTGCGCGTTTAGGTACTTCAGATGCTTTTATTTCAGTTAACTAAATCTCTTATGTGAAGTACTGAGTCATCTGAATTTGTTGCATTATTTGGTTCAAACGGCTCTGAGCACTATGGGACTTGACATCTATGCTCATCAGTTCCCTAGAACTTAGAACTACTTAAACCTAACTAACCTAAGGACATCACACACATCCATGCCCGAGGCAGGATTCGAACCTGCGACCGTAGCGGTCACGCGGGTCCAGACTGAAGCGCCTAGAACCGCACTGCCACACTGGCCGGCTTTAAATTATTTACTATTACCAAATGTGATATGATCGTTGTAACAGACGAGTAAACGCTAAAAAGTTGTTTTCTTAAATTTCACCTTTTTCTTATGTGTTAGTTGAAAATAAGACTAAGATGGACTTTTTTAGTAATTTTCTGTTGTAAGAGAGCGGCAGTAAGCCTGAAATGCACAAATAAATATTTGGACGTTGCTTGTCTGGACTGTCTACTCCCAAATAAGGGTTGCGTCTCAAGGAATTGCTGCCAATAATTACTTTTTCCCATTTGTGAACAAATATTTAAAAGTTGATTTAATAATTTTATTATTTGGAATGTATCTTAAAGTGCATCGATCCATCACGTTTTGGTGCGAAAAATCTGATTTTTTTATTAAATAACTGAATCGCTGATTAGTAAAAAATGAAACAGCACATAAATTGAAAGTACCGATTTTGTCGGTTTGGGTTTATTTAAACGTAGATGCATCGACTGGAACGAAAATGAGACGCCCTTCTAGAGAACGGATTGAAATTGTAATAAGAAGCCATTGAAAAGAAGAAGCAAGATTATGTTGAGGCAGACCCACAGTGTACCTGTCTTTCAACGACTTCTCCAACACACGTGGATGAATCTGACTCAAAACTGGCTTTAACTAGTCATATTTTGTAACATGTTTTGTATTTTCTGTATAAACACACAGCACTTTTATAAAGACATAAAGAGTTATAAAGTTGATATTAAATGTATTCAGTGATTTAAGTTCAAAAGCATTAATAAACAGCGCGTTATTCAGCTATTATTTAAATGTATTTCATAACGTATGTACGTTAATAATCCATTTTTCTGTGCAGTAGTACATTCAGGACCGACATATTTACTTTTTATTGCATTTATTGCGTTCTAAATACTGTTGTTCATTAATTATACATTGTAAATTTTAAGTAATTGAAATAAATGCCTTGGATATACGTGCTTCCTCGAAAACTGCTATAAGTGAACAACTCTAGGTAATAAAAGACACCACAGCTCTACAAATATTGTTCATACAACGCTAATATTAACTTTGCACAGAACGGAAAATGAATTATTTCACTGGACAAAAAGAAGTTTGCCATTAAATTATTAAACCACTGGCGTGGAACTTTTATTCTTTCTCCTGAAAAATTTACCAGTAATAAGTTATTCAATTTTCTAGACAGAGCTCATCTTAACTATGAGATTTGTAGCTTTTCAATATTTCACCATAAAAGTGCGGTAAGGCGCAAACGTAACACTTGGCAGAAAACAGTATAAACATGCTGCGGCCAAAAATTGTTTTATAACTACTATCGTAATATAGACTATATTTGTAAGACACACAAACTCAGATTTTATTTTTGGTCTCATAAGATGGAATCATAGGCCATATAAACAGCTGTAGCCCTTGCTTGTACTGGTTAGTCTTACCTTGTCACCATCTAAGGAAGTAAATTAAATGCAGACATAAAGCTACACTGCAAGCACATTTTACAAATACTATTACGCATTTCAATAAAGTAATTTATTATTTCAAAGTATTTCAGGCGAATCATCAGTTAAGCAAACTATTGTACAGAAGTACATGAAATTGAATTAGTAGTACATTAATAATGTTCTTTATTCCTGTTTTGATGGTGAAGCTCACCCGCTTTACTTTCGCGTTTTTATTTAGCCGCTTCACATTCAGCAGCTGCCCTTTTTCTGCATCATGTTTAGTGGACCTGGGAATATCCAAAGATCATCATTCATATCCTGACAAATCTCGTTTGGTAGATCCACAGACATTTCATCATTGTCATCTTCTTCGTAGAAGAGGTCTCATATACGCTGATCAACCAGAACATCATGACGACACACCCAATAACCGGTATATCTACCTTTGGCAAGGACAAGAGCGTCGACTCCTTGTGGCGTGAAAGAAATGAGGCGCCTTGGTAGGTCTCAGGATGGAATTGGCACCACATCTGCACACTCAAGTCATCTAATTCCCATAAATTCCGGGGAGAGAGAGCGATGAACTCTGACGCCACGTTCGATTACATCCCAGAGGCGTTCGATCGGGTTCAGATCTGGAGAGTTGAGGGGCCAGCACGTTAACTGGAATCCACCACTGTGTTCCTCGAACCAATTCATCATACTCCTGGCCTTGTGATATAGCGCATTATCTTGTTGAAAAATGCCACTGCAGTCAGGAAACATGATCGTCATGAAGGGCCGCATGTGGTCTGCAATCGGTTTACGATAATCCTTGGTCGTCATGGTGCCCTGCACGAACTCCACTCGACTCATAGACGCCCATGTGAATGTTCCCTAGGGCATAGTGGAACCACCGCCGCAGTAACAGGTGTCAAAGAGCTGTTCCGCTGGAAGACGACGGATTCGCACCCTCCTATCGGCATGACGAAGAAACAATCCGCCACTGCGCCAACGTCCAGTGCTGATGGTGACGTGCCCATTTCAGTAACAGTTGCCTGTGTCGTGGTGTTGATATTGGTACATGCATGGGTCATCGGCTGGAGTTAGGAGTGTGTGTCTCCACACACACTTGTGCTCTGCCCAGCATTTAAGTCTGAGGTTAGATCCGCTACAGGTCGCCGCCTGCCCTTTTCTACCAATCTGCCCAGCTTACGACATCCGGCATCAGTAACGAGTTATGGCCACCTCGGTTCTGCCACGTGTTGATCAACCCCACCACAGTGCACCTGGAACACCCGAAGAGTCGTGCAGTTTCCTAAGTACTCGTGCCGATTCTCCGGGCCATCACAATCTTCCCTCGGTCACACCCAGACCTTCCCAGTTCTGCGTACGGACTGCACAGTGACTGAAACTACATGCAACGTGCGTGAGTCTGACTAGCAGTCACTCCGCGCCAGGAGACGCTGCTGTCGCCTGGACTGATTTAAATTTATAGTAGGTCGGTGGTCGCCATGTTCTGGCTGATCAGTGTACAATGTACGAGTATTCAGTGAAAAGGTATCACGTAATTAAAAACCATTTCCATCTAGTTTTACTATTACTAAAATTACTTTTAAGGTTCAAATAGTTTTCAATTCTCAACAGCCTCAAAAAAGCAATTCCTTACAAGACGTTTGTATTGGCATGTACATAAATGTGTATATCATCTTATTTTTCAAATCAAAGTCCTACAGAGACAACTTACGGTTACCCATATGTTACGTGATTTTAGTTAATGCGTACAAGTAAATGATTATTGCATGAGTTGTCTACTTTGTGTGAATACATTAAACGGCAAAAGTTTGATACCTCTTCGCAATTTTTTTTTCAATTTCGATTCATTGCCGAGCTATATTGTCGAGCTATACGAATACTGGCTGAAGAAGTTTACTGCAGCCTAGGACAAATTTGTATAAGTACCACATATCCACTTTACAGTGAGTAATATGATTAGAAAATGAACTAGTGAACAGGTATCAACTATTAACTTTGAAAATTTAATCGCTTTAGTTAACTTCCGTTATGAAAGAAATAAGTGAAGTTAGCAATATTTAGCTCATAGTGAAGGCCTGCCTACGTAGATAATGACAAAAATTTATGCATTACTGTACAACATTATTCCAGTAAATGGCTAGGCTCAAGCAGTGGAAGTTTGTTGTGACCAGTTTACAGTCGGAAATGTTTTGTGCTGTACGTGTCGACCTCGACTTGAATATTACTGGAGGTGATATACGTCACTGACAGTTAAAATGCAAGGCCCATAATGTGTGTCTGCACACACGTATCTGCTTCTCGTTGTTCGTTTAAGTGCTATTCGTAATAGCGTGAATAACTGCCTCAGTGCACAACACATAAGGAGTAATCTAGTAGTTCATACTTCACGAGTACATCTCGGCCGTAAATTTCCCGACGCTGTTCTGCTGACACGTAACGGCATATACAGATGTTTCGCTATGTTTTTAAAATTCATAAACAACACTCACAACTCTGTCCATTTCCCCGCTTTCTTTAAAGGAAGAATTCTTTGGATTTTAAATTTCAGACGTAGCCTAGAAGAAAGTTGTAGGTCCTTTACAGTTGCAGGTACAGTCGTGGACAAAACGAGCGAGACCCCTCGTCGATTCGTTATGCTGACCCGCACGGCTTTAAAGTCTGCTACACAGCATAACAGGCAAGGCGACGAAGTGCTACCAACATACTATGCACAGGCGTGAAATTGACAAACTATCTGAACTTTATTAGGCTGTTTTCAGTAATTTGTAAGACTATATTAATGCTGATTAGTGTGTTAAATACAACACGTAAATATAAGACAGAACTGAAAGAAGAAACGCTAATTGGTATGAACTGTACAAAAAAAAAATGAATTTCAACTTATCGACATAATATAACTGTTTTAGTAAGACAAAGAACCCCAGATTGTTACGAATTAGCAAAATATTATCCGCATTCGGCCGCGAAACGGTCTGTGTCAACGTTCAGACCAGTCATACTGGATTACCGTTGCTGACCTACCATGAAAGTGTGCAAATTTAGCAATGCGTGAAGATTCATAACGAAATTCAGTTAAGAACCATTCAGTGCCACACTTAATTCCATTATTGACAGAAGCGGAAAAAGTAGGCAGTAACATGTATGAAATTTTACAACAGTGTCATATTGACATCCACAGGGCGCCAGTACAGAATAAAGGTAGCGATAAAACGTATTGGGGGCGCGAGAATTTCTTAAAATTGCTTTACTGATATTCTACCTGCCTCCATCGAGATTAGAACCGAAAACAAACCAGACCTTCCTTTCACTACGCTAGCAGACAACCCAGGCAAACAGCCCTCTATTATTACACCAGACATGAATAAGCCGGCAATTTCGCAATGAAAAGGGCAAAATGATCTGCAGTTTCTGTCGCATAGAGCTTTCTGGACTCAATAACATGAATTTTCTTCCTTTATGTCATCGCTTATGTGACAATCACTCGGGATGTTTATCGAAATAACAAAATACTGTTATTAGAGAGTAAATTTAGTAGGATAATTCTGCACCACCCCAGGAAGTCAACGGCTATATAGCTGCCAAACGTATTCTACACTGTTTCGAATTCTCCACTAGACTCGCCACAGCCAGAAAACGTTCATTAGCCGAAGTGTTTCTTAAGCTAGTTAGCAATGGGAATGTTCGCACGTTCATTAGCCGAAGTGTTTCTTAAGCTAGTTAGCAATGGGAATGTTCGCACTTCTAAAACGCGGTGGCATTAATACTGGGATGTGAATCACCACGTGTATAGTCTCACTTTCTTGACCGTCTATCGGTCTACCCAACCCTTAAAACTCGTTTACCTCCAGAACGGGTGGACATAATAAGCAGAAATGTATAGCACTTCTTGCGGTAACCGGTTCCTTGCTGGTGTAAAAAAGTGAGCTTCTATGTCAACGCAATCTAAAGATACGGCCGTTTATGTAAAGAAAATTTACGCGAAAGGTCAAAAAATGGGTTCAAGAACTATGCGACCAAACTGCTTATGTCATCAGCCCCTAGAACTAGAACTACTTAAACCAAGCTAGCCTAAGGACATCACAGACATCTATGCCCGATTCCAACCTGCGACTGAAGCAGCCGTGCGGTTCGTGACTGAAGCGCCTGGAAGCGCTCGGCCACTGCACCCGGCGAAACCCTATTCACCTCATGTATAATAATAAAGTATACTGTCTAGTGAGGATAAACTGTATTTGCCAGAAACTCAGATCGTTTGATCACGGAACTTTTACGAAGCTACATTCAAACTTTTTTCGAAGTCGTCTGCAATATCCATTTATAAACACCCTAGGAACGTCGTATGCGATATCCACTTCTGAAGACGCTGGCAAATACTGCAGTACCATAACAAGTAGGTAAGAATTTATTGTTATTGGTCCATGCTTGACACTTTATTTCAATATCAATTTAACGCGCCTAGGTGTTCGTATATGGCTGAAGCTAATGAACAAAAAGTAAATAAACAGCCAGCAACTTCGATGTTCAGATCAAATGAAAGTCACATGTTGCAATTACAACATAATTTCGTTGTTACATCTAAATGACTACATCAACAGGATTTCTTAGCAATCCAGACTTACGTGCCTGGCAGAAGGTTCGGATTATTTCTCTACCGTCCCACTCATTAACAGTGTGCGGGAAAAAGGACCACTTAAATCTTTTCTTGCGAGCCTTGTATTACATTATTACTATGGTTTCTTCCTGTGTAAGTTCCCGAGCAAATAATGTTTTGGCATTCTGAACAGATGTTGGTGATTGAAATTTCGTGAAAAGATCTTGCGGCAACGAAAAACGCTTTTGTTTTCATGAATGTTACCCCAACTCGATTATCAAATCTGGGACCCTCGCTCCCCTATTTCGTGACATTACAAATCGTGCGACCGTTCCTTGGACGTGTTTGCGTGCACAGTCAATCACGACTGTCAAGGATATTCTAGCAGTGGACGGACAAACGTAGTGTAGGCAGTGTTTTCAGTTGGCCTGTTGCGTATTCTTAGTGTGCGGCCAATAAAACGCAGTCATTAGTTTGCCTTCCGCACAAAAGTGTGTTTTCGATAGTTCCAGTTTAAGTTTTACTGGGTACTGAGATGAACTGACAGTGCTTCGACTTATGTTTTGTCATGTAACCGGAAGTTAATTATTGTTATTGGACGTAGCTTTAGTGGTTAATGTATTCCTCATTCAACAGAGTACACTCCTCGTACACCACACATAACTGTTTCAAAGTATTAAATTGTTACTGATGTTACCAAGTTGCAGTAGTCATCTTAACTTGCCGTTTTGAAACAAAGGAAAATATTATAGCGAAATGTAGCAACTAAGAAGCGGAGTATCCAAATAAACAAACATTTCCGGTTTAAGTAGTTGCAGTAGGCCTACTACACAGTAACGTAAATTAGGAGCAAAGTTCATTAGTAGATGGTTATCAGGAAAACCAGCCCTCATAATGCAAAGTGCCACTACAAGAAAGAAAATTTCCAAACATGTCAATGAGCAGTCGAGGAAAGTGGACGCATTCTATCTACTGAATTCTAACGCACGCCACTTACGAGGGGACACGCCAAATGTCATACCCCGATCTTGCTGAAACTTCACTCAGTGAAAGACGGGACAAAATAAGCGAACACGTGTCTCGGCTTATCTGCTTACACTCTACCGCTTCTGAGAAAACGACTGTCAAAGTTTTCAATGCGCTGTTGCTATAGTGTAGATACCTCTTAGGGGGTAAGGATTCAACTGAAGCGGTGGCTCTGCGGCTACCATAGCGACTTCGGAACTTTGCGTTGCGAGTTCGAAACCCGGTCTTTCCTTTTTTCCCCCCTCACTCTTTGAATTATCTACGAATGTTTATTCCAATTGATGTTGGAACACTGTTGTCGTTATTCGTCGGTTAATTTACTGTGTAAAGAAATAAGTTAAAAAGGGAACACACAGTGCGTAGTGGGGCGACCACTCTGTTGTTGTGGTCGTGCGGTAGCGTTCTCGCTTCCCACGCCCGGGTTCCCGGGTTCGATTCCCGGCGGGGTCAGGGATTTTCTCTGCCTCGTGATGGCTGGGTGTTGTGTGATGTACTTAGGTTAGTTAGGTTTAAGTAGTTCTAAGTTCTAGGGGACTGATGACCATAGATGTTAAATCCCATAGTGCTCAGAACCATTTTTTGAACTCTGTTGTAGAAATAATTCAAAGGCCAAGATCGCTTAAATACTGTTTACTGGATAACCGGTTTCAACACACTAAAGGTGCCATCATCGGATCTGAATGTAGATTAACATTTATAAACCATTTGGATATAACGATACATGAGGCAGACCAGATGATTTTAGATCAGCTTGTCTCATTCGTTTATTATTTTTTCAATTCATTAATTACACATAAGTTAATTGGCGAATAATTACAACATTATTTCAACATAAATTAGAAACAAACATTCGCAGATAATTCTGATAGAGAGGCAGGAAAAGAATAATAATAAAAAAAACCAATATGGTCTCGAACACGGGAATCAAAGTTAAGAAGGAAGGACGGTAGCTACTGAGCCACCGCTTCAATTGCGTTCTCGGCTGCAGAAGGTATCTACACTATAGCAACAGCGCGTTGATAACTTGGACCGTCGGTTTCTCGGAAACGGTCTAGTGTCTGCAGATAAGCCGGAACACACGTTCGCTTATTTTGTCCTCTCCTTCACTGAGCAAAGTTTCCGGACAATCAGCCTATGACACCTGGTGAGTTACCCCCGTTAGTCGAGTCGCTTCTTACGCCCGGCGAGAATTATGTATTCCTCAGAGTAAACTGCGCCATTTGGAAACACGGCGAGCGGGGATAAACACGTTTTCCTTCTTATAAGGCAACCTTCTACAGCTAAAATTCACGAAGTGTTCTTCAGGTTGCCTCAGATATTTCAGAAATGTTTCTTTCGTTAGGCCTGCCGCATATGCAAAACGTAAACATTTCATTTCATGTAATATTTATCAGGATAAGACATGACAAGAGTGGACCAGTCCCTTCTGAGAAAAATTACAGATTCTAAGTTGCTCCACTATGTAATGACACGGGTACGGGCTTGCCATCTCTCGTTTATGCCATCGATTTCCGTGTTACACATACTTGGCCACTGCGTTGTGGCTGCCATCGTGGAGGAGGCAGTCTATTTCCTGCTAGCGCTGTTTCCGCAGCAGATATTAACCGCGACGAATCATTCAGTCAACGCTAAATGGTCCATCTAGCTGAGGCAGACAAGGGCGCTATAATAGCACTCCATGCAGAGGGATCTTCAAATGGCTATATAGCAAGAACTATGGGTCTTCACAAGTCGACGGTAGCCAGGTGGATCAGACGAAAGGAAGAGAGTGGTATCCTGAATGGGAGGCCTCATGGCCGTCGCCGCAAAACAACAGCAGCTCAGGATCAGCAGATACGCCGTTTCAGTGAGAACCACCCATTTGTCAACGCACGACGAATTCAGCAATCTTTGGTTCTCAATGTTAGCCGTAATACCGACACTCGTCGTCTAAGGGAAGGTGGACTGAGAGCAAGAAGCGCTGCTGTGAAAGAGACATTGACTGTTTCCCACAGAGAAGCTCGCCTTGCTTTTGCTGCTGAAAATGTCGACAAACGTCTCCAGTTTTGGAGGCGAGTGAGTTTCACGGACGAAAAAGTTTTCTCTACGTCATCAACCGGAAAAGTACTTGTTTATCGGCCTAAAGGTGCTAGGTATAATCGAAAATATATTTACAGTTGCCGAAGGAGTGGCAGTGTTGTGGATTGGCAAGAGAGCCAACCCACTATGAGAGGAAGCCGAAAGGCACGCGTTTTAGCTCACGCAGGCTGGCGTGAGGTCTGGAACAGGTCAAGGAAATGAGACTAACAAAAAACGTAGGTAGCTGCTGGAATACTTAACTTTAATCCATAATTGGTGAACATCGCTCTTGACGGTACATGTTTTACAGCATCAATAGTAACTGGTAATGGCGCCTTGCTAGGTCGTAGCAAATGACGTAGCTGAAGGCTACGTTAACTATCGTCTCGGCAAATGAGAGCGTATTTTGTCAGTGAACCATCGCTAGCAAAGTCGGCTGCACAACTGGGGCGAGTGCTAGGAAGTCTCTCTAGACCTGTCGTGTGGCGGCGCTCGGTCTGCAATCACTGATAGTGGCGACACGCGGGTCCGACGTATAATAACGGACCGCGGCTGATTTAAAGGCTACCACCTAGCAAGTGTGGTGTCTGGCGGTGATACCACAGGCAGGGAGTCGGTAACGGTATGGGCATGGATATCGGCCGAAGGGTGTGGGCTCCTGCGAGAAGTGGAAGGAAGATTCGATGCGCGCAATTACATATCAATTCTGGAGAACGTGATGTTGCCTTCTGTGACAGCAAGATTTGGCGATGATCAGATCATGTTCCAACAAGATCGCTCGCCTATTCATATGGCACGTGTGGTTAAGAGGTGGTTCGACGATCATAGTAATATTTCTGTAATGGTATGGCCACCTAAAGGAGCTGACACGAATCCCATTGAGAATATTGGGGCAGAAATGGTCAGAGTATTACGAGAAAAGGGTCAGTCACCGTCGACTCGCCGACAGCTTTCTGATGTGATTCACGACGCTTGGAATGAGTTACTTGAATCACCTAGTTATGTGGCTCGAGTTGTGGGCTCAATGCCCAACAGACTTCAAGCTGTTGTGGAAGCCGAAGGAGGCTATACGCGATACTAAGCAGCATCAGCAGAGGTGTTTTTTTTTCAGCCCTTCACCAATCAGCTGCAACAGCTGTTTCAACTTTTTTTTTTTTTTACGCGGTAAGTGGAATGTGGACAAACAAATTAAAAGATATGTAATATTTAATTTGATAAGAGAAGAAATATTCATCTTATATATTCATGTAGTCTCTAAAAAATACACGACACACGTGTATGTGCAAGAAGGATACAAAAAAATTCAGCACAAATGAAAAATATTGAGGAGAAGCTCGCCGATGAAGGCGTAATTGGAGAACAAAGGCTGGGCTAGAAAGAGAGGTAAGGAGGCCCGAGAAAGCAGAGAAAAATCAAATACCCAATAGACTTTGAGTCGTTGTCGCAGCAGAGGGCGGTTGGTATATGCAATTCGGTGCAACAGTAGAAGAATAGTTTTATTTACTGATTTTTGAAGCTTTATTTTGTGATGGATAAACAGTGCTGCATCATGAGACCCACAATTTGTCCACATGTGGCTAAACATCAAAGGTTTAAAGAATTTTGAGAGGTTGCGAAGTTCTCTGGAAGAGTAACGTGTGTTAGACAAGAAGATGATTTTTAGTTCATTTCATTTTAACTATTCACACTATGCTTTGACATTCTAATCTTTGATATCATTTTATTATTATGTATCTTTTCTTCAGTGAAAGTCAACGGTAGTAAGTTTCAAGATATGAAGAATAACTGGAAGTTTTTAATTTGTAGAATAGCGTATTTAACAATTAATATTTTCAACAAATCTGTAGTTACAGGACATATTAAGAAGCAAGTCAAAAATGGCATTGTGGAAAGATCAGGTTGGTCTCTAAAGGATAACGACGGTAAAATAGCAAATACGAAACTATGGGTAACAACTATTGTTAATGGTGAGGAGCCATAATCGATATGCCACTACTCTGTAACTGTATTTCTGAAGTTTATCGTCAATTCTAGGACTGAAACCGATAGTCTGTTTTACGTAAAGAATATAACCTTCAAAATTTATTTAGCAACGCAGAATATTAAATCATAGCTTATAGATCAGGAACCTAATCCAACTGCCTTTAATTTTATTCTCACGGATGACATTGAGACAGTAAATAACAAGAGAAATAACAAAACTCTCAGAATCAATATAGAGAATTCAAGTGTTCAGTGGATTCAAAAGTTCATGCCTACGTTTTCTGTCAGACAATGTCTGAAACTAGGACTAGCAAGGTAAACAATTTTTCCACAAATTTGTCAAATTGGAAGTCGGAGAGCCAGTTACATAAATTACGATGACAACAAAGTTTTTCAAGTAAACTGATCACAGGAGGCATCCAACGCATTTATTGTGTGTTACATGCACAGTATGTAAACTGGCAACGCCACCAACACACAATACCACTAACAAGGGAACATCCCCATCGCACCCCCCTCAGATTTAGTTATAAGTTGGCACAGTGGATAGGCCTTGAAAAACTGAACACAGATCAATCGAGAAAACAGGAAGAAGTTGTGTGGAACTATGATAAAAATAAGCAAATTATACAAACTGAGTAGTCCATGCGCAAGATAGGCAACAACAAGGATAGGGTGAGCTCAGCAGCGCCCTGATGCCGTGATTAGCGTGAGCAGCTGCGGAACGAAAGGTCCTTGGTTCAAGTCTTCCATCGAGTGAAAAGTTTAATTTTTTATTTTCAGACAACTATTATCTGTCCGTCCGTCCGTCTGATGCGAGGTAACTGCGCCGTAGTATGATGACGCTACACCTAAACAAACATCGAAACACATAACGTAAGTCGACTACAGCGCACGGAAGAGAGAGTATTCCCGATAACGAGGCTCCCTGGCTGCAGTTGACTGTTCGCTACTTTGGACGAGAGTGCATTAAATACGTGAGATGCATTCCGTGGGCAATATGAATCCAGCAAATATGGCTCGCGACTTCAATAACAATGTCAATGAATATTTTCCGAACTGTAAGGCATCGGAGTGTTCCTTAAGATATCGGAAGATTGTCGAACATTTGTATGATTATTTCCTACATTTGTTGTTAAACAGTATGTGTGGTGATGACTGTCTGAAAATAAAAAATTAAACTCTTCACTCGATGGAAGACTTGAACCAAGGACCCCTCGTTCCGCAGCTGCTCACGCTATCCACGCGACAACGGCGCTACGAACTCACACTCTCCTTGATGTTGATTATTTTGCACATGGACTACTGAGTTTGTATATTTTGCTTATTCTTTTTTCATAGTTCCACACAACTGCTTCCTGTTTTCTCGATTGATCAGTTTTTCAAGGCCTATCCACTGTGCCAACTTATAACTTAATCTGAACAGGGTGCGATGGGGAGGTTCCCTTGTTAGCTATGAACCAACTGTAGCAAAACGGAGCATCCTCGTTGTCCATGTGATGGATAAGACGACTAATTCTCAACATAAATGTCAATGTAAGCATCAATTTCTGTTGGAACGTGCTTTCTGGACCAAATGACATACATTTCCTACGTCTTCAATGGGAATCATGTAGCAAATGTAATTTAAAGGACAAAAAATATCGAGTGAATTTACTAACATAATTATGAACCACTCACGAACATAAATCGATGGTCACATAGTTGTCAAAAGTATTCTACAGTATTGCCATTGTCCATTAGACTAGCAGCAGGAAGAAAACGTTCGCTGAGCTGTGCTGAGATATCTTGCACACACGAAGCTCGAACTTCGAAGACGCCACAGCATCGTCTGCCACCATTTCATGGGAAACGAAATATCTCAAGTATACAGTCTTGGACATAAAAACCGACCGCCGGCCGGCCGCCACAGAGACTAAGTCCGAGTCGTTCACTTAACGTGGCCAATAAAACACAATCTGGCAGCACTGTTAGGAGGAAGCGTTGTCTACTTCCGAGATGTTCTCGGATTGTGTGAGCCCGTGGTCTAGTGGTGCCGGCACGGTAGCTCAGTGTGTTCGTTTTTTTTTTTTTTTTTTTTTTAAACTGAGTTAATGGATCAACAACGAACTGAAATGGGTGTCTTTCGACGTCCGCCCCGAGCAGATACAACGAACGAAAACGAACAAAATGAATATAAAATTCGTGCATTCGAAACTTATGGTCGTCTGTTCACGTCCAACTGTTTTTTTTTTTTTTTCACCACATTTCGATCTAAAGTTATGAGTCTGATGGAGCATCGAAGATAATTCACTTAACATTCTACCTAACAGCAATAACAAGTATTCCAGAAACAACTCCGCAGGACAGCTCGTGGCTGCGTCGCGATCATAATAGCTTACGCTCGAGCGTTTCCTCGCGCTGCAGCGGCTACCGGCCACCGGCCAGACGCCACCCGCCACCTGAAATCCGGCGCCACCCATGTGAACGCGCCGCCACGCTCTCAGTGTCTATATCAACTGTCATTTTCGAATTTGAAGTTCTAGTTGTCACCTTGCAGCTAAGCATTGGATTTTGCATACTTGAAAATCATGAACTACAGCTAAGTATTGTAAAATTGAGTCGCAAGTGGAAAAAGTGTAACATCTGCAACACAACGTTTACTTTTGGTATAACAGAGGGGTGAATGCAGAGGAGGCAGCTAGAAAGATTTGAACTGTGTTTGGAGCGAGTGTTTTTGGGAAAAATACGCCAGAAAAAGATATTCGTGTTTCAACAAAGATCGTTCTGGCATGAATGATTTTCCACATTATGGAAGTCTCGACTACTGATATATGTGATAGATTACCATTTTACCATCATGCTACATTTGCATTCAACAGGCAAAGTTCAGAAGTCTGGTGTAGGAGTACTGCATGCTCTAATTCGAAACAACAAAAATCGACGGAGTGACCATTATTGAACGTCATCAGGTCACTCATCGAGCATTCCTATGCAGTACTGTTACTGGTGACGTGTTATGATGCCTTTATCGTTAACTTCCTAAGAAGAAATGAAAGGCTGAGGAAAGAGTAGTGTGAACATAACATTTTACATCTGATAAATCCAAAAGTGTGTTTTGGGCTACGAATTCTGCCCCCAGGGTGTGTGCAACACAGCTGGAATTTGTTGCCAACATCTGAGACACCTTTCGGTCGCAGTGTAGGAAAATCGAGCAACAAAACTACATCACCTGTGCTACTGCATGATAACGCACTATGCTGATTTGAGAAACAAAACTATCCAGGAGATTGATACGAAAGTCGTCTCTTAGGCATTTCAATTGATAGGAAGTCCTCTCTCAAGCACTTGTCCCTCTCGTCATACATTTGTAAAATTTTACCTTTCCCGCTCTTGATCGATCAACAGTCAAGGCAATTCATTTCTAAACGAAAATACCCTTAAAACTACTCTGGTTTAATGACATCGTTAGAACCAGTAGGTTTCTACAGGCGTAGAATTTGTTAACAACTTTAGCATTGTCAGATCGATTTAGATATCGTGAAAGAAAATTCTGCTTCTGTTTAATTTCTCTTTGATAATTACTGTTGCGTTTAGTAAACTAATGGAAAAGGCAATTAAAATATTCACTGTACTAATACAAATTAAATTCAGCTTACTACTGAAACATCACGAAGGCAGTCTATCTTAATAAAGCATTAAGTCTCTGTGAGACGATTGAGCCTATCTTAACGCGAATTAGTAGGATATTACCAACTTTTTACTTCGAAAAGATCTGTATTTATTTCATTTCCTGTGCCATTCGTAAGTATTATGAAAATGTGATATTTCATAGGTAAAATTATGTATTCACAACAACAAAAAATATGCCGGCAGAAAACAAAAGTAGCATTATGAATTTGGAAGTACCGTAAGGTTTTCGCTCTGACACTAAGGGTTACTGAAAGTAGCAAGACGAATTTTGCTCGAGCGTTGTCTTACGATTCCCTTATTGAGTTTTTATCTGCCTGCTTGTAGCTGTGTTACAAAAGAATTAAAAATCTGGCTTTCAGCGAGTCTCGAAAGGCGAACGAAAGCAGCTTGCATCTGGTAGCTAAGCATGTTACCTGGGAACTGGTTTTTTCCTAAAGTGGGAAGACATCCTTTTGTGGTTGAACTGTTGGCAAATTGTCAGTCAGACGTGTGCCGTTGGTCTAAGCGTTTCGGTGTGTTTAATTTGTACCATTGATTTTTCTACATGTTTTTTCTGTCCCAAATAGAGAGTTGAAGTCTCCCATTAGTATTTTCACGTCATCTTGGTGAATTTTGCTCATAGTATTTTCGAGTGTGTTCCAGAATTTTTCGACATTTTCGTTCTTTTTCTTATTTTTGATGTTTGTGGGGACACGTGCAGTGACGAGTGTAAATTTTTTACTGGGTCTCTGAATGAGCATAGTCATAAGTCGCTTGTTGATGGGCCGGCAGCGGTGACCGAGCGATTCTAGGCGCTTCAGTCCGGAACCGCGCGACTGCTACGGTCGCAGGTCCGAATCCAGCCTCGGGCATGGATGTGTGTGATGTCCTTATGTTAGTTGGGTTTAAGTAGTTCTAAGTTCTAGAGGACTGATGACCTCCGCTGTTAAGTCCCATAGTGCTCATAGCCATTTGAACCTTTTGATTGTTGATGGGTGTGATTTCTTTGACAGAGTTGATGATAGATCTGTGTTCGAGAAATGCAATGCCGAAGATTGGTACGCCTTTCGCTACCTTTTGTTGTATTTTGCTGTTGAAGATGCAATGGTTTCCCTAATGCAAGGTTTCATTGTCAGTTAGTCATGGTTGTTGAAGAGCAAGGATGAGAATTTTTTGTCGGTCGATTTCTTTTGTGAGATCATTTAGTTTTCGTGTTTGGATCAATGTATCGATGTTTTCTTTTAAATACTTGTAGGGAAGTTTACCAGAGATATTTGATATTCTCTGCCGTGCTAACCTGGACTCCCCAGAATCCGAACATCCAACTGCCGCCTGTCGACAGCCGGGTTGTGTACCACCTGGGGTAAAGTTGACTTTGCTTGCATAGGTCATATTTGTTTGTGTTTCATTGGTTTGTCTTGGGTGATTACAGGACCGGACAGGATCAGAGGGTGTTGAAGCCTTTGAAAGCAAATATTATTTCAGCCAAGCTCATTGTGCTAACAGGCGGTGACCAGAGTAGCGGTGATTTTCCCTCAGACGTGTCTGGATTTTGGGTTCAGCGGATTGAGTAGCCGTTCTGGATTATGTTAGTATTTAGTTCACCCCTCGTATTTGATTTTCTCGGTACCACCCATATGGGGAAGGGTTTCACTTATCCGCCACACGCGATTATTATTATTATTATTATTATTATTGTCATTATATCAGCAAATCCGATATGGTGTATCTTCCCACCACTGAAATAGATGTGTATTGTTCGATTCAGTATTTCCATCACATAAATGTGGGTTATAATTACGTTACATTGCTGCTAGTAGACATATTTCTCACTTTTTCTTAGACAGTTGCTATCTTTTATTCCATCATAGGAATTTATATGCGCAGCATTGTTGCAATACAGACGTTCAAATTATCCGATCTCTGTAATTTCATTTCGATACCAGATCGTTCTAATCGGATTCAGCCAGGCAGTCTTAATGTGGATATCCGACTACGATTCTCACCATATGATAGACTGGGTAAACCACATTATTAATCGGACTGTTGAATATAGATCACTTATCTATACCAGGGCCTGAATTCTTAAACACTGTAGAAAATAATAATCCATTGTGCTTATTACAAATACGTTATTTAAACATAAATATATGAACTAACTAGATAACAGTTTATTTACAGGAGCAGAGCACCATCCATCATAGCACAGCAGTGCGAGATTGGTTTCAGGGCCAAGAGAGGATAAAGTTGTTGCCGTTTGTTCCACGATCACCAAACATCAACCATATAGACAATATGTGGGCATAGGTAACAAGGCCATTGCCACGTGGATCTACAAAACCAAGCAACCTTTGGACAAATATAGAAAACATATGTTGGGAAGTAAACCATCACGCTACACTGTCGACGACTTAATGAAATCAATTCCCCTACGCCTTCGAGAAATCTTACTTAATGATCGTGGGTGGGTTGGTTACTGAAAGTATAAAAAATGTTCAAATGTGTGTGAAATCTTATGCGACTTAACTGCTAAGGTCATCAGTACCTAAGCTTACACACTACTTAACCTAAATTATCCTAAGGACAAACACACACACCCATGCCCGAGGGGGACTCGAACCTTCTCCGGGATCAGCCACGCAGCCCATGACTGCAGAGCCCAAACCGCTCGGCTAATCCCGGGCGGCTACTAAAAGTATACTCGTCCACAAAACCCATGTGGACAATTATCTGATAATTGGTCAAGCTTTGCTTTGTCGCAGCTCTTTAGCATACAAGTCCATTTCCTTTCAGGCCCCTCCTTACAATTCTTGCAAAGCCAGATAATTGAAAAAACTCGTCCACTTGACGCCAACTGAGGAATTGAATGGTGTATGTGTTGTTCAAGACACAGTAGTTGTCACCCTCACTGGAATCAATGACTGTGTGTGTGTGTGTGTGTGTGTGTGTGTGCTTTCGTGTTCATTCATAATCTGAATCAATACTATTAACATTAGAGAGACAACCAACAATAAATATTGCATCAAATGTGACTCTAAAGTATTTTAATGCGATGGGAAATTACAAACTGAATTTTCACCCAACCCACGTCCTGCATATTACGTTAAGTAAGATGTATTAACTCCATAGTATCGTTAGCAGATACAATGCGCCCTTGCTGTCGAGGCTCGCGAGAAGCGGAGCGATCAGCAGTGCCCAATGCCTCCGCGCTGTGTTTATGTTGGCTGAGCGTGGACACTGCAGCAGACGCTTCGCCATAAACAGAAAGAAATCACCTTGGCTCTGACTGCAGTGAGCGGATAGCACTGCCTGCGTGTTCTTATAGTACCCAACGTGAGACTCTATTCACAGGTGCCATGGAGCAATTGCAACGGGTATCATGTCATTAGTCATCAGAATATTAACCAGTGATGAAATGTCCACTCTATTTGAATCCTAAGAAGATAGGGACCTTCTCACAAAGGAATGTGGGTTGATATCAAAATTTATCCAACATACAAAAATTAACTGCAGGGTTTTCATGTATGCAGTAGTAGCACACAAGGAAATATTATGTCTTGGAAGCGTGTATTTCATTTCCTCTTCTCATATTAACGCCCTTGTTTTAGAATGAAGTGAGAAAATAAACACGAAAAACTTAAGTTCTAGAGAAGCATATAAGTCATTTCCTCTTCTCATATCATAACTTTTGTTTTAGTATGAGGTAAAAAGATAAACAGTTTAGGGTTCTGAAACATAATATGACACCAGATTCTTATCGTAGGCGCTACCAGAAACGCAAAAAAGCAGGGAGCTGTTCATTCTTTTGCCCAAAAGTCTGTTTCCTTTCATGCATTACTCACGCTAGGACATTCTTATTTAAGGTCTTGTGGGCATCAAATTCTTCAACAGAACAAGCCTTATGTTGTTGTGCTAATTACGGTATGGAAAAAATGCAACAAAGACGAGTTCCCCTAGAGCAGTGAGGATATTTGCACACGTCTGTATTCAGCAATGACTGCCAGCTGCCACAACACTTCATAGAATACTTGCGGCAGGCAACACAACTGTGCATGCACTTCAGAATTCATTCAGTAAGACGTCAGGAGATGGATGGAAACGTCAAATGAACGTTGCTTTCCGAGTCGTATTCAATCCATAATGAGGTGTTATTAAGGTAGTCGAACGTTCTAGCAATTACACTTCTATAATTCCCATATGAGTATTCCGATAGCCAAAAGAACCCGTTAGTGTGAAACCATCTGGAACTGCATTAACATCAAACTGCAAGAACTTGAGACAATACGTGGACTCTTCTCTTCGCTAGGTGATCTATTACTGATACTTAGGATTCTCTCCGTCCTAGGCGTAATGGAAATGGATTTTCAGAGGCGCTTTCCGCTATTCTTGACAAACATGAGAAACTTGTAATCACTGCGAGTTACAACTGCGTGATGATAATGGTTCAGGTTGTCAGTAGTTGTGGTGGTGTTATGCTGTCAAACTGCTTACAGTAACGTTAATGGTGGCGCACATAATTTAGCGCTGACTACCTACTTAGGTAAAGGTAGTGTTGTGGCGTCGTCGCTTGTCTTTATTTGGCCTCAGCTTGAGTAATGCGATTTAACGTAGTACTACATTCGCGGGCTGCTAATGATACAGTACGACTACAGAGATCATCGTGCGGGTATTACATTAATTCTGCAATGAATTGCTTAAAAAATATTACCCTCAGATATGCAGCTGGAATGACTCATTACACAGGTACTCTATGTTGCACTTGGTTAAGTGATCAGTTCGCTGCAATCCTGCTTCTACTGTTTGTAAATACTTGTGTACTTCAAAAATGGTTGAGATGGCTCCGAGCGCTATGGGACTTAACGTCTGAGATCATCAGTCCGCTAGAACTTAGAACTACTTAAACCTAACTAACCTAAGGACATCAGACACATCCATGCCCGAGACTGGAGTCGAACCTGAGTCCGTAGCTGTCGCGCGGTTCCAGACTGTAGCGCCTAGAACCGCTCCGCCACCCTAGCCGGCATACTTGTATACTGACCAAAAGTTATTTGACTAAATATGAACTACAATCTAATTCGCATGTATATGACATGGGTTAGTTCCGGCACGGAGGCATGACTAAGCATTGGATTCCGTTGGAGTCCCGTTATTTTGATGGCAAGACAGATGTTCGCAAATCACCTCTATTGCCTCAAAAAACAATTGCACCGTAAATATCTAAGGACGGACGTCCACACTGTCACAGCGCGTTGAAACACAGTAACGATGGCACATGAAAATTTGTGACCGACTGAGCTTCGAACCTAGACCTCCTACTTACTAGACAGACGTGCTGACCACTGCACTATTATTTTTTAAAAAAAGTTTGAGAATACTTTCAGCACCAGGTAGGCGGAGGCAAAGAGGGCAGGGGTCGAAAATCCGAGGCCTGGCCACAATGCCTCCCCCATACCTGTCACTGAGCAGCTGCATTATTCACATATATTCAATGTTTGCACTCATATATTCCTTTAAATTGTTGAACAAAATTGAAGCAGTAATTAAAGTAAAATAAATTACAGATTGTCGCCTCCAATGGCGTGCGTTCCTTGTGGAACATAACTTATAACAGTGAACAGTGTGACGGAAAAATAAATAACAAACATTCATTCAGAAATATATTCACAATTTAAGTTATTATGCACTGAATGCATATGAGGTCGGTAAGGAAGCCATATATTTTTCAACAAATGAAAGAAGTTTCGGAGCCGGAGGGGTTTTGCCAAATTAGAACAGTTCTGATTTTAGAACCAACGGAAAAGAATATTCCACGAATAAAAAAAAGTGAAAGAGTAGTATTCTGCTTCTAATCAATAAAACTGTCCACCTCTTTATAGCCCACATAAAGCAATAGAAAAATAAATTTAAACCATTCCTTATATTTTTTATTCTTCTTCAGCTTAAAATGTTCTTCTGCAATATAAAACATGCACTCTTCTAAGTTCTAAGTTTTGTTTATTACGACGTACAACACAAACTTTCCCAGAAGCCACGAATAACTGTTATTCTTTGCGGACGGGTAACATATCCAGTCGGGTTGTAAAGCTTCAGTTATCGGTATATGGCTTTCTGCGGTTCTGTTGATAGTGCTAATTTCTTCCTAGTCGATTTCCTAATTCTATTTTCACATAAGAAGGTGTGCGCTACAGTTTCTACAAGCCCACATTTGTCGCAGTATGGAGATGGTCTCAATTTGATTTTTCATAATCGTTCCGCTGAGGGTATGGTTTAGTTTACAACGTCGCACCATCCGGCACTGACTCTAGTTGGTATAATTTTATTGTTGATATTTTTCCAGACGCTCCTCCAGTTTTTTGTAGGTTAATTTACCGGAATTGGTTTGTGCAGACGATGTCTGGTAATATAATCATAGACGGTTCTAGTGTTGGTTTGTGCTGGTGGAAGTCTTATACAGCTCCAATCGCCATAGTACTTTCGGACGTAATCTAGGCTGGCGTGCTACATTAACAGGAGCGTTCCTATCCCCAGGATCTAACGAGAGGAACAGAACTTTCATGATGCCTGTCTTAGTGGCATGTATTAGTTTAAAAGCACGTCTTTAATTCCAAGTCCTCTGTTTTGTCTCTGCAAAGTCGCCGTGTGGAAGGATACTTTGAAGATATTTTGTTTCCACACATACCAAGAGGCTACAGCTAATATTTTATGTGCAGTGACATGCAATATCAGTAAGACTGCTGCGACATGATAAGTTTTGCTAAGTATGTATTTATAAACTGAACTTCCTGAAGTCAGTCTAACGATCGCAAGTCATGGTCCTTCAACAAGGTTCCGATGACATTAAGTTTCCGCTCCGAATTGTTCGTGGCCATGTGCTTGGGATTCGCCCTTAACCACAATCCGAGATGGAGACTCCCTTCAGTTACATCTAACCAGTGCGCACCTATTGCACTATTGTAGCAACCGAGAAGCAGTATTTTGGATTTAAAATTTTGTAAATTTGTGGTAAGAACTTATGGGACCAAGTTGCTTAGGTCATCAGTTCCTAAGCTTACACACTACTTAATCTAACTTAGACTATGGACAACACACACACCCATTCCGGAGGGAGGACTCGAAGCTCGGACGGTGGGTGCTGTCGGGACACAGAAACCAACCTCTCTGCAGCACCTATCTACACACGCTCCTCGTCAGACGCGAATTCCCATCTTTGCCGCATACCACATAGGCGGTACCCCCCCCCCCCCCTTCCGGCCATTATTCCACGCGTTCGCCCCCACACTGTATTCCCGCGTGGGTTCGGACGATGTCGTGCCTCTAGCACTGAAAACTTTAGATGAGCCGCCGAGACCCAAATAATTATACAGAATGTTTCAGGAGAAATAGTTAATATTGTAGGAGATGGTAGTATAGACAAATTGCAGAAACAATGACATATAATATGTGTCCAATTTTTATGAACATACATACAGCTGGGTTGTAGTGTATCTAGAGGTAGCCCTGGATGGAAAAATATTATGAACAGATCACATAAAGAATGTGTTCCACTGCGAAAGACAATCTTATAAGCAGTAGAAGCTGCTGTAGGGTAAACTGGGGTCTAAACACAGTACTTACTGGATATACACCTCTGCAAAAAGACCATTGATAATTTATAGGCCTATAATATTAACAAAGTCGAACAGAAGGTGGTTCCTAGGGAGTCTGGCAAAGTGCAGAGAATGATCTGCGCTTTCACAAACAGATGGAATTAGCAGGACATCCACTCTTGGGATTGATATTAGGCTAGACATGCCCGCCTTACACCTGTGGCTTAAAATGGAGGCAGCGGCAGAGACATAAAGGCTAAAAATTGGAAATAGCTGGATATAGTTAGAATATACGGAATCCAAAATCAGTATGGCGATGGCTCGGGAAATGCCGACTAACTATACAATAACTTCTAGCTGTTTCAATAAACCTTGCCATGTAACAGTTGGAGGCGTGGAGCAGTGGAAGAACGAACCACTACACCGTGCAGGAGACACAATATAGTGGTTTACTGACAGGTCGAAAACAGATGAAAGTACCGGATCTGATGTACTGCCTAGAATCTCTTTAGGGAAGATGGCCACAGTATTACATGACATCTCCTATCAGCATGTGCACGGAGGAGAATTAGAGTAGACCCTACAAAAATCGTAGCATCTACTTTTATTCAGACAGCCAAGCAGCTCTGAAATCTCTATCAGCCCATACAACTAGATCGAAGGTCGTTACAGAATGCCATGAAGCATTTTCTTTTGGACATGTCCGAAAGAACAGACACCACACATATATCCATATACAAGGTGTTTCAGGGGGAATAGTAGATATTTTAGCAGGTGGTAGTACAGACGAATTGTATAAAAAAATTCCATATAAATGAGTCCACATTTTATTGAGGACAGAGATACATCTGTTAGTACGTAACCCTCACAAATTCAAATCAAAGGCAAATGAGGACGTTCAAAGTTTATTTTCAAAAATTCCCCCACCAACTTCAATGCATATTTGACTTCTCTTGATAACACCACGTGTAGCTCTTCTGAGGTCGACTTTGCGTTCTTTTATGGGGGCTGCACTATTCATAATCCGAACGATCAAATCGGCTCTTGGGTTTACATTTTCTTTGTAGACTTCGGCTTTAACCATCCCCGCAGGCAAAAATCCAAAGAGAGAACGTCCAGGGACCATGAAGGCCAAGAAAAGTGCCCATATCTAATGATCCATCTTCCAGAAAATGTGTCACCTGACGACTAGAATTTCTAGGAGACCCGTCATGCTGGAGGAACATAGGCATTCCTGTAGCCAAATCAACCTCTTCCAATAACGTTGGAAGACATTTTCAAGGAAGTGTAGACAACTGGGTCATGTAAGGACCAACATATGAAACGCAAATGCATTGACCCCAGCTGTATGTACGAAATAAAAATTGGACACATGTTATATGGCATTCCTTCGGCAATTTCTCTATACTACCACCTACTGCAATATTTACTATTCCTCCTGAAACATCCTGTATAATTTTTTGGGTCTCGGCGGCTCATCTAAAGTTTTCAATGATAGACGCACGATGTCGTCCGAACCCACGTGAGAATACAGTGTGGGGGGGAGCGAGTGGCATAATGGCCTGGGGGCTTGGTCTCATAAGTTCTTATCACAAATTTACAAAATTTTAAATCCAAAATACTGCATCTCGGATCTTACAATAGTGCAATAGGTGAGCACTAGTTAGAAGTAACTGAAGAGAGACTCCAACTCGGATTGTGATTAAGGGCGAATCTCAAGCGCGTGGCCACGAACAATTGGGAGCGGAAACTTAATGTCATCGGAACCTAGCTGAAGGCCCGTTGCAATTTCTCCATGGCACCTGTGAATAGAGTCTCACGTTGAGTACTATAAGAACACGCAGGCAGTGATATCCGCTCACTGCAGTCAGAACCAAGGTGATTCCTTTCTGTTTATGGCGAAGCGTCTGCTGCAGTGTCCACGCTCAGCCAACATAAACAAATCGCGGCGGCATTGGCCTCTGCTAATCGCTGCACTTGTCGCGAGCCTCGAAAACAAGAGCGCATTGTCTCTGCTAACGATACTATGGAGTTAATACATCTTACTTAACGTAATATGCAGGACGTGGGTTGGGTGAAAATTCAGTTTGTAACTTCCCATCGCATTAAAATACTTTAGAGTCACATTTGATGCAATATTTATTGTTGGTTGTCTCTCTAATGTTAATAGTATTGATTCAGATTGTGAATGAACACGAAAGCGCCGGCCGAAGTGGCCGTGCGGTTAAAGGCGCTGCAGTCTGGAACCGCAAGACCGCTACGGTCGCAGGTTCGAATCCTGCCTCGGGCATGGATGTTTGTGGTGTCCTTAGGTTAGTTAGGTTTAACTAGTTCTAAGGTCTAGGGGACTAATGACCTCAGCAGTTGAGTCCCATAGTGCTCAGAGCCATTTGAACCATTTGAACACGAAAGAACACACACACACACACACACACACACACACACACACACACACACACACATTCATTGATTCCAGTGAGGGTGACAAGTACTGTGTCTTGAACAACACATACACCATTCAGTTCCTCAGTTGGCGTCGAGTCGATGAGTTTTTTCAATTCCCTTGCATTGCAAGAATTGTAAGGAGGAGTCTGAAAGTAAATGGACTTGTATGCTAAACAGCTGCGACAAAGCAAAGCTTAACCGATTATCAGATAATTGTCCACATGGGTTTTGTGGACGAATATACTTTTAGTAGCCGCGCGGGATTAGCCGAGCGGTCTGGGCGCTGCAGTCATGGGCTGCATGGCTGATCCCGGCGAAGATTCGAGTCACCCTCGGGCATGGGTGTGTGTGTTTGTCCTTAGGATAATTTAGGTTAAGTAGTGTGTAAGCTTAGGTACTGATGACCTTAGCAGTTAAGTCCCATAAGATTTCACACACATTGAACATTTTTTTATACTTTTAGTAACCAACCCACCCACGACCATTACGTAACATTTCTCGAAGGCGTAGGGGAATTGATTTCATTAAGTCGTCGACAGTGTAGCGTGATGGTTTACTTCCCAACATATGTTTTCTATATTTGTCCAAAGGTTGCTTGGTTTTGTAGATCCACGTGGCAATGGCCTTGTTACCTCTGCCCACATATTGCCTATCTGGTTGATGTTTGGTGATCGTGGAACAAACGGCAACAACTTTATCCTCTCTTGGCCCTGAAACCAATCTCGCACTGCCGTGCTATGTTGGGTGGTGCTCTGCTCCTGTAAATAAACTGTTATCTAGTTAGTTCATATATTTATATTTAAATAACGTATTTGTAATAAGCACAATGGATTATTATTTTCTACAGTGTTTAAGAAATCAGGCTCTGGCATAGATAAGTGATCTATATTCAACAGTCCGATTAATAATGTGGTTTACCCAGTCTATCATATGATGAGAGTCGTAGTCGGATATCCACATTAAGACTGCCTGGCTGAATCCAATTACAACGATCTGGTATCGAAATGAAATTACATAAATCGGATAATTTGAACGTCTGTATTGCAAAAATGCTGCGCACATAAATTCCTATGATGGAGTAACAGATAGCAACCGTCTAAGAAAAAGTGAGAAATATGTCTACTTGCAGTAATGTGATGGAAATACTGAATCGAACAATACACATCTATTTCAGTGGTGGGAAGATACACCATATCGGATTTGCTCATGACATAATGACAATAATAATAATGATAATAATTCGCCAAACGACTCAGAAGATACAAAAAAAGTGAAAATAGAAGGAAACAAAACCAAACATTCAACACAAACCAAAAGAAATTTTACCAGACAATAGATAACACACGCATTGAAATAAACAATCCACCAAACATAACAGACATGGAACACTTCTGGAGCAACATATGGTCAAACCCGGTACAACATAACAGGCATGCACGGTGGATACAAGCAGAAATAGACACATACAAGAGGATACCACAAATGCCTGAAGTGACAATTTTGCAACATGAAGTCACCCAAGCAATTAATTCTACTCACAATTGGAAAGCCCCTGGAAATGATAAAATAGCAAATTTCTGGTTAAAGAAGTTCACCTCAACAAATTCACATCTAACTAAATTATTTAACAGTTACATTGCAGACCCATACACATTCCCTGATACACTTACACATGGAATAACTTACCTGAAACCTAAAGATCAAGCAGACACAGCGAACCCAGCTAAATATCGCCCCATAACATGCCTACCAACAATATACAAAATATTAACTTCAGTCATTAAACAGAAACTAGTGACACATACAACACAGAACAAAATTATAAATGAAGAACAAAAAGGCTGTTGCAAAGGAGCACGAGGATGTAAAGAGCAACTGATAATAGATGCAGAGGTGACATATCAAGCTAAAACTAAACAAAGGTCGCTACACTACGCATACATCGATTACCAAAAAGCTTTTGATAGTGTACCCCACTCATGGTTACTACAAATATTCGAAATATATAAAGTAGATCCTAAATTGATACAGTTCCTAAACATAGTAATGAAAAACTGGAAAACCACACTTAATATCCAAACAAATTCGAATAATATCACATCACAGCCAATACAGATTAAGCGTGGAATATATCAAGGAGATTCATTAAGTCCTTTCTGGTTCTGCCTTGCTCTGAACCCACTATCCAACATGCTAAATAATACGAATTATGGTTACAATATTACTGGAACATACCCACACAAAATCACACATTTGCTATACACGGATGATCTAAAACTACTGGCAGCAACAAATCAACAACTCAACCAATTACTAAAGATAACAGAAGTATTTAGCAATGATATAAATATGGCTTTTGGAACAGACAAATGTAAGAAAAATAGCATAGTCAAGGGAAAACACACTAAACAAGAAGATTACATATTGGATAACCACAGCGACTGCATAGAAGCGATGGAAAAAACAGATGCCTATAAATATCTAGGATACAGACAAAAAATAGGAATAGATGATAGCAATATTAAGGAAGAGCTAAAAGAAAAATATAGACAAAGACTAACAAAAATACTGAAAACAGAATTGACAGCAAGAAACAAGACAAAAGCTATAAATACCTATGCTATACCAATATTGACCTACTCATTTGGAGTAGTGAAATGGAGTAACACAGACCTAGAAGCACTCAATACACTTACACGATCACAATGCCACAAATATAGAATACATCACATACATTCAGCAACAGAAAGATTCACATTAAGCAGAAAGGAAGGAGGAAGGGGATTTATCGACATAAAAAACCTACATTATGGACAGGTAGACAATTTAAGAAAATTCTTTCTAGAACGAGCAGAAACTAGCAAAATACACAAAGCAATCACCCACATAAATACATCGGCTACACCACTACAATTTCATAACCACCTCTACAACCCTTTAGATCACATAACATCAACAGATACAAAGAAAGTAAATTGGAAAAAGAAAACACTACATGGCAAGCACTCGTATCATCTAACACAGCCACACATCGATCAAGACGCATCCAACATATGGCTAAGAAGAGGCAATATATACAGTGAGACAGAAGGATTCATGATTGCAATACAGGATCAAACAATAAACACCAGATATTACAGCAAGCATATTATTAAAGATCCCAATACCACAACAGATAAATGCAGACTTTGCAAACAACAAATAGAAACAGTAGATCACATCACAAGCGGATGTACAATACTAGCAAATACAGAATACCCCAGAAGACATGACAAAGTCGCAAAAATAATACATCAACAGCTTGCCTTACAACATAAACTTTTAAAACAACACGTTCCTACATACAAGTATACACCACAAAATGTACTGGAGAATGATGAATACAAATTATACTGGAACAGAACCATTATAACAGATAAAACAACGCCACATAACAAACCTGACATCATACTCACCAATAAAAAGAAGAAATTAACACAACTAATTGAAATATCCATACCCAATACAGCAAATATACAGAATAAAACAGGAGAAAAAATTGAAAAATACATCCAACTGGCTGAGGAAGTCAAGGACATGTGGCATCAGGATAAAGTTGACATTATACCAATTATACTTTTAATTACAGGAGTCATACCACGCAATATCCACCAGTACATCAATGCAATACAGCTACATCCAAACTTATATATACAACTTCAGAAGTCCGTAATTATTGATACATGTTCAATTACCCGAAAGTTCCTAAAGGCAATGTAACATATACCGTACAGTTAAAAGGAAGTGACGCTTGATCAAGGTCCGCGTCACTTTCATACCGAACCAGACCTAAGGTCTGAGAAAGGAAAGGTAATAATAATAATAATAATAATAATAATAATAATAATAATCGCGTGTGGCGGATAAGTGAAACCTTCCCTCATATGGGTGGTACCGAGAAAGTCAAATACGAGGGGTGAACAAAATACTGACACAATCCTGAACGGCTACTCAATCCGTTGAACCCAAAATCCAGAGGGAAAATCACCACTACTCTGGTCACCACCAGTTAGCTCAATGAACTTGGCTGAAAATATTTGCTTTAAAAGGCTTCAACACCCTCTGGTCCTGTCCGGTCCTGTAACCACCCAAGCCAAACCAATGAAACACAAGCAAACATGACCTATGCAAGCAAAGTCAACTTTACCCCAGGTGGTACACAACCCGGCTGTCGATAGGCGGCATTTGGATTTTCGGATTCCGGGGAGCCCAGGTTAGCACGGCAGAGAATAGCAATTAACTATGGCAAACTTCCCTACAAGCAAAAAACAAGCATTTAAAAGTAAATATCGATACATTGATCCAGACACGAAAACTAAATATCTCACAAAAGAAATCGACCGACAAAAAATTCTCATCCTTGCTCTTCAACAACCACGACTAACTGACAATGAAACCTTGCATTAGGGAAACCATTGCATCTTCAACAGCAAAATACAACAAAAGGTAGCGAAAGGCGTACCAGACTTCGGCATTGCATTTCTCGAACACAGATCTATCATCAACTCTGTCAAAGAAATCACACCCATCAACAATCAAGAGGTTCAAATGGCTATGAGCACTATGGGACTTAACAGCGGAGGTCATCAGTCCCCTAGAACTTAGAACTACTTAAACCCAACTAACATAAGGACATCACACACATCCATGCCCGAGGCTGGATTCGGACCTGCGACCGTAGCAGTCGCACGGTTCCGGACTGAAGCGCCTTGAACCGCTCGATCACCGGGCCGGCCCATCAACAAGCGACTTATGACTATGCTCATTCAGATTCCCAGTAAAAAATGTACACTCATCAATGCACGTGTCCCCACCAACATCGAAAATAAGAAAAACAACGAAAATGTCGAAAAATTCTGGAACACACTCGAAAATACTATGAGCAAAATTCACAAAGATGACGTGAAAATACTAATGGGAGACTTCAACTCTCTATTTGGGACGAAAAAAACATGTAGAAAAATCATTGGTACAAATTCAACACACCGAAACGCTTAGACCAACGGCACACGTCTGACTGACAATTTGCCAACAGTTCAACCACAAAAGGATGTCTTCCCACTTTAGGAAAAAACCAGTTCCCAGGTAACATGCTTAGCTACCAGGTGCAAGCTGCATTCGTTCGCCTTTCGAGACTCGCTGAAAGACAGATTTTTAATTCTTTTGTAGCACAGCTACAAACAGGCAGATAAAAACTCAATAAGGGAATCGTAAGACAACGCTCGAGCAAAATTCGTCTTGCTACTTTCAGTAACCCTTAGTGTCAGAGCGAAAACCTTACGGTACTTCCAAATTCATAATGCCACTTTTGTTTTCTGCAGGCATATTTTTTGTTGTTGTGAATACATAATTTTATCTATGAAAAGTCACATTTTCATAATACTTACGAATGGTACAGGAAATGAAATAAATACAGATCTTTTCGAAGTCAAAAGTTGGTAATATCCTACTAAATCGCGTGAAAATAGGCTCAATCGTCTCACAGAGACTTAATGCTTTATTAAGATAGACTGCCTTCGTGATGTTTCAGTAGTAAGCTGAATTTAATTTGTATTAGTACAGTGAATATTTTAATTGCATTTTCCATTAGTTTACTAAACGCAACAGTAATTATCAAAGAGAAATTAATCAGCAGCAGAACTTTCTTTCACGATATCTAAAACGATCTGACAATGCTAAAGCTGTTTACAAATTCTACGCCTGTAGAAACCTACTGGTTCTAACGATGTCATTAAACCAGAGTAGTTTTAAGAGTATTTTCGTCTAGAAATGAATTGCCTTGACTGTTGATCGATCAAGAGCGGGAAAGGTAAAATTTTACAAATGTATGACGAGAGGGACAAGTGCTTGAGAGAGGACTTCCTATCAATTGAAATGCCTAAGAGACGACTTTCGTATCAATCTCCTGGATAGTTTTGTTTCTCAAATCAGCATAGTGCGTTATCATGCAGTAGCACAGGTGATGTAGTTTTGTTGCTCGATTTTCCTACACTGCGACCGAAAGGTGTCTCAGATGTTGGCAACAAATTCCAGCTGTGTTGCACACACCCTGGGGGCAGAATTCGTAGCCCAAAACACACTTTTGGATTTATCAGATGTAAAATGTTATGTTCACACTACTCTTTCCTCAGCCTTTCATTTCTTCTTAGGAAGTTAACGATAAAGGCATCATAACACGTCACCAGTAACAGTACTGCACAGGAATGCTCGATGAGTGACCTGATGACGTTCAATAATAGTCACTCCGTTGATTTTTGTTGTTTCGAATTAGAGCATGCGGTACTCATACACCAGACTTCTGAACTTTGCCTGTTGAATGCAAATGTAGCATGATGGTAAAATGGTAATCTATCACATATATCAGTAGTCGAGACTTCCATAATGTGGAAAATCATTCATGCCAGAACGATCTTTGTTGAAACACGAATATCTTTTTCTGGCGTATTTTTCCCAAAAACACTCGCTCCAAACACAGTTCAAATCTTTCTAGCTGCCTCCTCTGCATTCACCCCTCTGTTATACCAAAAGTAAACGTTGTGTTGCAGATGTTACACTTTTCCCACTTGCGACTCAATTTTACAATGCTTAACTGTAGTTCATGATTTTTAAGTATGCAAAATCCAATACTTAGCTGCAAGATGATAACTAGAACTTCAAATTCGAAAATGACAGTTGATATAGACACTGAGAGCGTGGCGCCGCGTTCACATGGGTGACGCCGGATTTCAGGTGGCGGGTGGCGTCTGGTCGGTGGCCGGTAGCCGCTGCAGCGCGGGGAAACGCTCGAGCGTAAGCTATTATGATCGCGACGCAGCCACGAGCTGTCGTGCTGAGTTGTTTCTGGAATACTTGTTATTGCTGTTAGGTAGAATGTTAAGTGAATTATCTTCGATGCTCAATCAGACTCATAACTTTAGATCGAAATGTGGTAAAAAAAAAAAAAAAAAAAAAAAAACAGTTGGACGCGAACAGGCGACCATAAGTTTCAAATGCACGAAGTTTCTACATCTACATCTACATCTATACTCCGCGAGCCACCTTACGGTGTGTGGCGGAGGGTACTTATTGTACCACTATCTGATCCCCCCTTGCCTGTTCCATTCACGAATTGTGCGTGGAAAGAACGACTGCTTGTAAGTCTCCGTATTTGCTCTAATTTCTCGGATCTTTTCGTTGTGATCATTACGCGAGATATATGTGGGCGGTAGCAATATGTTGCCCATCTCTTCCCGGAATGTGCTCTCTCGTAATTTCGATAACAAACCTCTCCGTATTGCGTAACGCCTTTCTTGAAGTGTCCGCCACTGGAGCTTGTTCAGCATCTCCGTAACGCTCTCGCGCTGACTAAATGTCCCCATGACGAATCGCGCTGCTTTTCGCTGGATCATGTCTATCTCTTCTATTAATCCAACCTGGTAAGGGTCCCATACTGATGAGCAATACTCAAGAATCGGACGAACAAGCGTTTATATCATTTTGTTCGTTTTCGTTCGTTGTATCTGCTCGGGGCGGACGTCGAAAGACACCCGTTTCAGTTCGTTGTTGATCCATTAACTCGTTTTTTTTTATTAAAAAAAAAAACGATCACACTGAGCTACCGTGCCGACACCACTAGACCACGGGCTCACACAATCCGAGAACATCTCGGAAGTAGACAACGCTTCCTCCTAACACTTCCGTATCTAACAGTGTTGCCACATTATGTTTTATTGGCCACATTAAGTGAAGGACTCGGGCTTAGTCTCTGTAGCGGCCGGCTGGCGGTCAGTTTTTATGTCTAAAACTGTACGCCAATGTGTTTCATTCACATATCTGTGTGGCGCTGAAATGTGGCTATGGATAATACGTATGCTCAGATTGCAAATCTAACATCATAAATAAAGAGAGGGTGATGAATTAGGCGTCCTTCGTCTTCCGTAACATCTAATATATTTTAGTTATTCTATCTTAAATGAACTGCGCAGAAAATAATTCACCAGAATTAAATAACTTGTTAGCAACATCAGATGATATTAACAGCTTGCCGGCGAGGGCTAGCCGTCCTTTCAACGGCGTCATATCGCTGATCGCTCGGCTGCTTGCGCCGTCAGTTCGAATCCTTCCCCGGGCATTGATGTGTGTTAGGTTAGGTTGGTTTAAGTAGTTCTAGGTCTAGGGGCTGATGACATAAGCAGTTTGGTCGCATAGTTCTTGAACCCATTTTTTGACCTTTCGCGTAAATTTTCTTTACATAAACGGCTGTATCTTTAGATTGCGTTGACATAGAAGCTCACTTTTTTACACCACCAAGGGACGGGTTACTGCAAGAAGTACGATACATTTCCGCTTATTATGTCTACCCATTCTGGAGGTAAACGGGTTTTAAGGGTTGGGTAGACCGATAGACGGTCAAGAAAGTGAGACTAGTAGGTTTCCGTTTTTACCGGTTTAGGTGAGGAAATCCTAACAAGGAAAACAGCTACGACAGCTACTGAAGATGAGGGCCGCATAAATAATACCCCCTACTCTTTATTCGAAATGTTCTAGTTGCAGTCGATACATCACCATGTTAATCGTAGCTAAGCTTTCGATCTAAATCACATTTACAGGAATGCAAATAGAATCCATTTGCCTATAGACGTGGTAATTCACATCCCAGTATTAACGCCAACGCGTTTTAGAAGTGTGAGTCTAGTGGAGAATTCGAAACAGTGTAGAATACGTTTGGCAGCTATATAGCCGTTGATTTCCTGGGGTGGTGCAGAATTATCCTACTAAATTTACTCTCTAATAACAGTATTTTGTTATTTCGATAAACATCCCGAATGATTGTCACATAAGCGGTGACATAAAGGAAGAAAATTCATGTTTTTGAGTCCAGAAAGCTCTATGCAACAGAAACTGCAGATCATTTTGCCCTTTTCATTGCGAAATTGCCCGCTTATTCATGTCTGGGGTAATAATAGAGGGCTGTTTGCCTGGGTTGTCTGCTAGCGTAGTGAAAGGAAGATCTGGTTTGTTTTCGGTTCTAATCTCGATGGAGGCAGGTAGAATATCAGTAAAGCAATTTTAAGAATTCTCGCGCCCCCAATACGTTTTATCGCTACCTTTATTCTGTACTGGCGCCCTGTGGATGTCAATATGACACTCTTGTAGAATTTCATACTTGTTACTGCCTACTTTTTCCGCTTCTGTCAATAATGGAATTGACTTAAGTGTGGCACTGATGATTTTTAACTGAATTTCGTTATGAATCTTCACGCATTGCTAAATTTGCACATTTTCATGGTAGGTCAGCAACGGTAATCCAGTATGACTGGTCTGAACGTTGGCACAGACCGTTTCACGGCTGAATGCGGATTATATTATGGTAATTCGTAACAATCTGGGGTTCTTCGTCTTACTAAAACAGTTATGTTATGTCGATAAGTTGAAATTCATTTTTATTGATACAGTTCATACCAATTAGCGTTTCTTCTTTCAGTTCTGTCTTATATTTACGTGTTGTATTTAACACACTAATCAGCATTAATATAGTCTTACAAATTATTGAAAACAGTCTAAAAAAGTTCAGATAGTTTGACAATTTCACGCCTGTGCATAGTATGTTGGTAGCACTTCGTCGCCTTGCCTATTATGCTGTGTAGCAGACTTTATAACCGTGCGGATCAACATAACGAAAAGGCGGGTGGGTCTCGCTCGTTTTGTCCACGAATGTACATGCAAACAATTTGACATGGGTTTCTTACTATAGACGTAAGTTATCTGGTCAATGCCTATAGCAAAGGGAAGACAATGAGCCCGCTTTGTATCGTTTTTACATCTCCGCTAACTCATTTATTATTCACTCTCAGTTACTCATTATTAAATATAATACTTTTTTGGTCATCATACCTATGTAGACAGATTACTGAGGTAACTACGTAGGTCTCAAAAAGAGTCAGAGGGATCGAAATACGCCATGTATTTGAAAATGTGCAGCGACTGAAGAATAAACGAGAATTGTTTTGCATATCAATACAGCTGCTGTTCTCTCGAGACGAATGTGTCAGCATAGTGAAATTATTATTTCTTGGTGACTAGCGCATATTTTTGTCTGCTTCTGGCACAAGTATTTAGCTCTAATTCGTCACTGCGCCTTCCAAGGCAAATGGAAATGCCAACGATACACTTGTCTCATACATACGTGATAGCATGGATCGTTATGTGATCGTAGAGTCTGAAATGCTCTACTCTCTGATACTTGGTCTCACGTATTGACCGTAATAAATTACGACCGATTGGTCACATTATAAATACAGGTAAATACCACAAAAATGGTTCAAATGGCTCTACGCACTATGGGACTTAACATCTGCCCTCAGTCCCCTAGACTTAGAAGTACTTAAACCTAATTAACCTATAGACATCACACACATCCATGCCCGAGGCAGGATTCGAACCTGCGACCGTAGCAGCAGTAAATACAACAAAATTACATTTTTGATGAGTTTCGGAGGTAGAGGGCTATCTAGTCAAGATAGCGAACTTCTTAATGTTCTTATAGTCGTACTACCCATGTCTCATCAGAGAACATAGAACTGTGAGGCTTGGCCTCTGTGTAAATAAGGATAGGCAGCAGATCTGTGTTTTGGAGCAGGCTTACTAATACACATTGTTGAGCATGGAGTTCTGCAGCAGCAGATTTCTTTGCATTGATCACATTTCTTCTTACGTCAAATCACTGGCTTTGTCCTGATATGCAGCCATCCAGGTGAACAGCTGCTTGAAATACGTACCAATCCAAGGACGCAGGCCGTTGTGGTAGTACTGTGCTATATGCGACATTCAAGTGGGCTACTCTGGGATGAGTGATAGTAATGCAAGGCGTCATAACAGCTGCGGACTAAGCGTTAATGAACCTCTCCACGCTTTATATCTTTCCTGACGGGTGTGCCATCTGTCAGCAGGATAACTGTATTATTTATCAGATTTGTTTTACAGTGATTTGAGAAGCATGGTGGTGAAATCACCTTGATGTCTTGGCCACCATATTTGCCAGATCAGACCCGATGGGATACAACTGGGACGCTATGGAGCCCAGCTCTGCCCCCAAATACCAAAGGCTCATAATTTACTTTATTTGTGTCGCCTGGGCATATACCTCTAGTCACCGATATCTCCGGAAATCTACCAAGGATTTGTTGAATAATTGCCACTCTGAATAGACACTGTATTGCTTTCCAAAGGCTATCAACATGCTAAATAGCAGGTGGTCAAAAGGATCAGGAAAACTGTAACCAATTCTCTAATTCCAACGGTGTGGGGATGAAAAAGGTCACTCTCCAAAGTTACCTGACGTAAATTTGCTATAGCGAATAGCGCTGCTTCAGAATAAAAGTGCTAGTTCCTGAGAGGTCAAGTAAAAGTATTAATAGCTATTGCCATGTATTTAGCGATATTTCATGCGAAGTTAAGAATCATCTAAAGCAAGCTACAGAATATGTACTCGTTGCCATCGAGACCTGGGGAGTCATAGAGGTTGGGATTAGTGAAGTTGATAGTTGCACTGTTAGGCTCATAAAGGAGCCTGTAGGGAAAAGGCTGCCAAAGAGGGGAAGAAGACCGGAATACACTATGCGTGCACACCGGGAGGAGTCATCCGATATGTGAAACAGGTGCTTTCTGATGCCATGAAGAGTACAGGGCACAGCCAATTGCAGGCAGTGGCTCATGTCTGTACTAACGATACGTGTCTCTTTTGGTCAGAAGAGATTCCCTCCGGTTTCGGTTCACTGTCGGAAGCGGTAAAGACTGACGTTAGTACTAGCGAGATGGACCTCGCCATCTGTAGTACTCTTCACAGGACCGACTGCAGACCTTTGGTACAAATTTGAGCGGAGGGCCTGAATCAGAGGCTGACGGTGTTCTGCGACCATGGAGACTGCAGATTCTTCGACTTACACCAAGGGTGGTTGGTTTTTGGGATCCAATTAATACGTGAGATGTCCATTCCACCCAGGAAGCGGCTCCAAGAGCAGCGGGCTACAAGAGCAACAGGGCCTGCTTGGAGTGTACTGGGAGGATTTTTAGGTTACAAAGTTTCAGAGGAATGCAAAAAGGGCGTCAGTCTAAAAGGGTGCAGGGGAAACACAGGTCGAGGATTGACCTAGAAAGAGTCAATATTATAGCTGTAAACTCCCGCAGCTGTGTCCGAAAAGAAGCATACCTCCAAGCACCAACACCACTGAAACACAAATCGTTGAAGGTACTGAAACCTGGCTACACCCGGAGTTAGGATCCGCTGAATTAGTAGGGGCACAAACTGTGCTTGACTACGTGAATAAAATAGCAGTAATGGGTTCCTTTCACCGATCGCCCAACTCAGATAATGTTGCTGTTGCTGAACAGGTCAAAGAAAACTTTCATCTCATTTCAAATAGGTACTCTACTCATACAATTGTGATTGGTGCTGATTTCAATCTGCTCTCAATATATTGGTGAAAATATAAGTATAAAGTCGATCGTTAGCATAAACGTCGACATAAATCGAACCGCATGCCATCTTCAAAAACTATTTTGAGGAATTGGTTCAGGAGCTTACGAAAGTTTCGAAAACTTACTTGATCTTTTAGCAAAAAAAATCCTGAGCAAATAGGGAGTATCATGGTGGGATTGCTGATCACAGGGTCGTCGCAGCAAGACTTAAAACTGAAACAACCAAATACGCAAAAAATGGGCGCAAAATACATCTGCTTCAAAAAGCAATAAATATTTGCTTGATGCCTTCTTAAGAGACAGTCTCCACTCATTCCAGACTATTAAAGTAGACTAAATGTGGCTTGAATTCAAAGGTTCAAATGGCTCTGAGCACTATGGGACTTAACATCTATGGTCATCAGTCCCCTAGAACTTAGAACTACTTAAACCTAACTATTCTAAGGACATCACACACATCCATGCCCGAGGCAGGATTCGAACCTGCGACCGTAGCGGTCACGCGGTTCCAGACTGAAGCGACTAGAACCGCACGGCCTGAATTCAAAGAAATAGTATCGACGGCAATTGAGAGATACTTATGTACCAAATAAATTAATAAGAGATGTTACTGATTCCCCATGGTACACAAATAGGTCAGGATTCTGTTGCGGAAACAGCGAAAAACGTATGCCAAATTCAAAAGAACACAAAACCTCCAAGATTGACTATATTTCACAGAAACTTGAAACATAGCACTGACTTCAATGTGAGATGCTCTTAACAGATTTCACAATGAAAGTTTGTCCCGAAATCTGGCCGAAATTCCAGAAAGGTCCTGGTCCCATGTAAAGTACACCAGTGGTAACAGCAAATCAGTACTTTTACTGTGTGCTAGGAATGGCCGATAACAGTGCCACTAAAGCAGAGTTACTAAACACAGTTTTCCGAAAGTCCGTCACAAAAAAAAACGGAGTAAATATCCAGAATTCAGTTCCAATCGAAAAAGTTACCAACATGTGTAACTCAGAAGTAGATGTTCTCGTGGAGAGAAGCCTTAATAAAGGCGGGTCTCCCAGTCCAGATTGTGTACCAGTTCGTTTCCATTCGGTGTACGCTGATACAATAGCTCCGTACATAGCAATTATATACAACCGCTTTCTCGCCGAATGATCCATACCCAAAGACTAAAGTTTCACAGGCCACACCAATATTCGAGAAACGAAAGAAGGAGTAATCCGTTGAATTACAGCCCCACATCACTAACGTCGTTTTGAGTGGC
This sequence comes from Schistocerca americana, assembly GCF_021461395.2. Classification (NCBI taxonomy): domain Eukaryota; kingdom Metazoa; phylum Arthropoda; class Insecta; order Orthoptera; family Acrididae; genus Schistocerca; species Schistocerca americana. The sequence goes on along the minus strand of NC_060121.1, from coordinate 429,236,796 downwards.
ATTTTCGAGGATGTACTGTCTTCTAAAACTATGAATTACCTCGAATTAAAGATTTATTGACAAACAATCAGCGCGGATTCAGAAAATATCGTTCTCTGAAACACAAATAGCTTTTTATTCACCCAAAGTAATGAGAGATGTCAGGAGATTTCAGATTGATTGCATATTAGTATATTTCCAGAAAGCTTTTGACACAATTCCTCACAAGCACATCTAATCAAATTGCGTGCCTATGGAGCATCGTCTCAGTGGTGCATTGGATTTGTGATTTTTTTTCATAAAAAAAGTTACCGAGTAACACACAACTGATGTCTGGTGCTCCCCATGGCAGTGTTATAGACCCTCTGCTATTCTTAATCTATATTAACCATTTAGGAGAGGATTTGAAGAGTCCTCTTAGAGTCTTTGTATATGATGCAGTCATTAACCATCTCGTTAAGGCAACAGATTACCAAAGGAAATGGCAAAATGGTTTGGACATCACATTTGTATGGTGCAAAAATGGAAATTGACTTTAAATAATGAAAAGTGTGAACTCATCCACATGAATGCTAAAAGAAATCGTCCAAATTTCGGTTCCACTATAAATCACAAAAATCTATAAGCTGTGAATTCAAATAAATGTGAGACGGAAAGCGAAAATGGACCTCTTGTCTAAAATTTTGGATTTTAGTGTAATTTTTACGTTCAGTATTAAGTTCTGAAAAACTTCTATTAGATATAGATTTCTGTCTCTAAATTTGAGTGAGTTATGACAGGTTGAATATTTGTGATGGGAAACAGGTATTCCGAAATAATGCGGTTCGAAATTTCACTTTGTACCATTGTCTAATTGGAAATTTTTTTCTGCTTATACATTATTCTAAAAGTTACTTTGTCCAATGATATATTTCTAAATTAATATTACAAATTATATGGTTAATACCTTCATGCTTATATCACATTACAGTGTACATAAATTAAAAAACAAATTAATTGTCCCCAGCTTGAGAGAAATTAGTGGCCCTACGCTTGTTTTCATTTTTTTGCTGAATATTGTGGTATTTGTATTCTGTGTTATGGCCAACTCCATTTCTGTCTCTTATATACAAAGAGACCACTTCCGTTGTATGGCATTGCTGTGATCACAAATTGTTCTTTCATACAAAGCAACTCTGATCTCCTTAAAATATGTCTAAAATATTGGGTGTCCCATTTTCTGAAGCATAACAAACGCAGCTGCAACGTTTGAAGAGGAGCCTGTTGCTGGGCCAATGTTATTTCTCCATATCGACACAATTCCTTTTTCAGAAGAATGGCATTGATTGATTTTAATGCTACTATTTATTCCTGATGTGTTCAAACAACTCTCAAATCGATACAAGAATGTACACAATGAAGTAGATTATCACAACACACAGATATCGAAATTGGACATTGTAGAAACTATCGAATGTTTTCATTTGCACTGGAAATTTTACTTCTCCGACGAGAAGTCCCTTGTCGCTTTCCGACTCACAAATACTTAGGGCCGGCCGCGGTGGTCTAGCGGTTCTAGGCGCTCAGTCCGGAACCGCGCGAACTGCTACGGTCGCAGGTTCGAATCCTGCCTCGAGCATGGATGTGTGTGATGTCCTTAGGTTAGCTAGGTTTAAGTAGTTCGAAGTTCTAGGGGACTGATGACCACAGATGTTAAGTCCCATTGTGCTCAGAGCCATTTGAACCATTTGAAATACTTAGGGAATTAAGTGGAACGATCACATAGATAGTGTTACGGTGAAAGCTAACCGAAGACTGCTATTTATTGGCAGAACACTTAGAAGATGCAAGGGACCTGCTGAAGAGACTGCCTACAATACATTTGTCCGTCTGCTTGTAAAGTACTACTGCGCGGTGTGCGATCCGCACCAGATAAGTTTGACGAGGATACTGAAAAAGATCAAAGACAGGTACCTACTTTTCTATTATCGCGAAGTAAGAGAGAGAATGACACGGATGTGTAAAGCGAGTTGGGGTGACAACTATAAAAGCAAATGCGTTTCCCCATGCGGCAGGATCTCTTCACGAAATTTCAACCACCAACGTGCTCCTCCTAACGAGAAAATATTTCGTTGGGACCCACTTATAGTGAGCGAAATGGCCATTGTAATAAAAGAAGAGAAATCAGAGCTCACACGGAAATATTTTTCTTTTCCTCGTGCGCTGCTAGAGAGGGCAACGGTAGAGAAATAACTTGAAGGTAATTCTACGTACCCTCAGTGAGGCACTTAGTTGCAGAGTAGTCACGTACACGTAGATGCAAATGTGTCGTAGTGCAGAAATAGCTGTGATGATGGGGTCATGTTACTAGTTATTTCAAAACTGGGGAGACGTTACTCCTTGTGTGTGAGCTTGTTGCTGATGGTTTTGACCAGTGGCTTTATTAGCCAATAAATTACTTGCTTAGCCAGTGATGTGTGGAGAAATTTGTTACAATTTTTTCGGTACTGTATCGATGTACGATGTGCTTTTTTTTATTTCGCTGTAACATAGTGATATATGGAGAAATTTGTAATAATTTTGCTATAAAATGTATAGGAGGTGAAGTATTATGCAATCTCCACTGTGTGATAGCATCAGTTACTATTATCACCAAAATGACAACCGTTTTGTACTGCACGAGTCGCTATAGTGTTCAGGTGACTTTGAAAGTGGGTAGTTGAAAGCACAGTAACTCTCAATTGTTATCTATGTGAATGTCTATTAATAATGTTCAGTGTGCTGCTTCATCATAGTGTCATTTAGTGTGTGACAGCACGAGTTAGCGTTATCAGCAGAAAGTTACAAAAAAAAAAGATTCAAATGCCTCAGAGCATTATGGGACTTAACTTCCGAGGTCATCAGTCCCCTACAACTTAGGACTACTTAAACCTAACTAACCGAAGGACATCACACACATACATGCCCGAGGCAGGATTTGAACCTGCGACCGTTGCAGTCTCGCGGTTCCAGACTTTAGCGCCTAGAACCGCTCTGCCACTTCGGCCGGTCACAAAGTTACAAACGTTTTCTACTGAAAGAAGCTGGTATAGGGTTCATTACCATGTTTCGCTAACTTTGATGTCTGTTTTAGCCGAACTAAGATGAAATACTGATAAACATTACACACAGTCTACACTATTATATAACATTTTTTATATCAGTACAACGATGAAATTATTGTCGATGACAAGCGCACCTTAACCTCTAAGTTAGATTAGCAGTAGTGCCGAGGGATTTTATGTAATTTTGTATAACAAATCTTTCTGAATTTTGATAAATACTACACAAAATTTTTCTTTGATTCGTTTATGGTGTGTTACAGAGATCGAGATAAGCTTTCCATCTACCGTGTAAGTGATATCAGCAGTGCAAATAAGCAAACCAAGTGTATTCTGGTAAGTAATAGAGACAATTTAGATATTTAAATATTTAATTTCGTGGTTCATTGTGTTTTGCAAAGAATGGTATACATCAAACATATCAAAGTTCACTCATCAACAAGTGCTGCTTATGCTCTGAGTATTATCAGTAGTGTTATTACGCAAGGCATGTGCATTATTTTTTTATGATACAGAACAGCTAGGTTAAAACGGTAGGGCTGCATGTGTTTTGTACTCTAACTCGTTACTTTTTTTGGTAACTAATTTTATTTTGGTGCAAAGCTGAGCCGGCCGGAGTGGCCGAGCGGTTCTAGGCGCTTCAGTCAGGAACCGCGCGACCGCTGCGGTCGCAGGTTCGAATCCTGCCTCGGGCATGGCTGTGTGTGATGTCCTTAGGCTAGTTAGGTTTAATTAGTTCTAAGTTCTATGGGACTGATGACCGCATATGTTAAGTTCCATAGTGCTCAGAGCCATTTGAACCATTTTGCAAAGCTGACATTTTAGAGATACTGAATACAACTGCCATATTGTGTGTTTACACCCAATATTCGTAGAACAGTGAAGCTATGTTTGCAACCTACGAAAATATGCAGCTTACGTGATACTACGAATTAACCTCCCAACAGTGGGTGTCGAGAACATGTGCGTTCATCTCTCTCTGTACAATCCCATGGAGCAAACTGTTATTGCATGGGTTATAGTATATCGTAATTCGCTATATTCCCGTCAAATACTTTTCTGTTTCTCTGGAACATCGGAAGCTGCTATTTTCCTACCGAAACTTTTTCTGTTGCTATGGAACATTGGGAGCCCTGTTTTTATTGTTCTCAAGTCGCATCAACGTATTTTCATTATACGAGGGAAGATCGGAAAGTGACACACAATAATTTTATTACCAAGAAGTTTAAAAGGTAACACAACAAAGAATCACAAATGAACTTGTATCTTTTACCGGCTTTTCTACATAGTCACCAATGTTCTCAGCACACTTCTACCATCATGGCATCTGTTTCAATTTGACATGATCGTAGAAGTTCGTTTGGTTGGATTATAGCTATTGCGAACTGCTACTTCCATTTCCGCGTCTGTCGCAAAGCATTGGGTTGGGGTTGGGTTGTTTGGGGGAAGAGACCAAACAGCGAGGTATTCGGTCAAAGCATTGGCTTGCCAGTAATTTCTTCACGGGGCCAAACACATAAAAGTACGATGGTGCATGGTTCGGACAGTATGGCGGATGCTGGAAAAATTCCCACCCAAATTTGGTGATTTGCTCACGAGCAAGAGCAGCAAAAAGGGGGACGAGCATTGCTATGAAGAAGTTTGACACCGTCAGCGTTAATGTTGTGCTGATTATCACGAAAGGCACGACGCAACTTAATCAAAGTTTTAATATAGACAGCAGTATCACAGCACTCCCATGTTCAGGAATGTCCACCAATAACTCATCGTGCAGGGTTGTAGCTGTTGCCGATTGCCTGAAGAGTGGCGAACGACTAAGGTTCACACTGCCCTCTTGGAAGAATGCACACGAGATAGAGACAGTGATATGGTCCTTGCAATCGTCCCCATCCACCCCAAGCATGCCCCGTGAATTTAACTCGGTTTATACCCTTTGGTTCACAAATATCGGAATATACTTCGCTGTTCTTCACCTTGTGTTTTGCAGTTCAGGCTTCTCTCCCCAGAGCTCAACGTGAATAAAATACTACCCGTTTCGCGAACTTCAAACAACAATAGCCGTGAAATTTCAACATTCTAGTTGCAATACCAAGGCAAAAATACTACGTGTTACGTTCCGACCCTCCTTCATACCTTCTTGTGCTACTAGTCACGTAACTTACCAGACTCAGAAACATTATCCCTAAATTTCTGCTGTTATTGTATTGTTAAACGTGATTTTCACGTTTCGTGTATTACGTACTTTAAATGTTAACACAAAATAGCTTCTAAATTCGGTTTCGGGTTTCTTTTTTTAATCGAATTCTTATAAGTATTGTAATAACAAATAAAATTGGTCCGCGATTAAAGAATAAATGGTAACTTTCCTCCTGTTGGAGAGTTAAAGATCTATTAAAAATGCCTTCTTCCTGCCTAAATGGTACTTGGTCACTTTGATTTTCTTTCTGGATGGTTGTGGGTTTACATCTCATCCTTAGACCATTGTGATTACGAGAAGGAATTGAAACATTTTAGAGAGACCTGTCACCACAGTTCCATTCGGTAAATGTTAAACCCTTCATAGAAAGTTCGTTTTTGTACATAAGATCAAGGTTAAATGACAAAGACAAATAATATTTGTCTGTCAACAACAAATATATTTTTCTACCGTACATAATGATGCATTATCATCTTTTCCTCTCCTAAAATGGTCTTTAGTGAGGTGAAGCATTACCAAAAAAATTTTAAAACCGTTATATACTCAAAGTTCAATGTATATATCACGATTAACATTGCCCTGGGTAAGACTAAAGTGGAAATCCTAACACTCTTTATAAATTTTGACTGATATTTTAGGGGTGGAGGTATAATTGTAACACTTGTCATAAACATGGTGTGTGCTGCTGGTGTATTTTTTGACATAAATTTTTGTCAGCGAATTACTCCAAGTTACACAGTTTACGTATTCTGATGGCCATTTTAAACATGAAAATAACCTTTTGACACTTCAAATAAACCATCTGTGTGTTAGTATCTTCTTCCCCATACCCTCTAAAATGGCGCTTCCTCAGGTTTCTTTGTGTGTGTAATCTCATTTAGGCCTAACCAAACTGCGTGCCTATGGAATATCGCCTTCGTTGTGCTTTTGGATTCGTGATTTACTGTCAGAAAGGTCACAGTTCGTAGTAATAGACAGGAAAATCATCGAGTGAAACAGAAATAATATCCGGCGTTGCCCAAGGAAGTGCTACAGGCCCTCTACTGCTCCTGATCTATATTGACGACATAGGAGCCGTCTTAGATTGTTTGCGGATGATGCTGCCATTTACCGTCTTGTAAAGTCATCAGATGACCAAAACTAATTGCAAAATGAGTTAGATATCTGCATGATGCGAAAAGTGGCAGTTGACCCTGAATAAAGAAAAGTGTGAAATTATTCACATGAGTACTAAAAGAAATCCGCTAAATTTCGATTACTCGATAAGTCACACAGGTCTGAAGGCTGTAAATTCAATTAAATACTGAGGGATTGCAATTACAAATACCTTAAATTGGAACGATCACAGTGATAAGGCTTGTTGGTAGAACCAACCAAAGACTGCGATTCATTGGCAGAACATTTAGAAGGTGCAACAGGTCTACTAAAGAGACTGCTTACACCACAATTGTCCGCCCTATTCTGGAGTATTGCTACGCGGTGTGGGATCCGCATCAGGTGGGACTGACAGATGAAATCGAAGAAGTACAAAGAAGGGCACCTCGTTTTGTTGTATCGAAGTGGGGGAGATAGTGCCACAGATATGATACATGAATTGGATTGGCAGTCATTAAAACAAAGGCGTTTTTTGTTGCGACGGGACCTTATGAAATTTCATTCACCGGCTTTCTCCTCCGATTGCGAAAACATTCTGTTGGCACCCACCTACATAGGGAGAAATGATCATCACGATAAAATAAGAGAAATCAGGGCTCGCTCAGAAAAATTTAAGTGCTCGTTTTTCCCGCGTGCCGTTCGAGAATGGAACGGTAGAGAGACAGCTTGAAGGTGGTTCATTGAACCCTCTGTCACGCACTTTATTGTTAATAGCAGAGTAATCACGTAAATGTAGGTGTACATCTAGATGTAGGCGTAGGATGAGATGTCAGCTGCCTGTTTAGCCTGCTATTGTAACACAGCAGATTTTTATTTCCTTTTATTACAGAACAATTGAATATGGAAATATTTAATTTGAGGGTCAGTTGTGCCTTATGCCAAGTGTGATACAGATATCAAACTAAACTCAGTGACAAATGCTGCTTAACTTCTAAATTACATCACTAATAACATGTTAGACATGTGTTGTCTATAAATTTACATATTTTTGATAAACAATTACATACTAATGAACACAGCAATAAATTCAAATCATATGGTACTTTTCTTATCATGGCTACACAATTACTGGCTGTTGAGCTTTGATACCCATTAAAATAGTGGTGTGCAATTGGCTATTTCATCTTCATGGCTGGTAAAATAATGTGATATGACGAGGAAATCTAAATGTGTGTGTGTGTGTGTGTGTGTGTGTGTGTGTGTGTGTGTGCGTGCGTGCGTGCGTGCAAGCGTGCGTATGTGCTTGCGTGCGCCCGTGCGCATGTGCATTTGCGCTTCAACATGTTTAAATTGAGGGTCCACTGGAAATACACCATTTGTAGTATACTAACCAAACTAAACTCTTTGACAAGTGCAATTTTGTCATATGATGACATGGTTGGCGACCGTGGCTGTTATTTGAAGACAAATGTAGATGGTGTTGAGACAGCAACCAGCCACAAACATATTTTCAGTTCCCTTATTCAAAAAGTACCGTTACCGGTTTCGAATCATTACGATTCATCTTCAGACGGTTTTCATTCTTTCGTTACAACATGTGGTGCTTTTTTTTTAGAGATTAATTGTCCTGGAATATAAATAATACATAGTTATAAGCACACCACACAGATGGTTGCATTACAGCAACTAGATCACTAGTGCCAGGTTACGTTGGTTTTGTCAACATTTTTTGCATATTTTTGATAAATAATCGTCTTTGTACATGATGGCAAGTTATGAACAATTTAGATGCAGCTCATTTATTTTTGACATGAAACACAGCAGTATTTTCAAGATCCTTATTTTTTGATAAATAATACGGGTCGTTCAGATTCTTTCGAACATGGCGCCATAGACAGTCAGCACAAGTGAGCTACTTCCGCTATCACCTATTTTGAACTTTAGTGACTATGTCTTTAATGTTCCACTAGCACAAAGGGGTTAGTTTCACCATATTGCAGCTTTGGAGTTCCCGCCATTGCCATCTTGGATTCATGAAAGACAACGCATAACACATAACTCCATCATAACAGAAACGTTCATTTCCCCTCACTCAGCAGCAAATGTCACTTACTTATTTGCGCCTGGCAACAGATCCAGAATGTCCAAAAAGCATCACATAATTTAATAAAATGAGAGAAAGTTGTGACTGAATTCGTTTTTATTCATATCTCTACTGTATTGAATATTGTAATGTTCACAACTGCCAAATATAGTTAGAATTAAATTTGCACCATGGTTTTAATTTTACATGATCAAGAAAGATTGAGGACTTCTCCAGAAAAAGACATTTAAAGGTTTATCATAATCATCCTGTGTTCTTCTCAATGTTAACACGTCATAACAATTTTACAGTAAGAAAATAAAATAACCCACTGAAGGTAGCAAAAAAAGTGCAGAAACATGTCTGAGTAAAATCATACTGAAAAGGTGTCTTGCGTACGGCGGAATTCCTCGTTCTACAAAAGTTTATAATTTTTTTTACGTGAAGGAGAAGGATTATGTTTTCTTCATAAAAAGACGCGTTAAAAGGATATCGATTACATTAACCATTAAGTTAGTTATGGGAAAACATGAGCATTTTTAAGTAATAAATTTTGAAATTCATATAAAAGTAGAATTTTAATTTTTATCATGAGGAAATATTTTAAGTTCTTTTTGATTCTCAGAATGTAAATTTTTTACACCTTGCGAAAGAAACAAGACTTTTGTTTAGTTGGTCTATGCCAGAAAACTTGTACGACGTAGACCTGGCGAGCGCTGTCTCGAAGAGTGCATTCGTCCAACACACAGTGGCTCCACCCCAGGGCCTACGTCTGGGACGCGGTAGGTGGCCTGAGGTGCGGCAAGCTACAAGTTTCTTTCACATTTGGTGTCTCTGGCGGTGACGCTAAACAGCGCTCTGTACGTGCAGAATGTTGTTAGACCCGTTCTTTCGCCGTTCTTTCAATAGAAAAATGATATGTCGCTCCAACAGGATAATGCTCTCCCACACATTGCCCGTGAAACCTAAAGTAATTTGCAAGATGTGTAGCAACTTCCTTGGCCAGCACGATCACGTGTGCAATATTATTGGACGAGAAGTTCATCATATCTTTCATACGAAACACTTGTCATTAACGTAACCTAACAACATTAAAGTGCAGGGAATTACAGTGTACCACGAATGGACAATACAGTAATTACATAGAGATAGTGCAACGTTGGTTGGAACATTGTTCATTAATGAAACCTACGTTGGTTATTTCTATGTACGTACGAGGGTTGGAACTCTAATAGTGGCAACTATTTATTTACAGCTCGTACAAAATAGATGTGTTTCAAAGTTTTACTTAGATACAGGTACTTAAAAAGTGCAAAGAATATCAAAATTTGTGTGACAATACACTGGTTAGGACATAAAGAGAAAATGGGAAATGCTGAGATCGTGAGAATAATCAAAGAAACATTTTCATTAGAAGAAAGACCCGGGCACGGGTAAGATGCATGGAGCACATGTTCTCTGCCTCAAACTGAAGAAGATCGCAGATGGAAAATAAAAGAAGAGAACAGAGATGTGTGGTGTACTGCTCCAATGAAAGATCATGTTATTTCTTTTAAAATCCAGGCTTCCCTCTGTGTCCTTTTTCCATTCACTTCATTCCGAGCATTTATTTTGTTTCACTCACTTCAGATTATTCAGTAAGGTTCGCAACTCAGTCCGTCAAACACTAGCAAACAATCGTTCGAACATTTGAAACCTGCTAATCTAGAGAAATGGGTTATTCCTTTACCGGTCGTCACGGCAACCTGGTTTATTCAGTAATAAATGGAAAAGCAGTTTACAACATAATTAAGGACAAAATAATCCAAGTCCATGTTTGTAACTAACATGCTAGTGCCGTTTTATTGTTATCGTTATTACTATTATTCAGCAAGTGCGAGAGGAAGGATTTTTTGTTCATTCATTTAGTGCACTGGAAATTTCTTCCGTGAGTGTACTTGCAGTTTCAAGTCTGATTATACAGGTAAAATTACATACGTTTTCGTCCTTCAATTTATCAAGGTTGTTTGGAATTAAAGGAGTTCCATCTTGCAAGCAAATATAACAATTTACTTCCTGATACATCTTCCTCTTAAAGCAGAGCATACCGTGTGGTTTTCTTTGATATCTTGAATCTGTGCCGGAAGCAATATTAATTAGGCTCGAAATAATGCATCAGATGTCTAGAAACGAAAATATTTCTTAATAAATCGAAAACGTTCGAGAAAGTCATAAAATGAACGAGTATCTTCTATAAGCAGGAATTTCATTAACTTCCAGTGGAACGTCCTCTTTGGCACAGTTCTTCGAGAATCCCGAGCTCTCTTCTTTATGGGTGGCAGAAAATTAATTCGCGCCTTCTCAAAATTAATTACAGGGACCGGCAGCGTTCTTGTCACTGACTGTAAATTATAGCATCCTTTCTTCAGTTGCTTCGTAACACCAGAGACAAAGAGTCACTTCACTTCACCATTCTGCGTCGTGCCGAGTGTGTGGTGCCTACTATATTTAGAACAGTAAGTCCAACGCATATGTGTGAGCATAATTTTAATAGAGAACATGGTGACAAATTTTACAATAGCAATACATAAGCAGAAAGTGTGTTACCCATAGTGGCATCTTCGGACGTCAGTATCTCAAACACTGAAACGATCACTTATCATGGATTTATCAACAGGAGACACCACCTTCCTTTACGCAGTCATGGTACAAGCCAGTCATTAAGACATGAGCATTTGTAAATGTCTCAGAAGGCAAAATTGTAGCTGGATGTGTTACAAGAACTGACTCTAAAGCATATGCCCAAGAGGTGTGCAAGCATATACAGATTTCAATGGTATAGGTTGTGTGCAAAAAAAATATTTACTGGAAGAAATCTGTACCATGTGCATTTAGCGCCTTTTGTTTTTCTTTTTTTTTGGTCGTCAGTCTACTGACTGATTTGATGCAGCCCGCCACGAATTCCTTTCCTGTGCTAAACTCTTCATCTCAGAGTAGCACTTGCAACCTACGTCCTCAATTATTTGCATGACGTATTTCAATCTCTGTCTTCCTCTACAGTTTTTGCCCTCTACAGCTCCCTCTAGTACCATGGAAGTCATTCCCTCATTTCTTAGCAGATGTCCTATCATCCTGTCCCTTCCCCTTGTCAGTGTTTTCCACATATTCCTTTCCTCTCCGATTCTGCGTAGAACCTCCTCATTCCTTACCTTATCAGTCCACCAAATTTTCAACATTCGTCTATAGCACCACATCTCAAATGCTTCGATTCTCTTCTGTTCCGGTTTTCCCACAGTCCATGTTTCACTACCATACAATGCTATACTCCAGACGTACACCCTCAGAAATTTCTTCTCAAATTAAGGCCGGTATTTGATATTAGTAGACTTCTCTTGGCCAGAAATGCCTTTTTTGCCATAGCGAATCTGCTTTTGATGTCCTCCTTGCTCCGTCCGTCATTGGTTATTTTACTGCCTAGGCAGCAGAATTCCTTAACTTCATTGACTTCGTGACCATCAATCCTGATGTTAAGTTTCTCGCTGTTCTCATTTCTACTACTTCTCATTACCTTCGTCTTTCTCCGATTTACTCTCAAACCATACTGTGTACTCATTAGACTGTTCATTCCGTTCAGCAGATCATTTAATTCTTCTTCACTTTCACTCAGGATAGCAATGTCATCAGCGAATCGTATCATTGATATCCTTTCACCTTGTATTTTAGCTCCACTCCTGAACCTTTCTTTTATTTCCAACATTGCTTCCTCGATGTACAGATTGATGAGTAGGGGCGAAAGGCTACAGCCTCGTCTTACACCCTTCTTAATACGAGCACTTCGTTCTTGATCGTCCACTCTTATTATTCCCTCTTGGTTGTTGTACATATTGTATATGACCCGTCTCTCCCTATAGCTTACCCCTACTTTTTTCAGAATCTCGAACAGCTTGCACCATTTTATATTGTCGAACGCTTTTTCCAGGTCGACAAATCCTATGAAAGTGTCTTGAATTTTCTTTAGCCTTGCTTCCATTACTAGCCGTAACGTGAGAATTGCCTCTCTCGTCCCTTTACTTTTCCTAAAGCCAAACTGATCGTCACCTAACGCATTCTCAATTTTCTTTTCCATTCTTCTGTATATTATTCTTGTAAGCAGCTTCGATGCATGAGCTGTTAAGCTGATTGTGCGATAATTCTCGCACTTCTCAGCTCTTGCCGTCTTCGGAATTGTGTGGATGATGCATTTCCGAAAGTCAGGTGGTATACCGCCAGACTCATATATTCTACACACCAACTTGAATAGTCGTTTTGTTGCCACTTCCCCCAATGATTTTAGAAATTCTCATGGAATGACATCTATCCCTTCTGCCTTATTTGACCGTAAGTCCTCCAAAGCTCTTTTAAATTCCGATTCTAATACTGGATCCCCTATCTCCTCTAAATCGACTCCTGTTTCTTCTTCTGTCACATCAGACAAATCTTCACCCTCATAGAGGCTTTCAATGTATTCTTTCCACCTATCTGCTCTCTCCTCTGCATTTAACAGTGGAATTTCCGTTGCACTCTTAATGTTACCACCGTTGCTTTTAATGTCACCAAAGTCTGTTTTGACTCTCCTGTATGCTGAGTCTGTCCTTCCGACAATCATATCTTTTTCGATGTCTTCACATTTTTCCTGCAGCCATTTCGTCTTAGCTTCCCTGCACTTCCTATTTATTTCATTCCTCAGCGACTTGTATTTCTGTATTCCTGATTTTCCCGGAACATGTTTGTACTTCCTCCTTTCATCAATCAACTGAAGTATTTCTTCTGTTACCCATGGTTTCTTCGCAGCTACCTTCTTTGTACCTATGTTTTCCTTCCCAAATTCTGTGATGGCCCTTTTTAGAGATGTCCATTCCTCTTCAACTGTACTGCCTACTGCGCTATTCCTTATTGCTGTATCTATAGCGTTAGAGAACTTCAAACGTATCTCGTCATTCCTTAGTACTTCCGGATCCCACTTCTTTGCGTATTGCTTCTTCCTGACTAATGTCTTGAACTTCAGCCTACTCTTCATCACTACTATATTGTGATCTGAGTCTATATATACTCCTGGGTACGCCTTACAATCCAATATCTGATTTCGGAATCTCTGTCTGACCATGATGTAATCTAATTGAAATCTTCCCGTATCTCCCGGCCTTTTCCAAGTATACCTCCTGCTCTTGTGATTCTTGAACAGGGTATTCGCTATTACTAGCTGAAACTTGTTACAGAACTCAGTCTTTCTCCTCTTTCATTCCTTGTCCCAAGCCCATATTCTCCTGTAACCTTTTCTTCTACTCCTTCCCCTACAACTGCATTCCAGTCGCCCGTGACTATTAGATTTTCGTCCCCCTTTACATACTGCATTATCCTTTCAATATCCTCATACACTTTCTCTATCTGTTCATCTTCAGCTTGCGACGTCGGCATGTATACCTGAACTATCGGTGTTGGTCTGCTGTCGATTCTGATTAGAACAACACGGTCACTGAACTGCTCACAGTAACACACCCTCTGCCCTACCTTCCTATTCATAACGAATCCTACACCTGTTATACCATTTTCTGCTGCTGTTGATATTACCCGATACTCATCTGACCAGAAATCCTTGTCTTCCTTCCACTTCAATTCACTGACCCCTACTATATCTAGATTGAGCCTTTGCATTTCCCTTTTCAGATTTTCTAGTTTCCCTACCACGTTCAAACTTCTGACATTCCACGCCCCGACTCGTAGAACGTTTAGCGCCTATAGGACCACAAATGGCTGCATGAACGGGACACACAAAAAAAACCACTCAATATGCCTAACATGAGTACATGTCTGCTGCTCTAAATCTGTTTATCTTCGTGACAGAACATAACTCATGTTTATATCTGTAATTGTAACTTATTGCAGGTATCTTCTCGTGTAGATGAGGCAAAGCTATCACAGTCACCTGTGTTGAAAATAATTCTGTTTAATCCAACATAAAATGTAGTGGCAGTGACAGTAAACGCATTATTATGTGACCCGAAAGTGACTTTATCTGAGGCTTAGTCAATTCGTCTACACAACACTTCAGTGCAAATTGCTAACATGTTCATCAAAGTTCTCGAACCCTTTCAGTGGTGCTAAGAGCTTATACAATTTTTTCAGGAGACTTCCACATAATAGTTAAACTTTATAACGACAGGGAGGGCTCTCATCTGCAAAAGCAAACGTGTGAAAACTTATTGCACACCAGTTACGCAATTCAACACGTTCTCCACAAACAATTAAGCTGCCCCCCATGTGTGTACAGATTCTTTGAGAAAATATGGACAAGGCTGATAGTATTGCAGACTCTACATCCAGCAGAAGAAATCGTCACTCAACATTATGAAACATGCTGCACTGCAATATGTCGTAGTATGTATGAACCCACGGTGTGAGATGTAGGCACTGAACTATGTTCTTATTTAAGCATGTTTATATATCCAACTACGTATATTGAAGAGTTTATAAATTGAACAAGTGTAAGGCCCATGTGTGTGTACTTTCTCTCTATACAGGGTGTTACAAAAAGGTACGGCCAAACTTTCAGGAAACATTCCTCACACACAAAGAAAGAAAATATGTTATGTGGACAGGTGTCCGGAAACGCTTAATTTCCATGTTAGAGTTCATTTTAGTTTCTTCAGTATGCACTGTACTTCCTCGATTCACCGCCAGTTGGCCCAATTGAAGGAAGGTAATGTTGACCGGTGCCTTTACAAGTACGACACAACATGTGGTTCATGCACGATGGAGCTCCTGCACATTTCAGTCGAAGTGTTCGTACGTTTCTCCACAACAGATTCGGTGACTGATGGATTGGTAGAGGCGGACCAATTCCATGGCCTCCACGCTCTCCTGACCTCAACCCTCTTCACTTTCATTTATGGGGGCATTTGAAAGCTCTTGTCTACGCAACCCCGGTACCAAATGTAGAGACTCTTCGTGCTCGTATTGTGGACGGCTGTGATACAATACGCCATTCTCCAGGGCTGCATCAGCGCTTCAGGGATTCCATGCGACGGAGGGTGGATGCTTGTATCCTCGCTAACGGAGGACATTTTGAACATTTCCTGTAACAAAGTGTTTGAAGTCACAATGGTACGTTCTGTTGCTGTGTGTTTCCATTCCATGATTAATGTGATTTGAAGAGAAGTAATAAAATGAGCTCTAACATGGAAAGTAAGCGTTTCCGGACACATGTCCACATAACATATTTTCTTTCTCTGTGTGTGAAGAATGTTTCCTGAAAGTTTGGCCGTACCTTTTTGTAACACCCTGTATAATCGCTTGTATGCTAACGTAAATGTGTAGTTATCTCCATGGCCGTGTGGACAAAACACTCTCATCACAAGGACGCTGTAGTAAGTGAACGGTCCTGCTATACTAATGCAAATAACAAGAAGAAGTATGGAATGTTCCTTCCCGATAACATAAAACCCAAAATTGTTGGTCCATCGGATCGAAGCAAGACGAACATTATTACGTCACTGCTAATACACCTACAAGGAATTCACTTTTGATGTGCACGATGACACATATTTGACAACGAGGAAAAGCAGTGATATCAAACTCTGTTTATATTTGACTATGATGCCGAAGATAATAAGTACTATCGACTTTTGAGATAATATTTCTGTTAAAAGATTAAGAAAGACGCAAAATCTTTTACAAAAGAAATAGTAAAAAAAAATTGGAAAGGTGAACCTGCTACACTTCACGTCTCAATTCAGAGTTCACAACGATATAATCCGCCATACAGCTCAGACAAACCAATAATGCCCCAGTTTGTGACATACACTCAATAAATACTGTATCTGAAACGTTATTATTTGATAATTAATCTGCAAACTGTGCCAGAAAGACGTGCTTTTGATAGATTAACGTTGTGCTGTGGCACTGAGACGGTATACCTGCGTACATACAAGCTATGGCGTGAACTACAGGTAGTCTTTTATCTATCGATACGCAGTTTCCTATCATTTTGTTATAACAAACCGTAACGTTTTCGAGAGATCTTCAGTTTGCTGATGCTTAGAAACAGCTTGTAATCATACCACGGAGTCTACGAGAAAGAAAATCCTCAAAATACAGTGTTTAACAATATGGTGGTTCCTGTGTTGTAATTGTGACGGAAAACGTTGTCACATCTCATGGACCACTTTCCTCTTGACTAGGCAAATGTCTGCCACACCAGATTCTTTATTTCACACTGTGAAGTGTAGTGGAACGTGGAATTCTATGCTGTGACGCCATCAGCTCTTCGTCCACGTGTGTTTATGCCCTGTTCTTCATTTCTCGGAGTACCACAGTGTTACTGTTGGCAATACTCCCCCAACACCACATCACTGTATTCCAGCAAGAGCCTGATCGGTGCCAGATACTGAATGACGTCGCAGTGTTAGGACAGTATGGAGTAAAGTGGTCTAAGTGCACCCAACGAGTTACCCTTCACTTCAAAACACCTGGTGCCTGTCAATGATTACGCGGCGGTCTACAGCGGCATATTTTTGTCATTGATAGAGCAGGCGTAGTGAACATCAAACTCTGAACAGCTAGTGCTAATATCGGTGTCCCCTAACCAAAAGAGTTTCATTTGTTGAAACTGATTATTGTCTTCTCATTTGAGACTATAACGTGACGTAATAGTCCTTTCCTAGACGGGGATCTTTTACTGAGTTTAGCCAAGTAAAACTTATCCCTTTAAAGTGAAAAATGAAACGAATACAATTTTTGAAAGATGTGACACAGATGTTTGAGTTTTCTGAATGGATGATTTAAAAATGGATTGTGGCTGAAATATTTATCTTACAATAGACAAGAGCCAGCCCACGTATATAATTTTAGGCTCTACAATGTATTATATGTTCGAAACTGTGAGCGCAAAACCAGAGTGGAATAATGTACAGGGTATCTATTGAACTGTGCATTACATTTGTTTCTATCGGAATATTTTAAGTGAAGAAAAATCAAAGTATGGAAAGCATATATTTTGTGAAAGTGTATGTATCTACAAGCTATGAACTTTCTAGTTTCCTTTCCCTCAGCTTGTAAAAACATATCGACAAATGCGCAGTAACTCCACATGTTCACTGATGAGCAAACCATTCTAGTCATTTGCTTAATGGCGTATTGGTCAACTCTGAAAAGCACTGCGGTAGCGGTTTAACATGACACAGATTGGAGAAGTTTTTCTCAGGTTTCTGCACCTATTTGGTACAGATGTCTATGAACAGGTAACACAATTCCCGTTAACTATGTGCCGGTGTTTTATGGGTGCGAAGCTGGTGCGCCATAGCGCCACACATGTGATTCATAAGGATCAGTTCAAGCGAATTTGGTGGCCAATACGTCAACCTGAGTTCACTATCTTCCTGCTCAAACCACTGTAACACGATTCTGGGCTTGTGAGACTGACGTTTATCCTACTGGAAAACGTCTTTTGACGTAGGGGAAGACACCAAAGTTCCCGTGCGCCACAACTGTAGCGATGCCTTCGATTACGACCACAGGTCCTGTGAAAGCCCAGGTGATTATCTTCCGTTATTCATAGGCTCAATACTGGACCCATAGGCCTGCATATGTCGTTTGGTGCGGGTTTAGAGCAACGTGGGTGACGGCCTATACTGACACGGCCATCGGCCTGGTACTCGTACAAAAACAAATGTGATTTATCGGACTAGGCAATACGTTTTCATTGATCCACGGTCGAATCTCGATGGTCCCGTTCCCACTGCAGTCATACTAACGACTACGTTGGCTAAATATGCGAACAAGTTAGGGTCGACTGCTATAGCACCCCGTCTTCCACAAAGCCCTCAGAACCGTGAGCTGCGAACAATCTGCTACAGCATTGTACTCTGTCATGAAATTTGCCACAGGTTGCCGTTTATTCGCATATCCAGATTTACACAATGGACAAGTCTCTAACCATAACTTTAGCATTTTAGAACCGTTTCACTATAAGTGGGACTTGTTCTGGCAAGATATTTGCAGGCCAGTGCTTACAAGCAAGATGACATTCCACTTCTACCAGACGTGTGAATTGTTACAAGGCTTACGAACTTTTTGAAGCTGACAGGTCCATCAGCGCAGAATTTCGTTTTGTTATTACATTCATTTATCGATTACTTCACTGAGTGGTAGTTTCGGCTATTTTAATTTGGGTTTGTTGACAGCCATGGCCCATAAAAGAAGAGGGTTTTAAGATTTTCTCGCATAAATCGAAGCAGGAATCTGTGGAGTGCTTGACGATGTGTGGTTACAAGCGGTAAAAAAGCATTTTATCAAATATCTCAAGAAGACGCTGCAGATAACCCAACACACGAAAGCGAAAAATAGGGACAAATACCACTGAAGTACTTAAAAATTCATATTATGTACTCTTTGCCCATTGACTTTCTTTTCATCCGTCTCATTCCCATTCTTCACAAAATCCTTCTACTATCTCTAATCGTGTTGAAGATGTGTCTCACATTGAAAAAATAGTTATCAGCGAAAAATGGTTCAGTGTAATTACACACATTCGTTTAGTCACTATTTATAAGAGTATTTAATTTACAGGTGCTTTTCTTTCAGAAAAGCTCACGTGTTTGTGAACATGTTTCGTTATAAAATGAACATATTTTGAAACGTCGTGTTTATCACAGTCATACTGGATAAAGGAATTAATCCGGCACTGAAAGGTTCGTTTTCACATGCCTTGTATATGAACTACTTGTATCTTTGAAGATGACAAATAATATCCACTGGAACACAAAAGAAGAACGTTGTTAGTTTCAACAGGATTGTTGGTCAGGTTCTTCTTGTGCTTGCAGGCTTAGTTCAGAGAAACATTTCAGACATTATGTATATACCTCTTTTGTGACTCAAGTCACAGTTCATTGCCTTCTTGGGAATAAGCGCCTTTGGCCGCTTGCATTTTCAGTAAAATCTACTGGAACTAAAACTTCTGAACACAGTCAGCTCGTGACGTGTTTGTAGTGCGATGAAAATTTCCGTGGTCGCCAACTCGCTCTCTGCTGCAGTGCAATCGAGAGATGGGCGCCTCTGTTTTGCCGTCAGAAGCTATTTCCACTCCCTCTGGCTTCATCTC
The DNA here is from genome assembly GCF_021461395.2 of Schistocerca americana. Taxonomy (NCBI): domain Eukaryota; kingdom Metazoa; phylum Arthropoda; class Insecta; order Orthoptera; family Acrididae; genus Schistocerca; species Schistocerca americana. The sequence goes on along the minus strand of NC_060121.1, from coordinate 429,217,249 downwards.
CGGGTCGCTGTTCTCAGATCTCCCTTTTCCAATCCTCCCGTCCTACTACAGGACTTCGGCCGTGATCTTGCTTCAGTTGTTACTGTTTTCAGTATTATGATGTTATGTGAAAGAGCAAGTGCCCTTTGATGAAATATTTGCAGTAAAAGATCTGTTTGCTGAGAGCGTGTTGTTGTTTTCGTAACGTGGGAAGCAATTCGGCTTAAGAGCGGCTGTTGTCTGTGACGAACTCCATTTCCCCAATGGGTAGTGAGGCCAGTGCAGTCCAATGTGCAGGTGTAAGTCATTAATTAGTAAAGGTAACTTCATCTTCCTGCTCCGTCAATTGACAGCACTGACTCAGCAGTGATGTAAGCTCACTGTTGTTCTTGTATATTATCTGTATTCTTCCAGTGAACTGCTCTATTGATAGTCATTTCGATGCATTTTATAGTAAGTGCCTCGTTCTCGTTATGCTTCGAGAAAAAATATGAGGGGGAGCGTCATTCTCTGCAGTTTGAAGGGAGTAAAGCTGCGTAGATTATTCGCAGAATACACTTGCAGTGTGATGATGACAGTCTCATACAACTAAAAACTTGTGAGCAAATTACGTGTATGTGTCTGAGATGAAGATAATTCGGTTAGGCCATCTAGTTGGAAAGCGCGCAGGAACATCAAGGCAGCCGAGTGACTGATTCGTGATCATCATAGTGCCAGAATTGACGATACTGCAAATAAGATAAGTACTGGTCACTTCAGAGCCGGCCGCTGTCGCCGAGCGGTTTTAGGGGACTGATGACCTCAGATGTTAAGTCCCATAGTGCTTAGAGCCATTTGAACATTCACTTCAGATTTTCATTCGTCCATGATTCTGTAACCTATTGCAAAATTTGTGCTTTTCGCATACAACTGATTGACAGGCACAAACAGGAAAATTTGATAATGTCGAAATCACATTTAACGCGTTCTCAAGTTGGAGGACCAAACATTCTCAGTCGCATGGTAAGCGTTGATGAGACGTGGCTCTATCGTTCAAGTACGCGACAGAGCGTGGTATGGGAACATCCAACTTCTTCTACAGTAATAAAATGTTCAAAACCCAAGCTTCTGCAGATAAGGTGATTATGATGGTTTTTGGAGTATCAAAGAGTCACTGATGATTAATTACACTCCTAACACTCAAACAGTGTCTAATGACAGCTACTGCCAAATCTGAAACTCAAAATCAAAAACAAAGAGAGAAAGGAAGGTTCCAAATTGTGCGATTTTATTTCAGGATAGTGCTTACCCTCATACAGCTGAGAAATAATCTAAAGTATTTATAGTCTTAGTTCTGTGATGCTGGAACACCTACCGTACATTCCTCGCCTAGTCTCAAGTGGTTTTTACATTTTTGCTTTGCTGACGGAGCATCTCAGCGGATTGAGGTTTCCTTCGGTTAACGGTGTCGTTCAGGCAGCTATTGAGTAGTTGAGCTCTTTGCTATAAAGCTTTCCCCAGGAGGGAATTAGGGAATTTGGGAAACTTATCAAGAAATGGAACGAGGACATAATGGTCGAGAGAAATTACATATAGAAAGCGTGTTTTGCAGTACTACTTACCTAATTTAATGCTTCTATTTAAAAACTTGCTTTTCCATTTCCACTTGCACAAATAGTTTACTTTACAGAGTTCAGACTCAATGATTCAATGATTTGGGTTCCTCCAAATTGCTGGGGAGCAAGTGCTCAAGAACAAGTGGAATTTTTTGCTTTCGTGCATGGAAAGGACTTTCTATATAATGCAGCGCTGTAACTAAAATAAGAGGATGTTAGGTCACTGACCGACAATATTCGAAGCAAATTGCAGGAATCTGTAAATATAGTGCTGTGGTTAGGAGAATATTCTGGACTCAAGTTCCAACCTTAAACTCCAGTTTAAGCCTGAATTCTTGATGGTCGTGTCTATAACGTTATTGCCTAATACTGTAATGGCAACTGGGTGCATAGAAACCACAAACTGGATAATAGCATCCTGACAAACAGGGATCCATTGGAGGCATTAAATGATCGCTGTACATCGAGTTCATTACCCTGCATTCATTTCGACTGTGACACCGTTTTCAAATGACTGTATATGTATTGAGCTTATGTGACAGGGTAAGCTAGACAGTCCATTACAAACCTGCGCAACAGTGAAAGCAAGTTAAAGAGATGTTTGAACCTACCCAATGACAGATTGTGTGGAAGTATGTTATAAATTCAAACCACTTTGTACATTGTTTCACTATTATTTATTGGCACTGTTTTACGTTGTACTCACGTCCATAAAACATTTTCCCTAGAACAACGTGGAATAAATTTAATATGTTTCAAATCTTGTGTTAAAATATAGATACCCCCCACTAACTTGCAGGTGAACGTGTTCTAATGTCGTATGAAGCCTTAAAATATATTACTTTCGACAGTATCGTTTATAGCTGAAGTCCGTTGTGCTCAGAGCAAATCTTGAGTTGAATAATGTATTATGATTTACACGCGAAAAGGAAAGGAATGTCGTTACAAAGCCTTAGGATGATATTGAAGTCCAAAAGTGTTGCGCTTAGATTCTTAATGTCCTAAAGTAAGCCAAACAGGATTGTTATCAGTTTGTGAAAGTAGCACTTTTTTATATTTTGTATAACATTTATCCGTATCTCTTCTCTCAATCAAAGCAACCGAAACAATAGTATGATTACAGCATGTGATTCACTCTCTTCAGTACTATGGCTATCTGGCAGTTCTGAATGGTTCTAATGTATACAGTGCCTGGATGTAAAACACATCTAACTCGAAATCAAGGAGATCTGCTGGCGCTGCCTTTGGTATCCCGCATATTCTACATCACTAAGAATAGCTTCTTGTCACGACTGCTACCCTTCTATCTACGCAATCATATTCAAGAAAAGAGCCTAGACCGTCAGTTTCTTTTGCTTTGAAAGAATATTATACTTCCATTTTGATACTACCCCACGGCATATCAAGGTCAGTAAGCGCATGGCTGCTTTCCGTCTGACGCCAAAATCACTCGCACGAGACACGGTGGTCCCATGTCTCCTCAGGGGCATTGCCCTCTCCCAACACCATATAGGAGGGCCAGCTGTATTCCCTTAGCCCACTTGCACTTGGGACCACTACAATACAACACTTTCTTTTGTATGAATGTGTGATGTCTGTTCTTAAGGGCACATCAAATGGCTCTGACCACTATGGGACTTAACAGCTATGGTCATCAGTCCCCTAGAACTTAGAACTACTTAAACCTGACTAACCTAAGGACATCACACAACACCCAGTCATCACGAGGCAGAGAAAATCCCTGACCACGCCGGGAATCGAACCCGGGAACCCGGGCGTTGGAAGCGAGAACGCTACCACACGACCACAAGCTGCGGACGACACCACATAGAGTCTGCAGCTGTGGTACATTATATGTAAATGGAATGTGAATGTGGTGGCTGGGTGGAGGGGGGGGGGGGGAGAGAGAGAGAAAGAGAAAGGAAAGGAAAGGGAAGGGATTACTGAGGTCAGATGCATAGCGAGCATGGTGCAGCAAGTATGGAGGAAATAGACAGGGACTGTGTGTAGGTGGCATTCGGTGAGAATGTGGGTGGACCGTCAGACGTGCCCAGATAGTGCGTGCAGAAGAGACAATACTGTGTCTCGAATGGAGCAGTGGTTAACGCTACTGCCTGGTATGAAAGAGATCCCAGGTTCGAATCCCAGTCCAGTACACATTTTCACTGACAGTCGCTGATTCCATGCAGTGTCCCGATGCAACTGACATCAGTAATCTCTTCCTTTTCCTTTCTTCCCTCCCCCCCCCCCCTCCTCCACAAACACACACACATTCAGTTTTCAGTTTACATACCTTCCTTTGTGTTCCAACCTGGTTGACATTGTGATAGTTTGACCCTGATTCTTGCTGCATTATTTGCAATGAGCCTTCGTATGGTTGCTGAAATACAAGTAAATATTCTGTTTGCTGTGCTGTGTTGTTCGCTAATCATTTCTGCTCCTGTCCAGCTTTTCTACGACGACAGTTGCCACATCAAGTTGTATCCCACCTCTACTTACCATTGTGTACGAAGTCGCACACAACATCTTTAGACTGGTGTGATACCATCCTCCGTCTGGTCTTATATTGTACTAATCATTTAATCTGTGGCTGGATGACGTGTCTAGGCTAGTGTTAAGTTCGTCAATGAGGCACTGCATAGCTACGCTAAAAATTAAGTGGACAGTGTTAGTACCTGAATGTCATCACTTTCATGCCCCTTAAAGTACTTAAGTAGTACACGACAGTTTTGAGGCCGCATAAGTGTTATCTGTTCCATGTTTAATTGTCTTCTGAAGTGACGTCTCACGGCAACGATGCGAGAAGAGAGCTACCGCGTCATCCGGTCCTCCCGACTGCTCCACCAGTTCAGTTGGACCTGCAACCATTAGGCAACTGCTCGACTCCGGGGTCAGTCCAATGTCAGGTACATTTTCTATGTGACATTTTCCCCAAATTACCAACGTAACAACGCTATAGAACACCACCTACCACGCAATACTAGTACGAAGCATCGACTGTGACGCAACAATGGCACGAAGTACTCTGGGATATGCAGCAGTGTCATGGAGCGCCCTCTCACATTTAATACCGGTAAGAAGCACCCTCGGCCACACAGTATTGTTATCAAACACTCCCTGCCATGCAACTAGGGGAAAACTAGTCCCCTGCCACACAATATAAGTATCAAGCCCTTTCCACCATGCATTGTGGTGAGTCGTGGCGACTTCTTTCGAGTCGGTCATTGGCTGCTTGTGTATCTATGCTCCAGTGCCGCCCCGTTTGGCTAGGTGGCGCTCTGGGTCCGCGGGGTAAGGGAAGCGAGGCGGAGTGGGTATAGCGGCAATGGTTCAAATGGCTCTGAGCACTATGGGACTTAACATCTGAGGTCATCAGGCCCCTAGAACTTAGAACTACTTAAACCTAACTAACCTAAGGACATCACACACATCCATGCCCGAGGCAGGATTCGAACCAGCGACCGTAGCAATCTCGTGGCTCCGGATTGAAGCGCCTAAAACAGCTCGGCCACCGCGGCCGGCTATAGTGGCAATGAGGCGTGTGCACGGAGCTTACCAAGACCGTTTACAAGGAAGTGTGCGCTATTGGGCGTGTTGTACGCGGGTGGTAGCTCCGTGGACTGTGGGGACCGGTAGCATTTTTCATTGGGTACTGTCTTGGTGGTAATGCCGTATTTTGGTTGTACGCTGGTCGACGGGCAGAACTGATTTTGATTGCCTTCCGTTCGTCCATTAAAGCCATATTTGTGGAGAACGAAGCTAAACTTCTGAGAGAGAAGTTATTACCACTCCGAGCTCGGGACGCAAGCATTGTAACTACATCTGCATCTGCATTACCAGCGTGACGGAGAGGTGGCTTGGGACTATCTTAAAAGACTGCAATCATCCACTTTGGTCTGGCTATGTGTAATGAACGATTTGTTTTAAATTCATGCATTGATTTGTATTGAAAATTGATGGAAACCTCGGTGTGTTCTCGTATTGCCCACGTGGATGTAACTACGGTTACATAACTGGATGACTGTTCTGCTGGGTGTATGTGACCTGTTCATTTAATTGTGGGCTCTCTGATGGAACTGTGGTAAAGTTATTGAAACTATTGAAACGTAATTTGCCTTATTTTTAAGTTCTGGGATTTTACGTGTAGCATGCTGCGCAGCATTACACGTCTCGGTGAGCCAAATTAGTGCCATAACAAAAATTTCGTAGCAAACTATATATTTAAGACTTTTGCAAATTTCTTGTGTTGTCTAATTAGTATATTGATTACACTTTATCGTGTTTGCAAACTTGAACATGTTATTGAGGTTTCAGGCTAGTAAGACCCAGATATTTAGGCGAACGCTTAAACTGACAAAGAAAATTTAATACTTACGCTGTAGTTCAAATTTGGCCTACCCCTCTTGCAGCTAACCCGAGTTTTCCACATTGTATCTCGACTAATAAGGTTTGATGTCTTAGGTGTGCCTCTCATCCTAATTGTTAATGTATCGCTTGCGTGGGGCTACCTTGCTTGCGTTGATCGTCCGCGCTTGGGTCGCTGAGAGGGTCGCGCTGGCCAGATCGTACATCTGTGGTCGAGAACGGACACCTAGACACCGGGCAACACAACTGTTTTTCGAGGGAGTTGCTTGACGCTCCAGGAAGTTACTTACTGTACTGTTTGATGTTCCTGCGTCTGGTCTTTTATTGTGTTGCTTAGTAGTTTTATGGGCCTAGTCTTCCCTCAATTATATGTTGTTCTGACTTTTATTTCTCGCAGGTAATATTACTGATAAAATTCCACACATTCTAGTAATTTCGATCCAAGTAATTTTCTTCAAGGGTGCCATTTTTCGTTCAACTAGCTGTTTTTAAGGGTGGTTCAGTATGGTAAGTGGATTTGATATATTTTCGTAATAGAAAATAATTAATCTACAATTTTCTTCTGAGCGTTAGTCGAGCAGTGATTACTGATTTTGTTGTTATTAATTAGTCACATAACACAGTCTTGAAGTTGGTAAAGCAAATCCTGGATTAATTGGTGGTTTAAAGTAACCTTCGTTTAACTGATAGATTAATTAAATCGTTGTTTTCTGAATGCTTATGACAAATATATGTTTGTGTTGGAAATTAAACGGCCAGTGCTGTTGAAAATCTTGGGGTCAAGGCCTTCCATGTGAGTGTTTTCCCAGAAATTCCTCAGAGAATAATTTGTCCATATCACATGGTACAAAGCACTATCTCCCAAGCATCATTTCTACAAATTATCTTTTGCCGTGGAATTTTGATCATTGGTATGAAACCCTCTTTGCCGCATAAGACTTGTACAGAGAGCCCATTGCCACGAAACATTGGAAACATTGGTGAGAAGCAAGCCCACCCCCTTCCGCCAAGCAACACTTGTAAGAAGCACCCCCTGCAATGTATCATCACTACGAGGTATCCGCAACCATGTAACGCTGCATTATCCATCCTCTGCACCGCAGCATCGTTATGAAACACTCTCGACCACACAACTCTGGTAAGGAGAATGTCCTACAAAGTTACATTGGAAAGAAGCATCCTCCACCTCGTGATATTGGGTCAAAGCACCCTCTCCTGTGTAACACTGATACAAATCACCTTCTGCCAGATAACAAAGGTACAGAACACTGCACGAGGTACCACAATTCCAAGTCATTCGCTGCTATACGACAGTGGCATCGTTTTCACAATAAGGGAGAAATTCAACTCATCATAGTTCAGACAGTTTGCAAGAAATATTTGAAAATGATACGCACAAACCCTACTTGTTAATCAATCTATTACAGGACGCAATAGCAGAACCCCTTTTATATTTCCTTAGATTATCTTGAACGTATAGACATTCACCGGAGAATAAAGAATGTGTATTTAACAGCAGGTCTGTAGAAAACCACCGTTCTGAAGTGGTACGCCAAGTTCCATGCTGGTCGCCATTCTACATAACATGCTGGTCGATCTGAGAGCTACGCCAACTCAAAGCTCGGGCACCCACCTTCCCATGCCATTACCACTATTTCAACCCCTTTTAAAAGTCGCTGAATGGTCGACGATTCCTGTTGGACGTTGATGTGCGCCATGCATTAACGGACTTCTTCAGGCACCAGGGCAGGTGTTTTCTGAACGGGTATCTTCAACCTGTTGCATAGCTGAAATGATTGCCTCAATGCTCGTGGCGATTCTGCCTGATCTGTATATTGATCCTGGACTGTACAGCTTTCGAATGGAAACGTTTTGATCGCCACTTATACATAAAGTCAATTCATTGGTTTCCAAAGCTGAATGTCCAGGCTATGCCTCGCATAGCCAAACTTCTGAAATCCACACAGATAATTTGGCAATCCGCATGTAACACTTATACCGGCTAGAAGTAGGTTTATACTACGTAACTGTGTAACTGCAATTATGAAGTGTGTGTTCTTTGTCAGTTATGGTCATTGATTCGTGAAAGGAAATTTAGAGTTCTGTAATGCATATGTAAAAACAGCTAAATGATTATTTTAAAATAATGACATTTTATAATATGTGTATATTTAAAAGAAAAACAGTGTTATTGGAAACTGGTTCATGCGTACGGCACTTTTAAAATGTAAAAGATATAGGGAAGTCCCTCTGCAACGGAAGTGGCTTGGAGCGATGTAATAGGTGGTTTTGGCGGTCGAGCTGGGTGGCTACTTGGTGGGAACGATACGCAGTCAGTGGCTAACCGTTGCACTGTATACATCGACGGCGGCAAGGAAAGGCAATTGGAAGGGATTTGCAAGGGATTTTGCCTCGCGTGGGGATTTGGTTGTTGCATGGTACTCTCGGCAATATGGAATTGCTCTAACACGTTAAAAATCCATCGCCAAGAAGAAATTGTACAGAGCATTCAGACATCAAGAGCTGTGAGTACGGTTAGCTGCCACGTCGCTTGCCACTACAACTTCGCCACTGCTCCACCAACTTCATGCATACAGATATGTATCAGAGCATGGAATAGTAGATTTGTGTGAGTGATTTTAATAATAATCCAAGTGCTATAAACCTGTGTTTAGAACCCTAACTTTTATCCTGATCGTAAACCTATGCAGAATCCCTCCGTAAGTGTTCAGAAAACCGAGTATCCTGTTTCAAATGAACTAGTGATTTATTTATGTTTGTTAAATGTGCAAGGACTAGCAAGAGTTGGAGTTAGTTAGAATGTTCCTAAAGTGATCTCAGTTTACTGCAAAGTATCGTTTTGCAAAAATTCAGTGCCAGACTGTGTAAATGTAAATGCATAAGTCGTAACTGCTACTACACAATTCAGATTGTCCTGTGTCCGTTTGTATCTTGTGTACTATTCAAAGGGAATTTTAATCAGAATAGCTTCAATAAATAATATTTAATTTTGTTAAACATATATTTCCAAATTCATGTTCCCAATTGGGCTGGTGACCGTTTGACTTTTCATTCGTATATGAACTTTACTACTTTCATTAATCCCAAAGTTAAAGCCTGTTTAGTTTTTATATTAATTACACTATATTCAAAAATACAGCCCGGTACCTTCATTCATTAGGCAAACACGCTTTCAAAATTTCCTAAATCCTCTTAGAGGGTGACATTAGCTCGAGTAACGGCAGGCTAGTGTTACACGTGGTTTTTCCCGTGACAGGACTTAATGTTCGGTAGTTAAAGAAGAGTGACGTATAACGGAGCTAGTGTTATACGCGGAAGATACCACTTAATGATCTTGATTCCTTCACTGGTACCAGGTTCGACTTTTACTACACTCTGCTACATGTCAATAATTCCCGTCATTCCTTATCAATAAAGTCAGTTCTATCTTCTCTAGAAAGGTTAACTAACGGGCGCTCCTTCCGCTTAACTTTTGTATACATGTATACGAGTATTAATTAATAATCGCTCGACTTCTTAAATCAGTTCTTCCTTCGAACACAGTCCTTAGCTTCCGATGCAACCCATCGGCAATAGTTACGAGCCAACCAACACTTCAGCTCCAGACATCTACCTCCTTACGTAGTAGTGTAGCATAGGAGTCTCCAAAGGAGCCTAATTTATCTTGAGGGCTGATACCCTAGTACTCCTCGGAACTCCTCTGCACAATTCAACAATTTTCGTGGCGTTTATCACCGCTGCCGGTGTTCACGAGCTGACACTGAGTGCCACTGCAGTATTCATTATGTACTGAACTGTTTATTGTTTGACCTTGAGCTGTGGGCCTAATTTCATTTCTTATACATTGCTGCGAATAAATACCACTAGTGAAGGTCCTTGTAACACGCTTTCACGAAACCTTGTTACTTCGGTGCATCATTAACATCATAGCAAGCGGTCAAAGCGTAATGCAAGTCGCATATGGCGTCAGCACTGCATAATATCTTCCCACCGCAACATCCCTAGCCAAGCGATGGGAAGCAGTTCCCAGTAGTATTACATTTGTGTGAATTTGTATAAATCTGGAAAACAAATGGCAGACAGACAGTGAATGGGGAAATTTTAAAGAGTAATGGGTAGACCAATATTCCGTGATCGAGCCAAGTAATAAGGCAATGTGTGTAATGTGTACACGATACTAGAAACAAAAAAGTTTCGGTAAAACAAATGGGCTACGAGCAATTCTTTCTCTCCGTTACAATGAATCGCGGTTGTTTTGCTTCGTAAGTGCTCGTAGCACTTAACGTATGCATTTTAGTGCCCAAGTTTACTGAGACCTTTTTCTTTTATTATCGTGCACTTTCAACTGTATGCTTTTATGCCATTAATTGTGATGCAGTTTATAGAAATCATATTCAAACAATAGTATTTCACTTTCTATGGTCTGGTATAGTTTGCCATTACTCGTTGCAGCTACAGCACAGAACCATGGCCAAGAGAATTTTGTTGATTTAAACTGATACGATAATAAAAGTCTCTGCAACATTAGGACGTACCGGAACGCGTGCCTAAAACGTGCTTGTACTGTGAGTGCTCGGTCTACAAAGAGGCAAAGTTCCTTTGATCTTCCACGTCACTGATTAATCAGCATTGTGATAGAGCTGTGTTGTTGCGAACCATACTGCTCTGAACAAGCGTTGCCTCGATCCGTGTGAGGATTAATTGATACTCCGCCGCCATTGTAGAGAGACTGGATTGACTACATTGATTCAAGAGAAGAGTTATGTTGTAGCTTCCGGTAATACGATCGTTGCAGTTGCGATTGAGTTGTTACAAATCTCGTTCGTACTAGCATGGTTGGTATTCAGTTAACAGATTAGGCCTATCACTGCAGTAGAATTCAGATTTATACGCGGTTCGGCAGTGAAATGTCTGCTAAATGGAGATGCATGTTGACTGTACTGTGTGCCGGCTTTGCGAGTTACGATGCGCATGCGGTGCCAAATGATCGCAATTCTGATACTGTAATGCTCAACTGAGTGAACAATCTAACTCACTCATATTATTCATGCTACTTACGGTGACAGAGTTTCATAGAAAATCACGACTCAGAATTTGATATAAAATCACGACTCCATCCATTAGTAAACAAGTTGAAAAAATATGAATCAGCTAAAAATGTTCCACGCGTGTTCCGTAACACCAATCAGTCTTTATTGATTTTTAACGTTTCGGTTATTCCAATTTTTTTCTTGTAGATTCTCCAACTATAGTTCCATGATGTTATTCTAAGAACTGAAAACAAGAGGTAGGACTATTATATAAAAACAGCGTATCTCTTGTCATAGCCGGTGTGTTCGTCTTCTAAAATCATTTCGGTTAACAGTAAGAAAAGTGACTCCAATGAAATCCTGTTAAAGAAATTAGATGAACGTCAGATCCCATAGCTCTCCTGTTAGTTATAAAAAGTGGTGATTACAGTGAGGCTATACATTATTTACAGGGAGGATTCAAGGGCCAAACGGCACAAGCCGCCACCGCTTGGGCCGCCAAGTTGGGAGAGCCGCCAGACGCGCCACAGCTGTGAGACTTCTATACAGGACGTATCGCAATTTGCAGCGACCGCTTGCGGCGCCAAGCTGAGAGGGGCGCCCAAGTGCAACATTTGTATACAGTGCGTATCACAATTACTAGCTGAAACTGACATGGGTGAGAGTGTACGTAGAAAACGCTTCTGTGTTCTCAAACCAAGTAGCCAATTTCAACCAAGTAGCCCTTGGCAAGTACATATGATCGCACAACTTATTAGTGGCTCATCATGAACGCAAACATGCCGCTCATACATCTGAACATTTATCATTTTATTTCGTTTTCGCTGTTGTTGTTGTAATGGGCTTAAAATCTAAAGACTAGTTCAACGCAGATCTCTGTGTAAAAATTGCAAGGCACATAAACTAAGAACCTCCTCATTGTAGTCAAATTGGTCTCCCTCTGCTATTATTTATCCCTTCCCCCCACCCCTCCCCCCACGCCCCCCAGCACACACAGACACACTTCCCACCACTACCAAATCAAAGTTTCTTGAAACCTGTCAATCTATTCCTTCTTTTAGTCGAGTTAACCATAAACATCTTTCGTTTCCGATTGGATTCAGTACTTCTGAAGTACTTACCCAATCTACCCAATAAATCTTCAGGATTGCTCTGAAACAGCACATTTCGGAAGCTTCGATTTCCTTGACGTGTGTAGTTTGACACCCTTTTCACACTTCCTTATTGGTCTTCATTCCTGTAAGCTTTGGTCCTCACTGAGGGTCCATGACACTTTGATTATTGTACGTTTGGTCCTCTATTTGTTACACTCAACATATTCGTTTCACACAACATAGTGGCTACACGCGACAACTGGTATAATTCATGTTTACATTAAGGAGCACTACTGAAGTCCGAAGTGCTTATCTTTTGGGTCGCTTCATCTACCGGTACTGCAATATTTTTGTTGAGTTTGTCAAAATAACGGCTTCAGTTGAACTTATACACTTCCTGAATCTAATGGGGGGGGGGGGGATTTAAGACTGTCAATAAAACATTTTAATGGATTATTTAGTAACACTACACTAATGAAATACAGCTGAAGGACGTTAAAATGTCATCCAAGTAAATGAATCACATCGAAAACTCCGAAAATCATTTTATGACAAGTCGTAAAATTGGAGATTGATGATTTTATTGCAAAGAAAATATTGCCACTGACTGAATTCTCTGCAGGTACTTGGCTGAAAATAATAGTGTACAAATAAACAAAACTTAAATGAATAAAAATTAAGAACGGAACATTTTACTGATTTTTAAACAACATGCATTGATAAATGGTTCTCCACTTCTTGGGCCACAATCATGTGACTCTTCTTAGGCCACAATCATATGACAGCAGATTAAATAACATTCAACAGTCAGAGATATTATGTGGTGTAGCTTACATTAGTTCTAATGTCCCTACCTGTCTCATATTGTTTTAACTGCGGATGCGACAGCCAGTTATGCCTGATGACGTCGCAAGTTTCAAAAACCACTTATTCCGCAAATAAATGAGAGTTACCGTCGAACATCGAAACAATTTTATTTTACTAAAAGTGTATTTTTTACAAAAAAGCGGAATCTTTCTTCATATTATGGCCATTTAGCTCTAGGCACTTATTCCTCCAGAAAAGACTGTTTTGTCAACTCTAAATAGCATATTCGTTATTTTCCAGCTTAAACAACATTCTGATTTTTCAAAAATTTATTTCTTCCAAGAAATTATTGAACTTCAGTCGGTATATAATTGCCTACTCTTTCAATAGTATTTCGAATCTGCATGTGAAGGTCTTCTATACAGATATTACTGCATTTATCGAGCATTGATTCAGTTCTAACATGTTGTCCGGAAGGTCCGTAGCTAGACTGCGAATACGATTGCGCTTGCACGAAGTCCCCAAGGGCTTTCCACCAGTCAGTTTGCCCCGAGGTCTACTCAAAAATATAGTATACTACAGTAACTTTCTTCACTCATTTTCACGGAACCAGCAACAGTAATTTTTGCCAGTAGCTGCTAACAAGAAAATGAGCGTTTTATCTTTTGACCCTTAAGAGAAAATAAATTAGTCGTACTTCTTAACACAATTATTAGCTGATTCAGATAAATATACTAGACTTACCAAATCAAAATGGTTCGAATGGCTCTGAGCGCTATGGGACTTAACATCTGAGGTGATCAGTCCCCTAGAACTTAGAACTACTTAAACCTAAGGACATCACACACATCCATGCCCGAGGCAGGATTCGAACCTGCGATCATAGCGGTCGCGCGGTTCCAGACTGAAGCGCCTAGAAGCGCTCGGCCACACCGGCAGGCCTAGATTTATCAAATCAACCTTACGTACCAGCCATTATGCAATCATAAGAACCTTCTTTTTTTTAGTGAAAACGTAGAAATTGGAAGTTGATGTTTGCAGAGAATTCGTGAAATGTGTTTCAGTAGCTCTAACCGTTGAGCATGAACGTTAAAACCGAAGATCAGAATTCTAATTGCACCGAGTCGTTCAGCAAGTGAGCGTCACTTTTGTGGTGTCATGTCAATAGCAGTTTATTTTCCGATATCATTCAACTGACGGTGCTTTCACGTTTTCATCAAAACACGGAAGTTAATGACTCGTGACAGTTGCAGTCGGGAGACATTCGTGTATGGAATTCTCGCCTGATGACAGACACGGAAAATGCTCGCTTATTTCGGTCGTTACGGACACCATCACTGCCCGACGAATAGCAACAAACGGGCCGTGAGATTGTTGTCGACAGGGTTGATGGCTTGTAAAAGTTACTGCCAGCGATTGCGTCACTCGCGCTGTAATAAAGTGCTGATCGTGCCCGACGGCTGGTACTGTGAACTGTTTTATACTCGGGGAGGCGAAGACGGCAAATTTATATGGCGATTGAAAACACGGCAGCTGGTGCCTCAGTGCGAGCTGTTTCGTTTGCATCGAGTCTCGATCGGGCAGCTCCGCAGATGTACCCTTTTTACAACAGTGACTGTTAAAGAAAAAAAAGGAATGAAAACGTAATGGAAAATTTATAATCTCCGAATGTATAAAAGAGGTTTAATCAAAACTTCTGCACATGATCCTTCCCATCACATGGAGTATGTTCCACTATTAATATTCAGAATATGGTGTGCACGTAATATTACTGCTGACAACATCGCTGATATAATTTTTCTTTGTTATTTGCTCTACTTTCATGTTACGTACAGCCTAGGAACTAAAACGCTCGTGTTTCGAGAATTTTGTAATTCTTTATTCAATTCTTTTAGTTGTTTTAGATATAGCTTACTGCACAGTCCCAAAACCCAAAAGTCCGTTATACAGTTCAACTCTCACTAATATTTATGAGGAAAGAAAGTGTAAACCACAAAATGAGGTTATCCCACAAAATTAACTTCCTTATCGAACCGCTTTTCGGCTTAGAAAGCCAACTTCAGCCAATGAATGACTATTGTCGTGTGCGAGACAATATAGTGCACTAATCATAAACCACACTCCACAATTCCTTCTCCACGAGAGCATGTACAACTGTTAACTGTTGGGTCTGCTGTGCAACATTACGGAACGACAGTGAGAACTAGGTTTGCCTGCTACTGCACCATGAAAGAATGCAGAATAAGCACAAGCCAGAAAGGATTACCACTGTTTTGCTAGTAGAGTGTCAGCATTTGTTGCGTCATGAAATAATGCAACAGCATGAGGTCGTCAGGCAATTTATCGTATGTTTAGCTGGTTTCGTCAACGAAATTTTACATTTGTTTTATTTTCATTCAAGCAAAAGAAAATAATCATAAATCCACAACTTATTCTTTTAGTAGCCAAATTTAGCCAGTCACCAAAAAGCTGTACTGGCTACTAATCTTAAACAAAGGCAGCGAGGAATGTGAAAAATTACAACGTATGGCAACCCTGCTGTGAACAACTTAGCAAAAGATATTCCATACAGTGCGTGAAGGGAAGTCATTTCAAATGTCTTCTTACACAGTGCAGTGGCAACATAGTTTAAATATATAAGTTGAACAAGAAATGTATGCAACAGAATATTAAAACTAAACGTTTTGAAACTGTATGTACGTGTGAATGTGTGCAGAGATTTTGTTAGGAGACGTCGAGGGGGCATAATACCAACAATGGAAAACATGTTACACCTAAATATAACAAATAGTAGCTATTACCAGTACCACCACAAAAATAAAAGGGTTACGCAAGTTATTACGCATAATTCAACTTAATTCCGTATTATTTTCTTGCTCAACCATACATATATATAAATATAATATAAATAAATACGTGACAGACAGTTTCAATGTTACTGTCATTCTAAATTATATTTCTCCACATCCGGAGCTCAATAGCATTACAGCACTGGGAGTGAGGCAAAAACCGTGGCATGATACAAAATGACCACTGCTCATTTCGACACTGTATGCTGGCCGACGGTGTTTCGGGCACATGTGGCTGCAAGGAAAGTACGCCAGCAGAGCAAATGGCGAATCATTCTACTGAAGATAGGGGTCGCTGCTGGGGATATCCACTGATAAAAGTGACAAAGGGGGAATTGTTATCGTCTGGCGGCGTGCTGGACGTCCACGCCTCGACAAAGAACGTAGGAATATGAGGCTTCAGTGCTCTTTAAAGCAGGATGAGTGTCTATGTGTGCAAATGTGACAGAGTACAGTACTGATGTAGGCCCAAGTGTTTCGGAGTACACCATTCAACATACATTGTTCAACGAGGGTCAACCGCTATGTGTTCCCATGTTCAACCCAATAACATCGCCAATTACGATTGCAGTTAGAATGGGATCCTTGAAATTGAACCATGGACTTACGGAAACGAGTCGCTATGTCCAAGAAATCACGTTTCTTTTAACAGCAGGTCGATGGGCCAGGCGAACGACAGCTCCAAACATGGCAAGTGCTACGAACGGTGGTTGGTGGGGGCTCTTTTATATTACAGTGGACTTTCACTTGAGCTTCCATCGGAACTCTGCTATGCGCCTAATCGAAGGCACCATGACAGGTGCGGACTACGTGAAAATT
Organism: Schistocerca americana; assembly: GCF_021461395.2. Classification (NCBI taxonomy): domain Eukaryota; kingdom Metazoa; phylum Arthropoda; class Insecta; order Orthoptera; family Acrididae; genus Schistocerca; species Schistocerca americana. The sequence goes on along the minus strand of NC_060121.1, from coordinate 429,200,690 downwards.
ATTACGGGACGCCGGCACTCCTTCGTGTTTAATGCCTTACCCGACGGCTATGACATCCTCCAGTGGAATAAATGACCATGTCACAAATGTAGAGTCACTCTACACGGATGTGAGGTCCATGATGGTGAACTCACATAGATTACTTGGTCACCTGATCTGCGCCCGATATAACGTGTCTGTGGCACTAATGGGCTCGAGCTCTGAGCCCGCAAACCACCGGCTCGTAAAAAATTTGTGAGCTGTGGGTAGACACCTGGTAGAACATACCACCGGAAACCTACCAAATGCTTGTCGGAGTCATGCCATGGGGATGGCTGGTCCATTGTTTTCCAAAGATGAGCCAAAAAGCTGTTCAGTAGGTGGTTACAATATTTCCACTCATCAGAGTATGTGCTTCCTCCTGTTAGTCTGAAGTAACGTGTCGCCAGACGATGATTTAGAGCTAACGTAGCTTTGTCTTAGTCAGATCTCCTCTAACTAGAATATTCGAATTTTCGAAACCCATACTCGTCGCCTTGTAATTGTCTGGTAGCCAGATAAGTAAAATGAAACTTTTACTTCGGAACTTAAGCCATTCAACTTACTGGAAGTAGGAATAATCTTTGACATGAGGTCTTCCACCGACGAGGAGTTCTTTAGTAGTGTCGTCAGAAGCCTACTCTTGCTTGTAAGATCCGAATTTTTGTCACTCCTCTCAGTTTATATGAAGTTTTCTTTTGGTTTTGCAGTATTCTAGACATGCACGTAAATCGGAAGATGACTAATAAAATTGTTTTTGCTCTTGCAGTACATGCCTTTATATCATCTGTAGTTTATGCCTTGATGCTCATCCACAATTCTGCAGGTACATCTTCATTGAGACATGATCGCACTGTAATTCCCTCTTCCCTATTCCTCGATCGGTGGCAGCGAGTTAGCACTGAGACACGCTGTTATCCTCTCGAATGTGCTCGAATCATGGAATGTCAGTGATAGACGTGACGATCGTGTCATAGCGATAATCGTACGCAGGAAACTTGTTGCTGACATCTCAGCCTCACGCATATAGTAGAATGGAAAAGAATACTGGTGGTGTGTCAGATGATGTCGATGAGTTTGGCTTTAGGAAAGGTAAAGGCATCAAAGCAGCAGTCCTGAAGTTGCAGTTAATAGTGGAAAAAGACTGAAGAAAAATCAATACACGTTTATAGGATATGTCAACCTGGAAAAAGTGTTGAAATATGTAAAATGGTGCAAGATGTTCGAAAATCTGAGCAAAATAGGGGTACGTTATAGAGAAAGTCGGACAATATACAATACGTACAAGAGCAAAGAGGGAACAATAAGACTGGAAGACCAAGAAAGAAGCGCTTAGACTGAAAGGAGTGTAAGGCAGAGATGTAGTCTTTCGCCCCTACTGTCCAATCTCTGCTTTGAATGACGGAAATGAAATAAAACTTTGAGAGTGGAATTAAAATTCAAGGTGAAATGAAGAAGAAGGACGAAATAGTTGTCAAGTACTAGAAATGAGAACAATGAGAAACTTAAAATCAGAATTGGTCATGACGTTAAGGAATTCCACTACCTAGGACGCAAAATTGACGGACGAAGCAAGGAGCGCACAAAAAGCCGTCTAGGATTAGTGAAAAGGGTATTCCTGGCCAAGAGAAGTCTGCTAGTATCAAACATAGACCATAATCTGGGGACGTAATCTCTGATAATGTGCGTTTGGAGGATAGCACTGTATGGCAGTGAGACATGGACTGTGGGAAAACGGGAACAGACGAGAATCGAATGATTTGTAATATGGTGCTAAAAAATAATGTTGAAAATTAAGTGGACTAATAAAATAAGGAATAAGGAGCTTCTCCGCAGAAACGGCGAGTAAACGAACGTGGAAAATACTGATAAGAAGGAGAGAGACGGAACACGTGCTAAGACAGCAGGAAATAGCTTCCATGGTTCAAATGGCTCTGAGCACTATGGGACTTAACTGCTGAGGTCATCAGTCCCCTAGAACTTAGAACTACTCAAATCTAACTAACCTAAGGACATCACAGACATCCATGCCCGAGGCAGGATTCGAACCTGCGACCGTAGCGGTCGCGCGGTTCCAGACTGTAGCGCCTAGAACCGCTCGTCCACTCCAGCCGGCTAGCTTCCATGGCACTAGAGGAAGTTGCAGAGGGTAGAGAGTCTAGAGAAAGAAGAAGATTGCAATACATTCAACAAATAATTGAGTTGGATGCAAGACCTACTCTGAGATTAAAAGGTTGGGACCTGAAGAGCATTTCGTGTGGGTCTGCGTCAAAAGGTTGTGACAGGAGAGTTTATCGTGGCGGTCTGCGTCAAACCAGTCAGAAGACTGGTGACTAAAAGGATAAAAAACGGTCATAAATGTTGTGTTAAATGGCGGTCAGTTCGACGTTAGGAGAAGATAAAGGCACCAGAGAAGCATTGCTGATATTGTACTTCACAATGACACAAGACCAAGACTTAAGACAGATCAAGACTCACTCTTAGTATTTGTCGACTAGAAAAAGCCATCAACAACGTAAAATACTGCAAGATTTCGAGATTCTCAGGAAAGAAGATTTTGGCTACGGGGATTGAGCGGTAATATACGATGTGAACAAGAACGCAGAGTGCAAAATAAGAACGGAAAAGCAGGAAGAAAGGTCAAGGCAGGATGATAGGACAAGCGCTAAGACGTAGAGGAATAACTTTCTTGGCACTTGCGGGAGGTGTAGAAGGTAAAACGACTGGTGAAGACAGAGATTGGAATATGTCCAACAAACAAGGTAGGACGTTCCGTGCTATAATAGGATGAAGATAAAAAAAAGAATAGTGGCTCAACTGCCACCCCTGTTTGACGTGACGCCTGAAATCCGCGGCCGCCTTACGTGGAATCACCTGCTGCATAAATACTACGCAGCCGTTGTCTGAATCGTTCTCCACATCTATGGAGTGGCGTGACATTAGAATATTCAAGTCACTACTTCAATACCCCACAGGAATCTAAGAGATTAAGGTGAGGTTAACGGAACGTCCATGGTACTATATTTTTCGACCAATTCATTTATCTTCAAGGAATGATGCGAAAAATTTCTACACTAAAAATCCTCACAAAGAAACCGCTACGGACATAGATAAATTAGTATCACATAACGCACTGGTACAGCGTGACAAACGCACCTACAACGCACAGAAACCTTTATCAAGAAATGTCAAGGCATAGGAACTATAATATCATTATAACTTCATTCAGTACATGCCCTTTTTCGACAAATCGGCACACATTCTAGTTTCATTTGCACCATATAATGATAATGGCGGCCACGCGCTGTATAATCAGAATTTAAGAAGAGTTATGGACGGTTAAACTCTTCATACGCATTTTAAATGCTAATTTATGTCAACTTTGGAATTAGTCATCAGTAAACACGGTTTCCACAGTTCAGCTGACTAGTGTATGAAAAATGAATATCTCTCGTTAAATTACGATTCCTGTCACCTTAAAGGGGTAATTCTCTTTGTACACGTGAAAAATAGATGACTTTCGTATTTTTCGTATTTTTTTCAAGTAATTGAGCAGAATACTAAGTTTGATGATATAGTTTCATTCCCTACACTTTTGCCTTTAAGAAACATTTTTGTGTCCAACTCGGACGCTTCGCCGGCCGCGGTGGTCTAGCGGTTCAGGCGCGACTACTACGGTCGCAGGTTCGAATCCTGCCTCGGTCATGGATGTGTGTGATGTCCTTAGGTTAGTTAGGTTTAAGTAGTTCTAAGTTCTAGGGGACTGATGACCACAGATGTTAAGTCCCATAGTGCTCAGAGCCATTTTTTGAACTCGGACGCTTCCTTAAATAACTGCACCAGATGGAAGGCCCCGTTGCGTTAGGAACAAGAGTCATCGGCGGGAATAAACGACGTCCTCCTGCTTCACTTGCCACAAAATAATTTTGGGTAAGTCATTTGTGAGATTCTGTCAGCATTAATACGATAATTCAAAAATATTAAATTCTAACAAGATCATAACGCATTGAAAATGTCACTTATTTCCCCCAAAAGCGCCAGACGAAAGCGTGCAGCGAAAATAGACTTTCGAAGATATCGATAGACGGCTACGTATGCTGGCTGACACAGAATTCAATTTAGAATGCTAACATCAAAGTCTGAGCAAAATCACATATACTGTCCCAAAGCTAGGTTCCCGCTAGTTAAAAAAAACTGTTTCAATAAAAAACGCACGTAAGGTTTCGGGTTTAATTTTTGATAGTGAAATTAAACAATCATCTATTCAGTGATTACTTGACGATACAGAAATCCCGCCAGATCCAGAAGGAGGTTTTCCACCTTCTTCGAGGCCTTGGTGGTCCTGCAGGCTCGTTTGGTAGTTTCCGTTTCCCGCTACTCCGCGCGCTCGGTACGCTTTTCTTTCGCTTTCGTGCAGAAGTTGTAACGGTGTGGTGCGATCCCAAGTTCGAGCACTTTCATAATTTCCATAACCCCTGGCGTGCCGTAGTTAAAATGACATGCTACCCCATAGGCCGCGATGTCGACTATTTTTCCTTCGCCATGAATGGTTTCCGGAGACATCGAGCAGGCGCAAGCGTTAAAACTTTCGTTGCATTTTGAGTGTAATCTCCTAAGCACTGTTCTAGCAACTCAAGCGAAAACATGTCAAACTAAACGGATCGCCAGTTTCGTCGGCAACTGACGTATCTGTCGAATGAGCTCGTATGCGCTCTCAGTGTGCCGGGCACTTCTTCACAAATCGCCTTATAACTCGGTAACGGAGTTTCTAGCGAACTTGGGATGACCACTATAATAAACAAGACATTCCGAAAACATTTTAAGCAAAAAAATAATAATTAAACAGATTCTTTAACTTTTCAAATTGGATTGTGCGTTTCATCAAAGTAGCCACGCATTCTTCCCCATAAATCTCCCAAAAGACAGCTACAAAACCGACATCTAACGATGGTCCTTTCTCGATAACTTCTCATCACCACGACTTTCTGGATTCATGATATCTTCTAAAGTCCTCTTGTATTCCTTGTCTGTTTACTATTTATTTTAGTATGATCAGACATAAGAAAAGCAACGCCGGAAGTTACAATGTTCACAATGTGAAAAGACATATGACACTTAGGAAACAGTGCAAAAGGACTTGGATAGTTTTATAGACACCGTAATTAAAAGAGCTTCCAACAGTTGCGGAACGACAAACCACTTCTGAGCAGTGACATAAACACGAAACCTGATATTCCAGGAGGTAGGGAAGAGACAATACTGAGCACCTTACACATCTTTTCGTCATTTTCCGGCGAATGAGAACTTCTCAGGGATTCTTGCGGTGATCTGTTCTCTGCTTAATAGTCCAGGGCGATAATGCAGTCAGCTGCGTGATAAAAATTAGTATAGTGCGATTAAAATTACTTGCTAGTTGGTGTGCGCCACTTGTCGCCACAGTGTATAATCATCGGCTGTCGCTAGGCTAAAGGCGACACGCTGAAAATATGGGTCACTTCACAAGTGCTGAAGTGCTGTTGTATGTAACGCAAAGCAGTGCTGGAAGCGGCTGTCGTCAGGTAAGCCGACAACGCCAGATTCTCTGTCCACAACTGATTTTGTGTGACCAACGACTGAACTGCGGCAGATGAAGCGTTTTGCAGCCATGAATTTACACTCGTGTCCTAACCGAACCACAACCTCGTGATGTGCAATGTATCCGATAAAATGGCGGTCAACAACCTGCGACGGAACTATTACTCACGCTTGCTTTATTCACAGTGATTAGAGCTGACTTAAGTGCGCAAATCCAAACAGGAAAATTTCAGTTTCAGCACTATAATCGAACTGTAATTTCTCACTTTCATTGGTTACCTGAAGCTATCCTCAACTGGGTACACGAATTGACGCAATACCAGTCGATGAGCAGTCCTGGTTGGCACGCAGGCAGATTCGAAACGAAAAAGAATGACAGGATGAAAAAAATGAGAGCTAATGAAAAGGCCAGTACGATTACGAAAAATACACGACAAAAGAATAAAAATTTTAAAAAGGCAGATTCAGACCTACTAACCGAAAAAAATAATAATCATTGTCCTTCTGACAAATATTTAAGAACAAAAAATGTTTGTGCCTATTGAGACTCGAACCGACGTCCTTATGTGTATCAGAACTTCTGAACTGTAACTTACCCGCCATTTTTTTTTTTACCGTAACGGACGTCAGATGACATTCGTTGAAGTTCGTGTTTGACCCCTTCACACAGTTTTTTTATTGCAGAGACCAGGCAGCTCTCTGATCGAGCACGCTGAGCTACCGTGCTGGCGACACCACTAGTTGTCGGCAGACCTCTTTATTTAGTAATCTGCAGGTCCAGTGGCAAGCATGATTTACTACCTTCAAAAAGTTCGGCCTCATGCAGTGTCGTATAAAGCTTATCTACCGTAGGTCGATGTTTTTGATGATATTAATTGAATAAGTAACGCCAAATCGCATCTGGTGCTGAAGGATCCAGTAGTGTTAGACTAGTGCTGTGTATGGAACATGGGTATTTCATTATCATCTTTGTGTGTACGCTGTTTTTGATGTGCGTATCATGTCTGATGAAATGCGATATAAAAGAGCCTGAACAAGCACTTGGGATCCAAACACACCAAGAAAGAAAGCCGGACAAGGAAGTAAACTGACCATTTATTGTGGCAGTTCGGCAACGTTGAACAGTTCGGGTTTGATGTTGAGCGCTCTGATTGGAGGAGACCGGTTCCAACGCATGAAGTGTCAACTGGCAACTTTATGATCAGGCTAGTCTATTCGAAAAAATGGCTCTGAGCACCAGGGGACATAACATCTTAGGTCATCAGTCCCCTAGAACTTAGAACTACTTAAACCTAACTAACTTAAGGACATCACACACATCCATGCCCGAGGCAGGATTCGAACCTGCGACCGTAGCGGTCGCGCGGTTCCAGACTGATTTCTGGAAGCTTTGACCCAGTAGAAAATGTGGTACCTGTGTAAAAATATTGAAGACAGTTGATGAGCTAATTGCCTTAGGGCTGGACTGTGCTGCGTAAGACGTCACGTAGCGAGTGTGGTGCAGTTTTGAATAGTCTGTTAGTTTGCGAAAAGAAGAATTGTTTTAGTAGTATTGCAGAAATTGGGCACATTGTAGAGAATACTACTACATCACGATTTAGACCGTGCAGCCACGAGAGCTTCGTTTCCGTGATGTGATAGGCTAGCCACAGATTTGACCTTCGTAGTTCCCCGTTACTGACGAGAGGAAAGCCAGCCTACCATTAAGTCGTACAAAACAGTGTTTAGAAATATGAGGGCCAAGCTGGCGCCCTTTGATTTTGAGTGGAATAATGACCCGACCGGTGGAAACCTTAATATGTAAATAAGTTGCCGTCATTGTTAAAGAGCAGTATCTGGGTATCAGTTTGTTCCCCGATAAGATCCACTCCTTCATCTCTTTTGTGAGCTCTACCACTAATCAAAGCGGCGAGGCGTTGGACATTACTTTAGTAATGATCAAGATTGCCTCCGCCATCTTGCTGCAGACCATCGATCTTCGAGAACAGTTGAGCGTCAAATCCCGAGTACAGCCTTCACAGCGGCAGTGACACAGGTTAGAAAAGCGAATACATCTGTGACTTCAAAGCAGAGCCCCAACTTTGCATCACGTAACAAGATAAATTGAGAGGAATTTGCATAGACAGCGACAGTGTTTATTTTAATAAATAAGTAGTGGTGTTAATCCGAAAGTCAGTTGCATTAGTTTCATATAATTTACCCTGACATTGAGAAATTCACTATCTGATGATATGCGTGGTGTTTACCTCAGGATTCTTCCTTCTTTCATTCCACACCTTGACATTGCAATAACTATTTACTTTAACACCTTTTGAGAAAGCTACAGATGAGATTAAAGACTATAGTAATTCACTCCATAACCAATTAAAGCTACATCTCGTCGGTAAGTGTAACAGAAAGATTTCGTTCGGCTGACAGCAACATTAAGACTGCGTACCTGTGCAGAGGTGCCATTAACATTTTATTCCATCCAAATACTGGTTAATTATAGGATACTTTTTCGTCATGCCAATATATTCCATTGCCACTAACACGTAATTCAGTTTCTAATCAGTCTTGTTGTTAATGAGTTGCCTTCGGCTGCTAGTTGAGAGTGAATAATCTTTGGGGCTTTATGTCACTCCTGTTGCCGTTTACGAGGTCGTAATTTCATTACTAGCAGTCATTACCTTTCCAAGTATCTAACCTGTAAATGTGAATGATCCAATGTTTCAGGACTTTGTGAAAACCGTTTTTCAAGTGAAGAAGGTAATTTAGAGACTGAAGCTGCAACTTCACAAGATGGTGATAATGAGGAGGCATCTTCAACAAACACAATCAAAGGTAACACTCGATGTTTGTGGTCTAAGTACCACGTAAGGAAGGTAGAACTCTCGAAATATTATGAAACTTTCTAGCTTTACTCAAAACATTAATTTGGAGATAAATGATCCGAAAATATTGCTTGATACGAGTATATATGAGGTGATTATAGCTAATACATATGAGGAAATCCAAAGAAACAGGTGCACATGTAGCGAACAGAGGTTTTTGGTAATATGGAAAGGAAGAAAAGTGCACTAATTGGATTACTTTATATGCCAGATATCGGAAAAGTCATGCAGCTCAACGCTGAAGAAATTTTGTCACGCTCACCAATGGACAAACGTATCATTTCTTAAATGATGTTCCAATTCTTTTTCTAAATGTTGAGCTGATCTAAAATGTTGTATCACATTGGGAACCAAAAGAACAAATGTCCTTCAAGATCGAGCACAGAGCCGCACAAAACTGCAGAAGCAAGCAAGATGTCATTTGTACTTTAGAGATAAAGGCAGGAAAGTAAAAATAGCTTGTGGAAAATGTGGTACGCCTAAAGTCAATGACTACAGAAAATAAATGCGCATATCTTGTTTCTCTTAAAGCACAGTGTCATAAGAAGCATTATTAGATTACTCTAAAACGTTTCTATGTTAAGAAAGAACGTTAGCATCTAACAATGGATCATTATTTACTGTACAGGTTTCGTTGTCATGCAGTTAATTACAAAATCAAACATTGGTGCGATGATTCTCCCATATTATCGTTGAATGCTGTACTATTCATGTTACAGGCGGAGGGTTAAACCACCAACACACATCAACAGATTTATTGTCCATTTGTTCCCTGTATTATTGTTACAGAAAACGGATCTGACAAGATTTGCCACTCATCTACTTTCGCATCTTACTGTTAGCTGACAGTAATTATCCCTACAACAGCAACTATAGCACTCTGTATACTGTCTGTAATATGCTTTGTTCCGTTTTTTGCTGTGTGGGTGTGGATATAGCTGTGTATCATATATATGTCATAGCTAGCTACCAGAACCAGGTATTTGACTGAATACACCCACTCCCGACATATTCAGAGTCATTAAGTAACTGCGACAGCATAGTGCACACCAAGAAAAAAGAATTACCTGAATAGGACGGAAATTGGTAGGTGTGACGTACAGTCTTAGACAATAAAACTGACCACCGGCCGGCCGCCACGGAGACTAAGTCCGAGTCATTCACTTAAGGTGGCCAATAAAACTGACCGCCCCTGACAACTCTAAGTCCGGCCATCCGCACAATCTGGCAACACTGTAAGATGCGGAAGTGTTAGGAGGAAGTGTTGTCTACTTCCGAGACGATGTCGGACTCTGTGAGCCCGTGGTCTAGTGGCAAGCGTCGTGAGTTCTGAGCATATAATAGCCTGTTTGCGTCCAACTGTAATTTTTTTTTTTGCTACAGTCGGTCTAAAGTTATGAGTCTGAGTGAACATCGAAGATAATTCGCTTCACATTCTACCCACCAGCAATAACAAGTATTCCAGAAACAATTCCGCAGGACAGCTCGTGGCTACGCCGCGATCATAACAGCTAACGCTCGAACGTTTCCTCGCGCTGCAGCGGCTACCGGCCACCGGCCAGACGCCACCCGCCGCGCCGCCTGAAATCCGGCGCCGCCCATATGAACGCGGCGCCACGCTGTCAGTGCATGTATCAACTGTCATTTTCGAATTTGAAGTTCTAGTTGTCATCTTGCAGTTAAGCATTGGATTTTGCATACTTGAAAATCATGAACTACGGTTAAGCATTATAAAATTGCGTCGCAAGTGGAAATAGGTGTAACATCTGCAACACAACGTTTACTTTTGGTATAACAGAGGGGTGAATGCAGAGGAGGCAGCTAGAAAGATTTGAATTGTGTGTGGAGCGAGTGCTTTTGGGAAAAAAAAACACTAGAAAAAGATATTCTTGCTTCAACAAAGATCGTTCTGACATGAATGATTTTCCACATTAAGGAAGTCTCGACTACTGATATATGTGATAGATCACCATTTTACTATCATGCGACATTTGCATTCAACAGGCAAAGTTCAGAAGTCTGGTGTAGGAGTACTGCATGCTCTAATTCGAAACAACAAAAGTCAACGGAGTGACTATTATTGAACGTCATCAGGTCGCTCATTGAGCATTCGTATGCAGTACTGTTACTGGTGACGTGTTATGATGCCTTTATCGTTAACGTCCTAAGAAGAAATGAAATGCTGAGCCCCTCCAAAAGACATAAACTCGAACAAAGAGTAGTGTGAACATAATATTTTACATCTGATAGCTCCAAAAGTGTGTTTTGGGCTACGAATTCTGCCCCAAGGGCTGTGTGCAACACGGCTGGAATTTGTTGCCAACAACTGAGACACCTTTCGGTCTCAGCGTAAGAAAATCGAGCAACACAACTACATCACATGTGCTACTGCATGATAACGCACTTCTTGATTTGAAAAACAAAACTATCCAGGAGACTGAAATTAAAGTCGTCTCTCAGGCACTTGTATCGATAGAGAAGTCCTCTCTCAAGCACTTGTCCCTCTCGTCATATATTCGTAAAGTTTTACCTTTCCCGCTCTTGATCGATCAACCGTCAACGCAATTCATTTCTAGACGAAAATAATCTTAAAACTACTCTGGTATAATGATATCGTTGGAACCAGTAGGTTTCTACTGGCGTAGAATTTATAAACAACTTAACCATTGTCTGATCGTTTTAGACATCGTGAAAGAAAATTCTTTTGCTGATTAATTTCTCTTTGATGATTACTGTTGCGTTTAGTAAACTAATAGAAAATCCAATTAAAATATTCACTGTACTAATACAAATTAAATTCAGCATACTACAGAAACATCACGACGGCAGACTATCTTAATAAAGCATTAAGTATCTGTCAGACGATTGAGCCTATTTTAACACGAATTAGTAGGACATTACCGACTTATGACTTCGAAAAGATCTGTATTTACTTCATTTCCTGTATCATTCGCAATTATTATGAAAATGTGGCATTTCATAGATATAATTACGTATTCACAACAACAAAAAATATGTCGTCATTATGAATTTGGCAGTACCGTAAGGTTTTCGCTCTGACACTAAGGGTTACTGAAAGTAGCAAGGCGCATTTTGCTAAGCGCTGTATTACGATTCCCTTATTGCGTTTGTATCTGCCTGCTTGAAGCTAAGCTACAAAAGAATTAAAAATCTGGCTTTCAGCGAGTCTCGAAAGGCGAACGAAAGCAGCTTGCACCTGGTGGCCAAACATGTTTCTTGGGAACAGGCTACTTCCTAAAGTGGGAAGACATTCTTTTGTGGTTGAATTGTTGGCAAATGTCAGTCAGACGTGTGCCGTTGGTCTAAGCGTTTCGGTGTGTTGAATTTGTACCAATGATTTTTCTACAGGTTTTTTCTGTCCCAAATAGAGAGTTGAAGTCTCCCATTAGTATTTTCACGTCATCTTGGTGAATTTTGCTCATAGTATTTTCGAGTGAATATCTTTTATAGGGGCTCTGAATGAGCATAGTCATAAGTCGATTGTTGATGGATGCGATTTCTTTGACAGAGTTGATGATCGATCGAGAAATGCAGTGCCGAAGATTGGTACGCCTTTCGCTACCTTTTGTTGTATTTTTCTCTTGAAGATGCAACGGTTTCCGTAATGCAAGTTTTAACTGTCAATTAATATGGTTCTTGAAGAGCAAGGACGAGAATTTTTTGGCGGTCGTTTTCTTTTGTGAGATTATTGAGGTTTCTTGTTTGGATCAATGTATCGATGTTTCGTTTTTAAATGAATGTTTTCTGCTTGTAGGGAAATTTACCAGTGATCTTCGATATTCTTTGCCGCGCTAACCTGGACTCCCCAGAGTGCGAAAATCCAACTGCCGCCTATCGGTGGCCAGGTTGTGTACCACCAGGGGTAAAGTTACCTTTGCTTGCATAGTTCATGTTTTCTTGTGTTTCATTGGTTTGGCCTGGGTGATACCGGGACCAGACAGGACCAGAGTGTGTTGAAGCCTTTGGAAGCAAATATTTTCAGCCAAGCTTATTGAGATAACAGACGGTGACCAGAGTAGCGGTGATTTTCAATCAGATGTGTCTGTATTTTGGGTTCAACGGATTGAGTAGCCGTCCAGGACTGTGTTAGTATTTGGTTCATCCCAAGTATTTGATTTCCTCGGTACCACCCATATGGGGGAGGGTTTTCCCTCTCGGCCACACGGGATTTTTATTATTATTATTATTATTGTCATTATATCATCAGCAAATCTGATATGGATTATCTTCCCACCACTGAAATAGATGTGTATTGTTCGATTCCATTTTTCCATCAGATGAATATAGGTTATAATTACGTTACATTGCTGCTAGTCGACATATTTCTCACTTTTTCTTAGACAGTTGCTAGCTGTTACTCCATCATAGGAATTTATGTGCGCAGCATTGTTGCAATACAGACGTTCAAATTATCAGATTTCGGTAATTTCATTTCGATACAAGATCGTCCTAATCGGATTCAGCCAGTCAGTCTTAATTTGGATATCCGACTACAGCTCTCATGATATGATAGACTGGGTGAACCACATTCTTAATCGGACTGTTGAATCCAGATCACTTATCTATAACAGGGCCTGAATTCTTAAACACTGTGGAAAATAATAATCCAATGTGCTTATTACAAATACGTTATTTAAATAACAAGGTCATGGCCATATGTCCCTACAAATGCAAGCGACCTTTGGACGAATATAGAAAACGTATGGTGGGAAGTAAACCATCACGCTACACTGTCGACGACTTAATGAAATCAATTCACCTACGCCCTCGAGAAATCTTACGTAATGATCGTGGGTGGGTTGGTTACTAAAAGTATACTCGTCCACAAAACCCGTGTGGACAATTATCTGATAATCGGTCAAGCTTTGCTTTGTCGCAGCTCTTTAGCATACAACAAGTCCATTTACTTTCAGTCCCCTTCTTCAAATTCTTGCAATGTAATTTAATTGAACAATCTCACCCACTCGACGCCAACTGAGGAACTGACTGGTGCATGTGTTGTTCAAAACACAGTACTTGTCACCCTCACTGGAATCAATGACTGTGTGTGTGTGTGTGTGTGTGTGTGTGTGTGTGTTTTCGTGTTAACACACAATCTGAGTCAATACTATTAAAATTAGAGAAACAACCAACAATAAATATTGCACCAAATATGACTGTAAAGTATTTTAATGCGATGAGAAGTTACAAACTGAATTTTTACCCATCCCATGTCCTGCGTATTACGGTAAGTAAGATGTATTAACTCCACAGTGTCGTTAGCAGAGACAGTGCGCTCTTGTTGTCGAGGCTCGCGACAAGTGCAGCGATTAGCAGTGCCCAATGCCGCCGCGATTTGTTAATGTTGGCTGAGCGTGGACACTGCAGCAGACGCTTCGCCCTAAACAGAAAGAAATCACCTTGGCTCTGACTGCAGTGAGCGGATATCACTGTCTGTGTGTTCCTATAGCAACCATCGTGAGACTCTACTCACAGGTGCCATGGAGCAATTGAACGGGTATCACGTCATTAGTCATCAGAATATTAACCAGTGATGAAATGACCACTCTATTTGAATCCCAAGAAAATAGGAACCTTCCCACAAAGGAATGTGAGGTGATATCAAAATTTATCCAACATACAAAATTAACTGCAGAGCTTTCATGTATGCAGTAATAGCACACAAGGAAATATTACGTCTTGGAAGCGTATATTTCATTTCCTCTTCTCATATTAACGCCCTTGTTTTAATATGAAGTGAGAAAATAAACACGAAAAATTAAAGTTCCTGAGAAGCATATAAGTCATCTCATATCACAACTTTTGTTTTAGTATGAAGTAAAAAAATAAACAGTTTAGAGTTCTGAAGTATAATATGACACCAGATTCTTATCGTAGGCGCTATCGGAAACGCCAAAAGCAGGGAGTTGTCCATTCTTTTGTCCAACAGTCTGTTTCCTTTCATGTATTACTCCCGCTAGGAGATTCTTATTTAAGGACTTGTGGGAATCAAGTTCTTCAGCAGAACAAGCCTTATGTTATTGTGCTAATTACGGTATGGAAAAAATGCAACAAAGACGAGTTCCGCTAGAGCAGTGAGGATATTTGCACATGTGTGTATTCAGAAATGACTGCCATCTGCCCCAACACTTCACAGAATCCTTGCGGCAGGCAACACAACTGTGCGTGCATTTCAGACCTCATTCAGTGAGACGTCAGGAGATGATGAAAACGTCAAATTAACGTCGCTTTCCGAGTCGTATTCAATCCAGAATGAGGTGTTATTAAGGTAGTTGAGCGTTCTAGCAATTACACTTTTATGATTCCCATATGAGTATCTCGATAGCCAAAAGAACCCGTTAGTGTGAAAGTATCGGAACTGCATTAATATCAGACTGCAAGAACTTGAGACAATACGTGGAATCTTCTCTTCGCTGGGTGACCTATTACTGTTATTAAGCATTCTCTCCGTCTTGGTCGTAATGCAAATGGAACTTCAGAGGCGCTTTCCGCTATTCTTGACAAACATCAGCAACCTGTAATCACTGAGAGTCACAACTGCGTGATGATAATGGTTCAGGTTGTCAGTAGTTGTGGTGGTGTTATGCTGTCAAGCTGCATACAGTAACGTTAATGGTGGCGCACATAATTTAGCGCTGACTCAAAATGGTTCAAATGGCTCTGTGCACTATGGGACTTAACTTCTGAGGTTATCAGTCCGCTAGAACTTAGGACTACTTAAACCTAACTAACCTAAGGACATCAGACACATCCATGCCTGAGACAGGATTCGAACCTGCGACCGTAGCGGTCGCGCGGTTCCAGACTGTAGCGCCTGGAACCGCTCGGCCACCCCGGCCTGCATACTTGTATACTGACCATTCGTTATTTGACTAAATATGAACTACAATCTAATTCGCATGTATATGACATCGGTTAGCGCCGGCACAAAGGTATGGTGTAAATGGCTCTGAGCACTATGCGACTTAACTTCTGAGGTCATCAGTCGCCTAGAACTTTGAACTAATTAAACCTAACTAAACTAAGGACATTGCACACATCCATGCTCGAGGCAGGATTCGAACCTGGGACCGTAGCGGTCGCTCGGCTCCATACTGTAGCGCCCAGAACCGCACGGCCACTCCGCTCGGCCACAAAGGTATGACTAAGGGTTGAATGCCGTTGAAGTCCTGTTACATTGATGGCAAGACAAATATTCGCAAATCACCTCTATTGCCCCAAAAAAACAATTGCATCTTAAATATTGAAGGACCGACGACCACACTGTCACAGCGCGTTGAAATACAGCAACTTTGGCAGATGAAAATTTGTGACCGACTGGGCTTCGAACCCAGACCTCCTGCTTACTAAACAGACGTTCTGATCACTGCATTTTTTTTTTTTTTAATTTTTGAGAAGGCTTTCAGCACCAGGTAGGCGGTTGCAAAGAGGGCAGGTATCGAAGATCCGGTCCTGTCGTGGTCCTTCAAAAAGTTTCAGATGACATTCCGCTCCCAGTTGTTAGTGGCCATGCGCTTGGGATTCGCTCTTAACCACAGTCGGAGTTGGAGACTGTTCAGTTACATCTAACCAGTCCGCATCTATTGCACTATTTTAAGAGCCGAGATGCAGTATTTTGGTATTAAAGTTTTGTAATTTTGTGGTAAGAACTTATGAGACCAAGCTGCTTAGGTCATCGGTCCCTAAGCGTACACATTACTTAATCTAACTTAAACTAACCTACGCTATGGACAACACACACACCCATGCCGGAGGGAGGATTCGAACCTCTGACGGTGGACACTATGATGACACAGCAGTCAACCTCTCAGCAGCACCTATCGACACACGCTTCTCGTCAGACGCGAATTCCCATTTTTGCCGCATACCAAATGCGCGGTACCCCCCGGCCATTGTTCCACTAGCTTGCGTCCACACTGTATTCCCGCGATGGTCGGACGATGTCGTGCGTCTAGCACTGAAAACTTTCGATGACCCGTGGAGACCCAAATAATTATACGGGATGTTTCAGGAGGTATAGTAAATATTTTAGGAAATGGTAGTATAGACAAATTGTTGAAATAATGACATATAACATGCGTCCAATTTTTATTGAACATACAGATAGCTGGGTTCAATGCATTTTCGTTTCGTATGTTGGTCCTTACAGGTCCCAGTTGTCTACACTTCCATGAAAATGAGCTTCCAGCGTCATTGGAAGAGGTTCATTTGGCTACAATATTGCGTATGTTCCTCCAGCATGACGGGGCTCCTCCACATTCTAGTCGTCAGGTGACACATTATCCAAATCTAACATTTCCTGGAAGATGGATCATTAGATATGGGCACAATTCTTGGCCTTCAAGGTCCCCGGACCTTATCTCTTTCGATTTTTGCCTGCGGGGATGGTTAAAGGCGAAGTCTACAAAGAAAAAGTAAAACCAAGAGCCGATTTGATCGTTCGGATTATGAATAGTGCAGCCCTCATAAAAGAACGCAAAGACGACCTACACGTGGTGTTATCAAGAGAAGTCAAATGCGCGTTGTAGTTGGTGGGGGAATTTTTGAAAATCATCTTTGAATGTCCCCGTTGCCTTTGCTTTGAGTTTGTTATGGTTACGTACTAACAGCTGTATCTCTGTACACAATAAAAAGTGGACGCATTTATATGGAATTTTTTTATGCAATTCGTCTGTACTACCACCTGCTAAAATATCTAATATTCCTCCTGAAACACTCTGTATATGGATATATGTGTGGTGTCTGTTCTTTCGGACATGTCCGACAGAAAATGCTTCATGGCATTCTGCAACGACCTTCGATCTAGTTGTTCGGGCTGATAGAGATTTCAGAGCTGCTTGGCTGTCTGAATAAAAGTAGATGCTACGATTTTTGTAGGGTCTACTCTAATTCTCCTCCGTCCACATGCTAATAGAAGATACTATGTAATACTGTGGCCATCTTCCCTAAGGAGATTCTAGGCAGTACACCAGACCCGGTGATTTCATCTGTTTTCGACCTGTCAGTATACCACTATATTATGTCTCCTGAACGGTGTAGTGGTTCGTTCTTCCACTTCTCCCTGCTTCCAACTGTTACATGGCAAGGTTTATTGAAACAGCTAGAAGTTGTTGTATAGTTAGTCGGCATTTCCCCAGCCATCGCCATACTGATTTGGGATTCCGTATATTCTAACTATATCCAGTTATTTATAATTTTTAGCCTTTATGTCCCTGCTGCGGCCTCCATTTTAAGCCACAGGTGTAAGGCGGGCATGTCTAGCCTAATATCCATCCCAAGAGTGGATGTCCTGCTAATTCCGTCTGTTTTTGAAAGCAGGCCTGTCTCTGCACTTTGCCAGACTCCCTAGCAGCCACCTTCTGTTCGACTGTGTTCATATTATATGACAATAAATTATCATTGGTATTTTTGCAGAGGTGTATATCCAGTATGTACTGGGTTTAGACCCGAGTTTACCCTACAGCACCTTCTGTTCGACTGTGTTCATATTATATGACAATAAATTATCATTGGTATTTTTGCAAAGGTGTATATCCAGTACGTACTGGGTATAGACCCCAGTTTACCCTACAGCACCTTCTGTTCGACTGTGTTCATATTATATGACAATAAATTATCATTGGTATTTTTGCAAAGGTGTATATCCAGTACGTACTGGGTATAGACCCCAGTTTACCCTACAGCACCTTCTGTTCGACTGTGTTCATATTATATGACAATAAATTATCATTGGTATTTTTGCAGAGGTGTATATCCAGTACGTACTGGGTATAGACCCCAGTTTACCCTACAGCACCTTCTGTTCGACTGTGTTCATATTATATGACAATAAATTATCATTGGTATTTTTGCAAAGGTGTATATCCAGTACGTACTGGGTATAGACCCCAGTTTACCCTACAGCACCTTCTGTTCGACTGTGTTCATATTATATGACAATAAATTATCATTGGTATTTTTGCAGAGGTGTATATCCAGTACGTACTGGGTATAGACCCCAGTTTACCCTACAGCACCTTCTGTTCGACTGTGTTCATATTATATGACAATAAATTATCATTGGTATTTTTGCAAAGGTGTATATCCAGTACGTACTGGGTATAGACCCCAGTTTACCCTACAGCACCTTCTGTTCGACTGTGTTCATATTATATGACAATAAATTATCATTGGTATTTTTGCAGAGGTGTATATCCAGTACGTACTGGGTATAGACCCCAGTTTACCCTACAGCACCTTCTGTTCGACTGTGTTCATATTATATGACAATAAATTATCATTGGTATTTTTGCAAAGGTGTATATCCAGTACGTACTGGGTATAGACCCCAGTTTACCCTACAGCACCTTCTGTTCGACTGTGTTCATATTATATGACAATAAATTATCATTGGTATTTTTGCAGAGGTGTATATCCAGTACGTACTGGGTATAGACCCCAGTTTACCCTACAGCACCTTCTGTTCGACTGTGTTCATATTATATGACAATAAATTATCATTGGTATTTTTGCAAAGGTGTATATCCAGTACGTACTGGGTATAGACCCCAGTTTACCCTACAGCACCTTCTGTTCGACTGTGTTCATATTATATGACAATAAATTATCATTGGTATTTTTGCAAAGGTGTATATCCAGTACGTACTGGGTATAGACCCCAGTTTACCCTACAGCACCTTCTGTTCGACTGTGTTCATATTATATGACAATAAATTATCATTGGTATTTTTGCAAAGGTGTATATCCAGTACGTACTGGGTATAGACCCCAGTTTACCCTACAGCACCTTCTGTTCGACTGTGTTCATATTATATGACAATAAATTATCTTTGGTATTTTTGCAAAGGTGTATATCCAGTACGTACTGGGTATAGACCCCAGTTTACCCTACAGCACCTTCTGTTCGACTGTGTTCATATTATATGACAATAAATTATCATTGGTATTTTTGCAGAGGTGTATATCCAGTACGTACTGGGTATAGACCCCAGTTTACCCTACAGCACCTTCTGTTCGACTGTGTTCATATTATATGACAATAAAT
This sequence comes from Schistocerca americana, assembly GCF_021461395.2. Taxonomy (NCBI): domain Eukaryota; kingdom Metazoa; phylum Arthropoda; class Insecta; order Orthoptera; family Acrididae; genus Schistocerca; species Schistocerca americana. The sequence goes on along the minus strand of NC_060121.1, from coordinate 429,181,160 downwards.
TATCATTGGTATTTTTGCAAAGGTGTATATCCAGTACGTACTGGGTATAGACCCCAGTTTACCCTACAGCACCTTCTGTTCGACTGTGTTCATATTATATGACAATAAATTATCATTGGTATTTTTGCAGAGGTGTATATCCAGTACGTACTGGGTATAGACCCCAGTTTACCCTACAGCACCTTCTGTTCGACTGTGTTCATATTATATGACAATAAATTATCATTGGTATTTTTGCAAAGGTGTATATCCAGTACGTACTGGGTATAGACCCCAGTTTACCCTACAGCACCTTCTGTTCGACTGTGTTCATATTATATGACAATAAATTATCATTGGTATTTTTGCAGAGGTGTATATCCAGTACGTACTGGGTATAGACCCCAGTTTACCCTACAGCACCTTCTGTTCGACTGTGTTCATATTATATGACAATAAATTATCATTGGTATTTTTGCAAAGGTGTATATCCAGTACGTACTGGGTATAGACCCCAGTTTACCCTACAGCACCTTCTGTTCGACTGTGTTCATATAATATGACAATAAATTATCATTGGTATTTTTGCAGAGGTGTATATCCAGTACGTACTGGGTTTAGATTTAGTACTGGAGGGCAGCGTGGAGGGTAAAAATCGTAGGGGGAGACCAAGAGATGAATACACTAAGCAGATTCAGAAGGATGTAGGTTGCAGTAGGTACTGGGAGATGAAGAGGCTTGCACAGGATAGAATAGCATGGAGAGCTGCATCAAACCAGTCTCAGGACTGAAGACCACAACAACAACAACAACAACAACTGGGTTTAGACCCCAGTTTACCCTACAGCACCTTCTGTTCGACTGTGTTCATATTATATGACAATAAATTATCATTGGTATTTTTGCAAAGGTGTATATCCAGTATGTACTGGGTATAGACCCCAGTTTACCCTACAGCACCTTCTGTTCGACTGTGTTCATATTATATGGCAATAAATTATCATTGGTATTTTTGCAGAGGTGTATATCCAGTATGTACTGGGTTTAGACCCCAGTTTACCCTACAGCACCTTCTGTTCGACTGTGTTCATATTATATGACAATAAATTATCATTGGTATTTTTGCAAAGGTGTATATCCAGTACGTACTGGGTATAGACCCCAGTTTACCCTACAGCACCTTCTGTTCGACTGTGTTCATATTATATGACAATAAATTATCATTGGTATTTTTGCAAAGGTGTATATCCAGTACGTACTGGGTATAGACCCCAGTTTACCCTACAGCACCTTCTGTTCGACTGTGTTCATATTATATGACAATAAATTATCATTGGTATTTTTGCAGAGGTGTATATCCAGTACGTACTGGGTTTAGATTTAGTACTGGAGGGCAGCGTGGAGGGTAAAAATCGTAGGGGGAGACCAAGAGATGAATACACTAAGCAGATTCAGAAGGATGTAGGTTGCAGTAGGTACTGGGAGATGAAGAGGCTTGCACAGGATAGAATAGCATGGAGAGCTGCATCAAACCAGTCTCAGGACTGAAGACCACAACAACAACAACAACAACAACTGGGTTTAGACCCCAGTTTACCCTACAGCACCTTCTGTTCGACTGTGTTCATACTATATGACAATAAATTATCATTGGTATTTTTGCAGAGGTGTATATCCAGTATGTACTGGGTTTAGACCCCAGTTTACCCTACAGCACCTTCTGTTCGACTGTGTTCATATTATATGACAATAAATTATCATTGGTATTTTTGCAAAGGTGTATATCCAGTACGTACTGGGTATAGACCCCAGTTTACCCTACAGCACCTTCTGTTCGACTGTGTTCATATTATATGGCAATAAATTATCATTGGTATTTTTGCAGAGGTGTATATCCAGTATGTACTGGGTTTAGACCCCAGTTTACCCTACAGCACCTTCTGTTCGACTGTGTTCATATTATATGACAATAAATTATCATTGTTATTTTTGCAAAGGTGTATATCCAGTACGTACTGGGTATAGACCCCAGTTTACCCTACAGCACCTTCTGTTCGACTGTGTTCATATTATATGACAATAAATTATCATTGGTATTTTTGCAGAGGTGTATATCCAGTACGTACTGGGTTTAGATTTAGTACTGGAGGGCAGCGTGGAGGGTAAAAATCGTAGGGGGAGACCAAGAGATGAATACACTAAGCAGATTCAGAAGGATGTAGGTTGCAGTAGGTACTGGGAGATGAAGAGGCTTGCACAGGATAGAATAGCATGGAGAGCTGCATCAAACCAGTCTCAGGACTGAAGACCACAACAACAACAACAACAACAACTGGGTTTAGACCCCAGTTTACCCTACAGCACCTTCTGTTCGACTGTGTTCATACTATATGACAATAAATTATCATTGGTATTTTTGCAGAGGTGTATATCCAGTGCGTACTGGGTTTAGAACCCAGTTTACTCTACAGCAGCTTCTAGTGCTTATAAGATTATCTTTCGCACTGGAATATATTCTTTATGTGAGGTGTTCATAATAGTTTTCCATCCAGGGCTACCTCTAGATACACTACAACCCTCTCTAATGTTTCATCGAGAAACATAATTTTTCAGTATATGTGCTGGACATGCTTCCCCATAAATAATACTACACCAATTTTCGTGCAGCTTCTCTTTAAATACTTTTTCACAATGTTCAGTGCACACAGGTTTAACAATACTATCAAATTTTCTAAGTCTTATTGTGAATAAATCGTCTACTTATTCTTTTCAAGAGTAGTCTCCCGCATTCAGCTCATCTATGAGTTCATTCACCACTAGGTTCTTCATCTCTAACCATTTACTCGAAGGTCGTATTACTAGAACCCCCTCGACATCCAGGAAGATACAGAGAGCATCCAGAAAGGGTAGTGCTTTTTCCACCTTCCCGACAAGTTGGTGAAGTGTTACCGCACATGATTTGCTTCGTAAGTATTATGAAAATGTGGCAGTTTATAGATAAAATTACGTATTCACAAAAACAAAAAAGTATGTTGGCAGAAAATGAAAGTGGCATTATGAATTTGGCAGTACCGTAAGGTTTTTCGCTTTGACACTAAGGATTACTAAAAGTAGCAAGACGAATTTTGCTAGAGCGTTGTCTTACCATTCCCTCACTGAATTTGTATCTGCCTGCTTGTAGTTCTGCTACAAAAGAATTAAAAATCTTGCTTTCCGCGAGTCTCGAAAGGCGAACAAAGGCAGCGTGCACCTGACAGGCAAGCACGTTACCTACGAGCTAGCGAACAGTTACGGATCTATCACGTACTTACTGGCTCAGTAGTCGCTATGGCAAATAAATCGCAACATAAGAGACGAGAGTAGTTGTGTTTCCCGTGTGGAACCACTTTCGTTGACTCAAAAGCATTAACTGATATCCTTATGTCACGTCTCAAGAGAAAATCACTTGCAGTATTCAATTGAAATGACACGATAATATCAAGTGAATTTAGCAGGATAGTTCTGTGCCATCGAGGAAGTAACTCGCCGGTCACAGAGTTGCCAAACATATTCTGCGCTGTTGCCAAGTTTCAGTTATAGTGCCAGGAAGGATACCAGCTGATGTGTTGTGTGAGTGACCTCGGAAGTAACTTCAGCTTCATCTCAAAGTTGCGGGTGGCAAGGGCCGCAAGATCCTCATTATATGCCCATGAGTCTTATTCGCATTTCTGTAACTAGATTTATAGGCTAGAGTGCAATTACTTGTAATACATCGATGCACTGAATGCAAACTAAATGTTATATATTAATAACTGCGACAATTATTTCTGTTTTACTGTCTTAATCGGATCGAAACGTTGAAAGCGTATTCACCAGACGCGATTCACAATTTTGGAGCTTCTCCAGTGGTTGAGTTGGCAATGCCTCTTTGCTGTACAATATTGTTATTGAGATCACTGTCATTGGCACATCCACCAGAAGACAGGCATGGCCTGGCTTATTGTTGTCAGCTTTCCTGACGGATGTTCTGCCTTTGCTCGAAACGTGAAGACTTAAGGTGAATTCGAACATTCCATATGGCGAAAATTTGATGTTTCTATTCTTCCAGCTCTAACATACAAATAACAGTTACAATAAGCGGCAGAAAAGCGCCTGTGAAACAATGATGCAATCATAAATAGTGGAATCTGACAAATTCCATCTGTCATCAGATAATTGTGAAAACTACTTTTTCATCTTCACAGCACCGCAGTATGAACTCAAGGGTTTCATAGAATACCTATACTTAATTTCGTTGTGATCGTTTTCAATGACAGTAGGGGAGGAGCAAAGCCATCTGACTTGAAACATACTTTTCCAGCGGGATTTGAATCTTTGGCTACAGCTGCAGTAGCACGTCCAGTGAGGTATTAAGTATGTGAGCAATCACTCATTGCTACAGTATAGGCTAGGGCAGAGAGAAGCAGATTTCCGACAAAGTAAACGATGGTAGACACTGTCGCTGTCATTTATTAAACAGGAATTGTTCAGAAAATTACAGCAATATCTAGTGAAATGAGTGGGTTGATGCAGCTCCAGTCCGGCACCATCACTGAGTTGCCAAACATTTTCCGAATAGCACTTATGATACAAATGTGTGTGTATGTGTGTGTGTGTGTGTGTGTGTGTGTGTGTGTGTGTGTGTGTGTGTCTGTTGGCTCGAGCACTATGGGACTTAACATCTGTGGTCATCAGTCCCCTAGAACTTAGAACTACTTAAACCTAACTAACCTAAGGACATCACACACATCTATGCCCGAGGCAGGATAAGAACCTGCGACCGTAGCAGTCCCGCGGTTCCGGACTGCGCGCCTAGAACCACTAGACCACCGCGGCCGGCTGTGTGTCTGTTCTTAGGACATTTCCGAAAGAACAGACACTGCGAATCGAAATAGACAGACTTCTTAATCAATTAAAGATTGAAGGACAGAGGTCCAGGCTGTCATGGGCATTAAAATAGAACAACAGCGTCATTTGAAAATTTGTGCCTGACCAGATTCGAACCCGGATTTACAAAATTTTAATACCAAAATACTGCATCTCGGTTCTTACAATAGTGCAATAGGTGCGCACTGGTTAGATGTAACTGAAGAGAGACTCCAACTCGGATTGTAGTTAAGAGCGAATCCCAAGCGCATGGCCATGAACAATTGGGAGCGGAAACTTAATGTCATCAGAACCTTGTTGAAGGACCATGACATTCGATCGTTAGACCGACTGCACAAAGTTCAGATTATAAATACATACATACTTAGAAAAATATATTACGTCGGAACAGTCTTACCGATACTGCAGGGCACTGCACATAAAAATATAAGCTGTAGCCTCTTGGTATGTGTGGAAACAAAATATCATCAAAGTATCCTTCGACACGGCAACTTTGCAGAGGCAAAACGAAGGACTTGGAATTAAATACGTGCTTTTAAACTAATACACGCCACTAAGACAGGCATCACGAAACTTCTGTTCCTCTCGTTAGATCCTGGGGATAGGAACGCTCCTGTTAATGTAGCACGCCAGCCTAGATTACGTCCGAAAGTACTATATCATTATATTACCAGACATCGTCTACACAAACCAATTCCGGTAACTTAATCTACAAAAAACTGGAGGAACATCTGGAAAAATATCAACAATAAAATTATACCAACTAGAGTAAGTGCCGTATGGTGCGACTTTGTGAACGAAACCATACCCACAGCGGAACGATTATGGAAAATCAAATTGAGACCATCTCCATACTGCGACAAATGACGGCTTGTAGAAACTGTAGCGCACATCTTCTCATGTGAAAATAGAATCAGAATTTGGAACTGGACTAGGAAGAAATTAGCACTGTCAATAGAACCGCAGAAAGTCAAATACCGATAACTGAAGCTTTACAACCCGCCTGGAAATGTTACCTGTCCGCAAAGAATAACAGTTATTCGTGGCTTCTGGGACAGTTTGTGTTTTACGTCATAACAAACAAAACTTAGTAGAGTACATGTTCTATATTGCAGTAGAACATTTTAAGCTGAAGAAGAATAACAAATATAAGGAATGGTTTTAAATTTTTTATCTATTGCTTTATGTGGTCTACAAAGAGGTGGGCAGTTTTATTCATTAGAAGAGGAATACTAATCTTTCACTTTTTTTATTCCTGGAATATTCTTTTACGTTGGATCTAAAATCAGAACTGTTCTAATTTGGCAAAACCCCACCGGATCCGAAATTTCTTTTATTTGTTGAAAAATATATGCTTCCTTACAGACCTCATATGCATCCAGTGCATAATAAATTAAAATGTGAATATATTTCTGAATGAATGTTTGTTATGTATTTTTACGTCACCCTTTCCATTGTTATAAGTTATGTTCTACAAGGAACGCACGCCATTGGAGGCGGCAATATGTAATTTATTTTACCTAAATTACTACTTAAATTTTGTTCTACAATTTAAAAGAATATACGGGTGCAAACATGGAACACATGGGAATAATGCAGCTGCTCAGTGCCAGGTGTGGGAGAGGCATTGTGGCCAGGCCTCGGACCTTCGACCCCTGCCGTCTTTGCCTCCGTCTACCTGGTGCTGAAAGTCTTCTCAAACATTTAAAAAAAATAATAGTGCAGTGGTCAGCACGTCTGTCTAGTAAGTTTGAGGTCTAGGTTCGAAGCTCAGTCGGTCACAAATTTTCATCTGCCAAAGTTGCTGTATTTCAACGCGCTGTGACAGTGTGGTCGTCGGTCCTTCGATATTTAAGATGCAATTGTTTTTTGAGGCAATAGAGGTGATTTGCGAACATTTGTCTTGCCATCAATGTAACAGGACTTCAACGGCATCCAACCCTTAGTCATACCTTTGTGGCCGGCCGGAGTGGCCGTGCGGTTCTGGGCGCTACAGTCTGGAGCCGAGCGACCGCTACGGTCCCAGGTACGAATCCTGCCTCGGGCATGGATGTGTGTGATGTCCTTAGTTTAGTTAGGTTTAATTAGTTCAAAGTTCTAGGCGACTGATGACCTCAGAAGTTAAGTCGCATAGTGCTCAGAGCCATTTGCACCATACCTTTGTGCCGGCGCTAACCGATGTCATATACATGCGAATTAGATTGTAGTTCATATTTAGTCAAATAACGAATGGTCAGTATACAAGTATGCAGGCCGGGGTGGCCGAGCGGTTCCAGGCGCTACAGTCTGGAACCGCGCGACCGCTACGATCGCAGGTTCGAATCCTGTCTCGGGCATGGATGTGTCTGATGTCCTTAGGTTAATTAGGTTTAAGTAGTTCTAAGTTATAGCGGACTGATAACCTCAGAAGTTAAGTCCCATAGTGCTCAGAGCCATTTGAACCATTTCTTAAGTATACGAGTATTTACGAACAGTAAAATGCAGGATTGGCCCCAAATGGATCTGAGCACTATGGGACTTAAAATTTGTGGTCATCAGTCCCCTAGAACTTAGAACTACTTAAACCTAACTAACCTAAGGGCACCACGTGTGTGATGCCCGAGGCAGGATTCGAACCTGCGACCGAAGCAGTCGCGCGGACAAGCAGGATTGCAGCGAACTGATCACTTAACCAAGTGCAGCATGCAGTACTTGTGTAATGAGTCATTCCAGCTGCATAGCTGAGGGTAAGATTTGTTAAGAATTTCGATGCAGAATTAATGTAATACCAGCACGATAATCTCTGCAGTCATATTGTATTAGGAGCCCGCGATTGGAGTACTATGTTCGTTGAATTGGATTACTCAAGCTGAGGCCAAATAAAGACAAGCGATGACGCCACATCACTATCTTTACTTAAGTAGGTAGTCAGCGCTAAGCCGGCCAGGGTGGCCGAGCGGTTCTAGGCGCTACAGTCTGGAACCGTACGACCGCTACGGTCGCAGGTTCGAATCCTGCCTCGGACATGGATGTGTCTGATGTCCTTAGGTTAGTTAGGTTAAATTAGTACTAAGTTCTAAGGTACTGATGACCTTAGAAGTTAAGTCCCATAGTGCTCAGAGCCATTTGAACCATTTTGAGTCAGCGCTAAATTATGTGCGCCACCATTAACGTTACTGTATGCAGCTTGACAGCATAACACCACCACAACTACTGACAACCTGAACCATTATCATCACGCAGTTGTGACTCTCAGTGATTACAGGTTGCTGATGTTTGTCAAGAATAGCGGAAAGCGCCTCTGAAGTTCCATTTGCATTACGACCAAGACGGAGAGAATGCTTAATAACAGTAATAGGTCACCCTGCGAAGAGAAGATTCCACGTATTGTCTCAAGTTCTTGCAGTCTGATATTAATGCAGTTCCGATACTTTCACACTAACGGGTTCTTTTGGCTATCGAGATACTCATATGGGAATCATAAAAGTGTAATTGCTAGAACGCTCAACTACCTTAATAACACCTCATTCTGGATTGAATACGACTCGGAAAGCGACGTTAATTTGACGTTTTCATCATCTCCTGACGTCTCACTGAAGGAGGTCTGAAATGCACGCACAGTTGTGTTGCCTGCCGCAAGGATTCTGTGAAGTGTTGGGGCAGCTGGCAGTCATTGCTGAATATACACATCTGCAAATATCCTCACTGCTTTAGCGGAACTCGTCTTTGTTGCATTTTTTCCATACCGTAATTAGCACAATAACATAAGGCTTGTTCTGCTGAAGAACTTGATTCCCACAAGTCCTTAAATAAGAATCTCCTAGCGGGAGTAATACATGAAAGGAAACAGACTGTTGGACAAAAGAATGGACAACTCCCTGCTTTTGGCGTTTCCGATAGCGCCTACGATAAGAATCTGGTGTCATATTAAGCGGCCCGCATCTCGTGGTCGTGCGGTAGCGTTCTCGCTTCCCACGCCCGGGTTCCCGGGTTCGATTCCCGGCGGGGTCAGGGATTTTCTCTGCCTCGTGATGGCTGGGTGTTGTGTGATGTCCTTATGTAAGTTTAGTTTACGTAGTTCTAAGTTCTAGGGGACTGATGACCATAGATGTTAAGTCCCATAGTCCTCAGAGCCATTTGAACCATTTTCATATTATGCTTCAGAACTCTAAACTGTTTATTTTTTTACTTCATACTAAAACAAAAGTTGTGATATGAGATGACTTATATGCTTCTCAGGAACTTTAAATTTTCGTGTTTATTTTCTCACTTCGTATTAAAACAAGGGCGTTAATATGAGAAGAGGAAATGAAATATACGCTTCCAAGACGTAATATTTCCTTGTGTGCTATTACTGCATATATGAAAGCTCTGCAGTTAATTTTTGTATGTTGGATAAATTTTGATATCACCTCAAATTCCTTTGTGGGAAGGTTCCTATTTTCTTGGGATTCAAATAGAGCGGTCATTTCATCACTGGTTAATATTCTGATGACTAATGACATGATACCCGTTGCAATTGCTCAATGCCACCTGTGAGTAGAGTCTCACGATGGTTGCTATAAGAACACGCAGGCAGTGATATCCGCTCACTGCAGTCAGAGCCAAGGTGATTTCTTTCTGTTTAGGGCGAAGCGTCTGCTGCAGTGTCCACGCTCAGCCAACATTAACAAATCGCGGCGGCATTGGGCACTGCTAATCGCTGCACTTGTCGCGAGCCTCGACAACAAGAGCGCACTGTCTCTGCTAGCGACACTGTGGAGTTAATACATCTTACTTACCGTAATACGCAGGACATGGGATGGGTAAAAATTCAGTTTGTAACTTCCCATCGCATTAAAATACTTTACAGTCATATTTGGTGCAAGATTTATTGTTGGTTGTTTCTCTAATTTTAATAGTATTGACTCAGATTGTGTGTTAACACGAAAACACACACACACACACACACAGTCATTGATTCCAGTGAGGGTGACAAGTACTGTGTGTTGAACAACACATGCACCAGTCAGTTCCTCAGTTGGCGTCGAGTGGGTGAGATTGTTCAATTAAATTACATTGCAAGAATTTGAAGGAGGGGACTGAAAGTAAATGGACTTGTTGTATGCTAAAGAGCTGCGACAAAGCAAAGCTTGACCGATTATCAGATAATTGTCCACACGGGTTTTGTGGACGAGTATACTTTTAGTAACCAACCCACCCACGATCATTACGTAAGATTTCTCGAGGGCGTAGGTGAATTGATTTCATTAAGTCGTCGACAGTGTAGCGTGATGGTTTACTTCCCACCATACGTTTTCTATATTCGTCCAAAGGTCGCTTGCATTTGTAGGGACATATGGCCATGACCTTGTTATTTAAATAACGTATTTGTAATAAGCACATTGGATTATTATTTTCCACAGTGTTTAAGAATTCAGGCCCTGTCATAGATAAGTGATCTGGATTCAACAGTCCGATTAAGAATGTGGTTCACCCAGTCTATCATATCATGAGAGCTGTAGTCGGATATCCAAATTAAGACTGACTGGCTGAATCCGATTAGGACGATCTTGTATCGAAATGAAATTACCGAAATCTGATAATTTGAACGTCTGTATTGCAACAATGCTGCGCACATAAATTCCTATGATGGAGTAACAGCTAGCAACTGTCTAAGAAAAAGTGAGAAATATGTCGACTAGCAGCAATGTAACGTAATTATAACCTATATTCATCTGATGGAAAAATGGAATCGAACAATACACATCTATTTCAGTGGTGGGAAGATACTCCATATCAGATTTGCTGATGATATAATGACAATAATAATAATAATAATAAAAATCCCGTGTGGCCGAGAGGGAAAACCCTCCCCCATATGGGTGGTACCGAGGAAATCAAATACTTGGGATGAACCAAATACTAACACAGTCCTGGACGGCTACGCAATACGTTGAACCCAAAATCCAGACACATCTGATTGAAAATCACCGCTACTCTGGTCACCGTCTGTTATCTCAATAAGCTTGGCTGAAAATATTTGCTTCCAAAGGCTTCAACACACTCTGGTCCTGTCTGGTCCCGGTATCACCCAGGCCAAACCAATGAACCACAAGAAAACATGAACTATGCAAGCAAAGGTAACTTTACCCCTGGTGGTACACAACCTGGCCACCGATAGGCGGCAGTTGGATTTTCGCACTCTGGGGAGTCCAGGTTAGCGCGGCAAAGAATATCGAAGATCTCTGGTAAATTTCCCTACAAGCAGAAAACATTCATTTAAAAACGAAACATCGATACATTGATCCAAACAAGAAACCTCATTAATCTCACAAAAGAAAACGACTGCCAAAAAATTCTCGTCCTTGCCCTTCAAGAACCACGATTAATTGACAATTAAAACTTGCATTACGGAAACCGTTGCATCTTCAAGAGAAAAATACAACAAAAGGTAGCGAAAGGCGTACCAATCTTCGGCACTGCATTTCTCGATCTATCATCAACTCTGTCAAAGAAATCGCATCCATCAACAATCGACTTATGACTATGCTCATTCAGAGCCCCTATAAAAGATATTCACTCGAAAATACTATGAGCAAAATTCACCAAGATGACGTGAAAATACTAATGGGAGACTTCAACTCTCTATTTGGGACAGAAAAAACCTGTAGAAAAATCATTGGTACAAATTCAACACACCGAAACGCTTAGACCAACGGCACACGTCTGACTGACATTTGCCAACAATTCAACCACAAAAGAATGTCTTCCCACTTTAGGAAGTAGCCTGTTCCCAAGAAACATGTTTGGCCACCAGGTGCAAGCTGCTTTCGTTCGCCTTTCGAGACTCGCTGAAAGCCAGATTTTTAATTCTTTTGTAACTTAGCTTCGAGCAGGCAGATACAAACGCAATAAGGCAATCGTAAGACAGCGCTTAGCAAAATGCGCCTTGCTACTTTCAGTAACCCTTAGTGTCAGAGCGAAAACCTTACGGTACTGCCAAATTCATAATGACGACATATTTTTTGTTGTTGTGAATACGTAATTATATCTATGAAATGCCACATTTTCATAATAATTGCGAATGATACAGGAAATGAAGTAAATACAGATCTTTTCGAAGTCATAAGTCGGTAATGTCCTACTAATTCGTGTTAAAATAGGCTCAACCGTCTTACAGATTCTTAATGTTTTATTAAGATAGTCTGCCGTCGTGATGTTTCTGTAGTATGCTGAATTTAATTTATATTAGTACAGTGAACATTTTAATTGGATTTTCCATTAGTTTACTAAACGCAACAGTAATCATCAAAGAGAAATTAATCAGCAAAAGAATTTTCTTTCACGATGTCTAAAACGATCTGACAATGCTTAAGTTGTTTACAAATTCTACGCCAGTAGAAACCTACTGGTTCCAACGATATCATTATACCAGAGTAGTTTTAAGAGTATTTTCGTCTAGAAATGATTTGCGTTGACGGTTGATCGATCAAGAGCGAGAAAGGTAAGACTTTACGAATATATAACGAGAGGGACAAGTGCTTGAGGGAGGACTTCTCTATCGATACAAGTGCCTGAGAGACGACTTTAATTTCAGTCTCCTGGATAGTTTTGTTTCTCAAATCAAAAAGTGCGTTATCATGCAGTAGCACATGTGATGTAGTTGTGTTGCTCGATTTTCTTACGCTGAGACCGAAAGGTGTCTCAGTTGTTGGCAACAAATTCCAGCTGTGTTGCACACAGCCCTTGGGGCAGAATTCGTAGCCCAAAACACACTTTTGGAGCTATCAGATGTAAAATATTATGTTCACACTACTCTTTGTTCGAGTTTATGTCTTTTGGAGGGGCTCAGCCTTTCATTTCTTCTTGGGACGTTAACGATAAAGGCATCATATCACGTCACCAGTAACAGTACTGCATACGAATGCTCAATGAGCGACCTGATGACGTTCAATAATAGTCACTCCGTTGACTTTTGTTGTTTCGAATTAGAGCATGCAGTACTCCTACACCAGACTTCTGAACTTTGACTGTTGAATGCAAATGTCGCATGATGGTAAAATGGTGATCTATCACATATATCAGTAGTCGAGACTTCCTTAATGTGGAAAATCATTCATGTCAGAACGATCTTTGTTGAAACAAGAATATCTTTTTCTTGTGTTTTTTTTCCCAAAAGCACTCGCTCCACACACAATTCAAATCTTTCTAGCTGCCTCCTCTGCATTCACCCCTCTGTTATACCAAAAGTAAACGTTGTGTTGCAGATGTTACACCTATTTCCACTTGCGACGCAATTTTACAATGCTTAACCGTAGTTCATGATTTTCAACTATGCAAAATCCAATGCTTAACTGCAAGATGACAACTAGAACTTCAAATTCGAAAATGACAGTTGATACATGCACTGACAGCGTGGCGTCGCGTTCACATGGGCGGCGCCGGATTTCAGGCGGCGCGGCGGGTGGCGTCTGGCCGGTGGCCGGTAGCCGCTGCAGCGCGAGGAAACGTTCGAGCGTTAGCTGTTATGATCGCGGCGTAGCCACGAGCTGTCCTGCGGAATTGTTTCTGGAATACTTGTTATTGCTGGTGGGTAGAATGTGAAGCGAATTATCTTCGATGTTCACTCAGACTCATAACTTTAGACCGACTGTGGCAAAAAAAAAAAAAATTACAGTTGGACGCGAACAGGCGACTATATGCTCAGAACTCACGACGCTTGCCACTAGACCACGGGCTCACAGAGTCTGACAGGCTCTCGGAAGTAGACAACACTGCCTCCCAACACTTCCGCATCTTACATTGTTGCCAGATTCAGCATGTGGCCGGACTTAGAGTTGTCAGGGGTGGTCAGTTTTATTGGCCACCTTAAGTGAATGACTCGGACTTAGTCTCCGTGGCGGCCGGCCGGCGGTCAGTTTTATTGTGTAAGACTGTACATATACAAAGAAACAAGTGATTACACTTTCAGAAAAATTGAATGATTCATTAAAGAGAAAGAGCTTCACAAACTAGGTATGACAAAAACACGTTATTTGGCCTGGCATTGTATGACACACTTGTTGGATGTCCTCATGGATATCATGCGAAGTTATGTCCAATTAGCGCGTTAGATGTCAAAATTCCGACCTTCTTGGAGGGCCTTTCTCATAATGCTCCAAAACGCAATAAAACTGGAAATAGAATATCGTCGACGAATCGTTGTGCTGTAAGGGTGCCACGGATGACAACCAAAGGGGTCCAACTACAAGAGAAATGGCACGCCAGACAATAACTCCTGCATATCGGGCCGTAAGACGTGTGACAGTGAGCTTAGTATCCCACCCATGTTCAGGGCGTCTACATGTTCTCGCTAGTTATCGGGACTGAGGTCGAAGCGGGAAGCATCACTGAAGACAATTCTACTCTAGTCAATGAGAATTTAGGCCGAAAACGTGTCTAGAGACGGCCCGGACTGTGGTAGGATACCAACTTAACTGTCGTCCACCATACAACCTAAAAACCAGGAGCCATGGTCTGGGGTGCATTTCAGTTTATTACATCTCATCAAGATAATGCCTACCCGCAGAGGGCAAGAGTTTCTGCTGCTTGTCTTTGTGCTTGCGGAACTGTACCTTGACAATCAAGGTCGCGGAATCTCTCCCCAATTGAGAAAGTGTAGCGTTATCAGCAGGGTGCGCCAACCAGCTCGGAAGTTTGATGATCTAACCTACCATTTGGACAGAATCTGACATGATATTTCTCAGGAGAACATCCAACAAATCGCTCAATGCCAAGCTGAATAACTGCTTGCAAAAGGGCCAGAGGTGGACCAACCCGTTACTGACTTGCTCAATTTCGAAAGCTATTTCTACAGAACAAATGATCCAATTCTTCTGGAATTGTAATCGTTTGTTTGCTTCTGCATGTACATCGTATCTTCCGATTTTAGTCCCATTCGGATAATTCCTTTGTGGTGCGTACCCATTTTTTCCGCTGAGTGTGTTTATTACCACTATCTCTTCATTCCACCTCATGTTTGCCTTGCGCACATCGTTAGTGGAATAGAGTGTTGATTCTGTTACCAATCACACTTAAAAATAAAAATATACCTCATCCATTTTAGGTAATGTTCTGCAGTTATGATTCAAAACATTACGAGCACCCCTAGCTTGTTGCTATATCTGTCGAAAGGCAAAGGAGAGCGATTCTGCGTGGCAGACTTGCGGAGGTCTGTGGCAGCAGAAATTTCACAAACTACTGAATGGTGTGCCGTTGGCGCTGTGTTGACGCGGGATAGCATCCTACATGTGTTCCTACGGGTTCAGAGCAATCGAATATCGTGGCCAAGATCTGAACATGACTGAACCACTGTAACACTATTCTGGCCTTCGTAAGTGAATAGTTATCCTGTTGGAAGATACCACCACCATCGGGGAAGACACTGAGCATGTAGGGTTGCGAACAGACCGTAACAACATTCAAGCATTTCGCAGCTATCGTAGTGTTCGATTACTACTATAGGATCCATGGAAGCTCAGGAGAATGTCCCCTACAGCAGAATACTTCCTTGCAAACCTGTTCCATGAAGTGGGGCATGTTTCTAGAAGTCGTTTTGCTGGATGACGGGTATCTCGACATGACCACCGGCCTGGTAGAACACCTCTGACGAATGTCCTTCAACCACTGTCCACTGATACTCATGACAGTAACCGACCAGCGTCGCAGTTTCGGTGATGTTTGTTCTCAAGGGCCGAGCCGTATAAATCTGCTCTTTGCCGATATCGCTTACGCCAGTAGATTTCCACAACTGCGATCCGTATCGTCACTAGAATGATTCCTCTTCTCACGTGTCGTGTGCCCCTCAACGCCACCAAGCGGCGTTTACTCTCAGAGTGGCCAGTGAGCGTAAAGTTTTGGATCTTCAATGTGTATTGCTCCTTATGCAACAATTATAGCTCTATCTTCATCATCGATTCTTGTTTTTCAGATACAGGATTCTGTGTCTTACGAGTGAAGACGCCTCGTAGCTGCCAACAATCTCAGCAGCTATGGCTGCTCGAGGGTTTATGCGTCTGGTGTACTGGGATGGAAAACCGCTTTCTATTATCATAGCCGTCTGCAAAAGGGTCTTCTGTAAACCTTGCGACCGTCAATTTTTGCTGGGATTTCCCCTTGGTCAGTGTCAGTGAGGAGTCTAGGGTTAGCAGCGTAGGGACTTGTGCAATGTTACTTGCGTCAGTTGAGTCCCATTTTCGTCTGGGGTGACCCTTGCTAATTCTTCATGTGTGTTGTTGAGCATTTAAATTGCTTGCGACAGCTGCTCTGGGCCACACACGGCATCATATTAAAACATACAAGAATCTTTTAAAAAAAGTGAGGGTCGATATTTAAAATAGAGAGTGCTGATGAGGACTACAGTGAACTGTTGGCAAACATGGAGTAACGCTCAAAAGTATTTTGTAGTCGTGTTATGTTGTCTTTACTACCTGCGTGTAGTCACAATAGAGCAACGCATATAACTATGTCACTCCATCAAGAGCTTCACGCCACTGTCGATACATGTAAGCAAGCCAAGTCATACAATAACATTATGTTTTGAAGAAGGGAAAGTCGTATTATAGGGTTACTAAGCACTATGACATATTACAACTAGGAAGCGTGTGGAGACTACGGCAAAAAGAGAATGAAACTGCAGCCTGTAAGCCAAGGTCAGGTTCTCATCGCAAAATAACAACGATGGAGGACAAAGTAATTTTCAAGCAGTCGCCTGCAGATCCAAGAAAATTGACTCGACAAATTAGAGACGATCTAGAATAGCACCATAGACTGAATCCACAAATCTGTATCGTAGAACTTCAGAACGTTGCCCAGCATCAGGTGATCAAAATGGTGAACGTCCATCACGTAAACTATTCATAAATTCAAAGAATAGAAGCCCAGGATAGAGTGTAAAGAAACGTCCAAAGTGGAATGCTAGAGATTGGTCTAAAATCCTGGGACCTATGAAAATAAATTAAATGTAATTTCTTCTGATTGTGTGCAGTATATAAGTCGACCAGAAAACCTATGGGGCCAGTTAAAAGTACCAGGTATTGACCACTAAGCCCGGTGGTGGCAGGTTCAACGTGTGGGGATGTTTCTCTAGACGTGAGAACGGTCCTGCAGTTAAAAATACACTCCTGGAAATTGAAATAAGAACACCGTGAATTCATTGTCCCAGGAAGGGGAAACTTTATTGACACATTCCTGGGGTCAGATACATCACATGATCACACTGACAGAACCACAGGCACATAGACACAGGCAACAGAGCATGCACAATGTCGGCACTAGTACAGTGTATATCCACAGTTCGCAGCAATGCAGGCTGCTATTCTCCCATGGAGACGATCGTAGAGATGCTGGATGTAGTCCTGTGGAACGGCTTGCCATGCCATTTCCACCTGGCGCCTCAGTTGGACCAGCGCTCGTGCTGGACGTGCAGACCGCGTGAGACGACGCTTCATCCAGTCCCAAACATGCTCAATGGGGGACAGATCCGGAGATCTTGCTGGCCAGGGTAGTTGACTTACACCTTCTAGAGCACGTTGGGTGGCACGGGATACATGCGGACGTGCATTGTCCTGTTGGAACAGCAAGTTCCCTTGCCGGTCTAGGAATGGTAGAACGATGGGTTCGATGACGGTTTGGATGTACCGTGCACTATTCAGTGTCCCCTCGACGATCACCAGTGGTGTACGGCCAGTGTAGGAGATCGCTCCCCACACCATGATGCCGGGTGTTGGCCCTGTGTGCCTCGGTCGTATGCAGTCCTGATTGTGGCGCTCACCTGCACGGCGCCAAACACGCATACGACCATCATTGGCACCAAGGCAGAAGCGACTCTCATCGCTGAAGACGACACGTCTCCATTCGTCCCTCCATTCACTCCTGTCGCGACACCACTGGAGGCGGGCTGCACGATGTTGGGGCGTGAGCGGAAGACGGCCTAACGGTGTGCGGGACCGTAGCCCAGCTTCATGGAGACGGTTGCGAATGGTCCTCGCCGATACCCCAGGAGCAACAGTGTCCCTAATTTGCTGGGAAGTGGCGGTGCGGTCCCCTACGGCACTGCGTAGGATCCTACGGTCTTGGCGTGCATCCGTGCGTCGCTGCGGTCCGGTCCCAGATCGACGGGCACGTGCACCTTCCGCCGACCACTGGCGACAACATCGATGTACTGTGGACCTCACGCCCCACGTGTTGAGCAATTCGGCGGTACGTCCACCCGGCCTCCCGCATGCCCACTATACGCCCTCGCTCAAAGTCCGTCAACTGCACATACGGTTCACGTCCACGCTGTCGCGGCATGCTACCAGTGTTAAAGACTGCGATGGAGCTCCGTATGCCACGGCAAACTGGCTGACACTGACGGCGGCGGTGCACAAATGCTGCGCAGCTAGCGCCATTCGACGGCCAACACCGCGGTTCCTGGTGTGTCCGCTGTGCCGTGCGTGTGATCATTGCATGTACAGCCCTCTCGCAGTGTCCGGAGCAAGTATGGTGGGTCTGACACACCGGTGTCAATGTGTTCTTTTTTCCATTTCCAGGAGTGTAGAAGGCAAAATGGGTCGTTTCGTGCACGGTGACGTTTTAGGAAAGAGTATGATTCCACATGGGAGAAACACTTTGCGACGCAGTTGGATATTTCCGCAGGAAAATGATTCAAAACACACCTCCGTTCATTTACAACAATTCCTTTCAGATAGAAAAAGTCATTTGGAATAACTAAGTCAGAGCTAGGACCGAAATCTACTTAACGGTAAGAATAGTATTCCAACTGCCGTTATTTTTACACCTTTTTTATTTAGCGTACCATTTTCAGCTTCTCAGTGGAGTCATCTTCAGGCCCAGTAGCATGAGCGACTAAAATCACCCATTCGTGTAAATATATAATAGGAAACCAATACCAGCGCAGATATTGGTTCCTTGTTATATACTTACACGAATGGGTGGTTTTTGTCATTTATACTTCAGGGCTTGAAGATGACACTATTGAGGAGTTGAAACTGGTAGCCAAAACAAAAATCTATGAAAATAACGGCTGCTGGAATGCTATTTTTACAATTCATCGACCAGCTGCTGTCCCCACACTTCACAATCGCAGGATGGAGTTAAGTTACTAAATCCAGCTGAACACATATGGAATGCACCGGATCGACATTTTCGTCTTAGAAGCTACTCAGACAACGATTTGCTGCTGCCTGATTGTACGAACCGTCCAAACTACTACCACTTGACCTATTATGAAAGCCTGTGCATTCAGTCCTAGACAGATGTGAGCTGTGATCAAACCCCTTAGGTATAAAACGAAATACTGATTTGTTCTTAAGATTTCAAAATACTTTTGTTTTATTCTTACATGCTTAGAAGTAGAAATTACTTTTGAGCCAGGAGAATTGTTATTTCCGTTTTGCAGTAAGATAACTTTGTTTAAGGTAAATATAGCTTTATACCAACAGGAATATAATTACGTAAGTTTCAACTATCCACTGGCAGGATTTTCTGTTACGCACTTATCTTTGTGTAATTGTAACTAATGCTTTCTACGAAATACTTTCGAGCGCTGACGTAGCTTTTGCAATTGTCTCGTACATCGGACATTTCGTAGGTATCATATTGCGGTTTTGATGCAATCACAACAAAATTATTGACTCCGTGGAATGCTATTAATTATGTGTATCAACTCAGATCTGGAAGCTGGAGGGATCTGGAGAGTTGAATAAGAGTCCATAACAGTTCGTTCCACCATTCTGTCGTCTTATATCGTTGTGTCCCAACACAGAACACAGCTCGTCGGTCGTGGGATCTTCTTCCGAGGAGGTTGCTATGCTGTCACTTGAACCTGTCATTGTGCGTTTTATGGGATGCCACTTGTCCCGGTTAGTCTCTGTATCTACAGAGGGAAAGATCTGTAGTACTGACAGTGATGAGAGGCGACATTTCTCATTACTGTATCCTGTTTTGTTTCATTTTAAGCAATCACACATTTTATATTGCCTTTTAAAACACTCTACACAGCTTTCTTAATTGTACTGTAATTTTTCTGACAACTTTCGATATAGAGTACGACATGACGTTACTGCTGAACGACCAATACACAGTTACACGTCCTTTATTCTAGAGCAACCGAAACCGGGTTGCGTCAGCGGACCTTCAGAAGGCCCGAAACGGAGTTACGCGTCCGGCCCTCCGGACATAGTGAGTAACGTAGCCGAGGCACTTCGCCTACCAGGCGCGCCAAAGAATACTGGCTACCACAGCCAGGAGTATCACAATGCTAGTGACATAAACTGTGACATGGACTCCTATTATTCCAAGAAACAGACAATAATGAGTTGTGTCCGCTACCAGAACCAAACCGTCGATCCGTGCCTGCACACACACACACACACACACACACACACACACACACACACACACGCATGAACAGACACATACACGCACACATGGATGCACAGACATACCGACGGATCGACGGACACGGATACGGACACATTCGTGTGTATAACAGTGATAGTTCCTGAGCTGCTGCGGAATGCTGTTATAATCATTCACGTGAACCGGCGGAGCGTGTTGGGGGTAGCGTCCAGGCGTTATCACAGCCGGATAGCGTAATGGAACCAGCGGCGCCGGAGCTTGCAGCGCACACACCTGTTGGCGCCCTCTCCCCTCCACGCCTCGCGGCGAGGCGGGCTCTGGCGCTCAGCCCCGCAGACGAATGAGGCTTCCGATTGAAATGGCGCCTGCTGCACCGCGTCACGGCTGGGGATTTATAGAGCTCGCTGCCTCCAGCCATCGATCAAAGGCTCCGCGGAGAGGTCGTACGTTCACGGACCTCGCCACCAGTGGAATCCGTCCCACTGCTGGGATGTGCGAAAGCGTGTTATCTGTACCTTCCTACCCATCCCCTAACTTTCATTTCCCCGATTTTCATTACATGCAAGGAACGCCAGCAGCACAAAAATTTATCCCAAATGACTGAAGCATCTGTTAACTTTGTAAAATACTATGACAATAGATGGGTGTGCAAAAATAATGGCACAGTCTCTGGAAGCAAGTATCTCACTAGGAAATAGCGATAAATAGTAGGTAAAAGTAATAAACAAACACACGGCCCATAAGTAACTACATCTGATTGCAAATCGTATATACACTATGTGATCAAATGTGGTCGGACAGCTAGCTGAAAACGACTTACAATTTCGTGGCGCCCTCCATGGCTAATACTAGAGCTGTCAAATCCTTTGCCTTGATGATAGTTCCCACTCTCGCAGGCATACGTTCAATCAGGTTCTGGAAGGTTTCTTGGAGAATGGCAGGCCATTCTTCATGGAGTGCTGCACTGAGGAGAGGTATCGATGTTTGTCGGTGAGGCCTGGCACGAAGTCGGCGTTCCAAAACATCCCAAAGATATTCTATAGTATTCAGGTCAGAACTCTGTGCAGGTCAGTCCATTAAAGGAATGTTATTGTCGTGCAACCACTCCACTACAGGTCGTGCATTATGAACAGGTGCTCGATCGTGTTGAAAGCTGAAATCGCCATCCCCGAATCGCTCTTCTACAGTGGGAAACAAGTAGGTGCTTAAAACATCAATGTAGGCTTGTGCTGTGATAGTGCCACGCAAAACAACAAGTGGTGCAAGACCCTCCATGAAAAACACGACCACACCATAACACCACCGCCTTCGAATTTTACTGTTGGCACTACACACGCTGGTAGATCATGTTCACCGGGCATTCGCCAAACCCACACCCTGCCATCGGATCGCCACATTGGGTACTGTGATTCGTCACCCCACACAACGTTTTTCCTCTGTTCAATCGTCCAATGTTTACGCTCCTTACACGAAGCGAGGCGTTTTGCATTTACCGTCGTTTTGTGTGGCTTACGAGCAGCCGCTCGACCAAGAAATCCAAGTTTTCTCACCTCCCGCCTAACTGTCATGGTATTTGCGGTGGATCCTGATGCTATTTGGAGTTCCTGTGTGATGGTCTGGTTAGATGACTACCTATTACACGTTACGACCCTCCTCAACTGTCTGCGTGTACGATTTTGTGCTGTATGTGTCGCTCCACATTTCCACTTCACTATCACATCATCTATGGATGTTTAGGAGTGTGGAAATCCCGCGTACAGACGTATGACACAAATGACACCAATTGCATGACCACGTTCAAAGTCCATGAGTTCCGCGGAGCGCCCCATTTTCCTCTCTCACGAAGTCTAATGACTAGTGAGAGCGCTAATATGGAGTACCTGGCAGTAGGTGGCAGCACAATGATTCTAAAATGAGAAATGTATGTCGTTGTGGGTATCCGGATACTTTTGATCACATAGTGTATATTGATCGTATTTATCCAGTAACGACCGCCCACCAACAGCAGCCGGTAACTCCAGTTCTCCGAAAACCAGGGAAACACTTTTATAAGTAGAAGCGACAATGTCTTTCGACAGAGCTCAGCCATCGAAGGATGCCAGCGGAAACATAAAGACGGCTCCAGCAGGGGCAATGAAGATGTTTAATGAATAGGATAACTCAACCTAATCACTCAGAAAATTTTACTAATAGTGAAAACGATTAAGGTAACTGGCAGACACGCACTGGGTGGTTTTAAATGAAGTGCAGCTACTCACGGAGGTCCAGTGTGGGCTGTAATTATAGTCCGGCTCCAAAACTTTGTAGATACGCTAATAGGTTAATGTGGAAGCAGTAAAAAAAATAGTTTCAATTTTAGCCACCAGGCGCAAATCTGGTGCTGTACTGTGTTTGTTTGACGATACAACACTCACGCTGGAAATTGACAAGGCGTAATTTGAGTGGACAGTATGGCTATCGAGAAGAGGACCATGAGCTGTTAGTGAAACTGTTTTATGTGAACAGCAACGGTAATAGTGCTACATTGGAAGCGGCAGCAATAACTTTGCTACATTGAATGAGTATCGTCGACTGAAAAGTCCGAGGAGAGTTCCGATGGCATTTCAGAAGAAGGTAATGAAATTCGAAGCAACGGGTGAGCTTGGTGTGACATCTGGTAGAGGAAGGCTTTCTATCCTGGTGGAAGTTATTAACCAGATTGCTGATGCTGTAACTGGTCGTGCAGCATGTGCCCCATGTTATGAAAGTTATATGGTCTATTTCAAATTGGTACCCGTACATGATACGAATGGTGCAGCAACTGAAACCTCATGATCAGCAGCAATGTTCTGAATTTGCTCTTCGGTTTCTGGCACGAATCAATGTTCATGATCAGGGGCTGGGCAATCTTCTATGGCCAGATGCACATTTTACACTAGAGAGTGCAATAAGTACACAGAAAAGCAGAATTTGCCCAGAAGCCCTGTCAGGTCTATCGTGACGACTGCACGTTATCGAGATATACTTCTACAGCATGTGATACCTGTTATGCAAGTGTACAACTGTGTGGAAAACACTATTTCATGCAAGATGAGGCAATACCTCGTGTCCTTGCCCAGTGTAAGATCTCCTTAAGGCAATGTTCCACGAACGTGTCATGTCAGGAGCCTCTCCAGTTTCTTAGCCTACAGTATCAGCTGATATGAATCCGTGTGACTTTTGGCTCTGAGGATGTCTAAAAGAACGCATTTACCACGGATACGTTCCGTCTGTATATTATTTCAAGTGTAGTCTCCTTAACAGTTAACGCATTTACCCAACTGCGAGGCAAGGAAGTCAATGCCACGTGCTGCGAAGACTGATTCGACTACGCTGCACAAGAATTGGTGGGAAAACACTACGCGTCTTCCATACGGTCCTGATAACTCCCTATGTGATTTCCAAAATTTTGGAGCCCTGAACAAAGACATTCGTGGCCGTCGATGAGCTTCGGATTAAGAGGTACAGTCATTGCTTGCGATTTTGGAAGAAATAATGTTGGGTGTTCGGCCGTGTTATAGTAAAACACTTAAGCAATTAAACTGCCGACGTTTCGACCGACTTACTAAGTTTTCATAAGAGCAGGACAGAAAATTATTTTATTTACAATAATACCGACCGTGAAACCGTACGAACTTATCATTAGGGATGTTCCGATAAAAGTAAGTTCAAGTGAGTATTCGATATTCTTGTTTCGATACCGAGTATTTATAGAATCGAATCATTCTTTCGGTACATACCCGTTATCTAAACCAAACTATATGTATAGAACTGCATTTATTCATAGTCAGAGCTGCACGTATTGCACACTCACTAAGCACAGAAGATATTTTAGAGCATATTTGTATAAACACGGAAAAATGACTTTCATGTCTTCCCATTGTTCAAATGGGTGGCTTCTTAAAGATATGTCGGGGTTTGACAAATAAAGAGATACTTCGTCACTCCAGTTCCTTTTTTTTTCGAGACTGTGCGCTAGCTGTTTTATGATTTTTCCCAAAGTTGTATACCTGTGCTACTATAGTTAAAGTAGTCGAAGTAGCGCTTCATCCGATTCACTTGGGCTACATTTTGCCCATAAACCATACTTTTGACTTTTTTGTGGCTGGCCCGGAGGCTGCTGGCTGCATCGAGCAGTTAACACATACCTTTTATTCAGCTCTCTCGATAAAACGTCCTGGCTTTGTTTGAAAAATGGTGAGTGTGGTGTGATACTATTATTTACGTACAATTGGCTGGTTCAATTGGCTCTGAGCACTATGGGACTATACATCTGAGGTTATCAGTCCCCTAGAACTTAGAACTACTTAAACCTAACTAACCTAAGGACATCACACACATCCATGCCCTAGGCAGGATTCGAACCTGCGACCGTAGCGGTCGCGCGGTTCCTGATTGAAGTGCCTAGAACTGCTCGGCCACACCGGACGGCTACGTACAAATAATCATCGGTGTAATTTTGCAGAATACCTTTGTCCAGACTCTTTTCTTGTTCAAAATGCTATAGTGAAGTGTTTCCATCTCTGCAGGAATGTAGAAATAAGTTGTATCCTAAATATTTGCAGCTTTTGGTGTTTTCATAAACTATTCAAATGCAATTTTTTCGTTTAACAATTTTCATTAATCAATATATAAAAGTGTTTAATGTGTGTTGTTATACTACTTGAAATTAGCAACAAAGTAAAATGTCATATATACTCAGCACCATTTCATTTAGACAAAAAAATAAGTATCGATATGAGTAGATATCGATACTCTTTGAGCACTCATACGAATAGTGTCACAGGACGACTTGACTACTCCTTATATGACTGGCTACCGACACTTCATGCTATCGGCAGTCGCAAACATTTTTCCATGAAGGTATTGACCGTCACAGAAGGATAACTGTATTAACAGCTATGGTGATAACTTTTGAAATAATAAACAATTCGACTTACGCCCGGTACTCACAGCTTTACTTCTGCCAGTATCTCGTCTCCTACCTTCCAAACTTTACAGAAGCTCTCCTGCGAACCTTGCAGAACTAGCACTCCTGAACGAAAGGATATTGCGGAGACATGGCTTAACCACAGCCTGGGGGAGGTTTCCAGAATGAGATTTTCACTCTGCAGCGGAGTGTGCGCTGATGTGAAACTTCCTGGCAGATTAAAACTGTGTGCCCGACCGAGACTCGAACTCGGGACCTTTGCCTTTCGCGGGCAAGTGCTCTACCATCTGAGCTACCGAAGCACGACTCACGCCCGGTATTCACAGCTTAACTTCTGCCAGTATCTCGCCTCCTAACTTCCAAACTTTACAGAAGCTCTCCTGCGAACCTTGCAGAACTAGTACTCCTGAAAGAAAGGATATTGCGGAGACATGGCTTAGCCACCGCCTGGGATAGGTTTCCAGAATGAGATTTTCACTCTGCAGCGGAATGTGCGCTGATATGAAACTTCCTGGCAGATTAAAACTGTGTGCCCGACCGAGACTCGAACTCGGGACCTTTGCCTTTCGCGGGCAAGTGCTCTACCATTTTTTTTTTTTTTTTTTTTTTTTGTATCCAATGTCAGGCTTACCACCTTTACTGACATACATGTTGTTGTACTATCGCATAAATAGTGTCTACAAAGTCCATATGTTGACAAATAGTTGCTAATTAGAAAATTAATTAATTAATGAAATGAATAAAACTGAAAATTCCCAAATGAAAGACATGAAGACATTGCGGATAGTACAAATACAAAAGAAACATGCTCCTGTAGCAATGAAATGAAATTCGTGTCGGGGGCGACACCTGCTCACGACCCGACGTTCGATAGAGCAAGAGAGCCATCTATCGACTCGTTCTCCAGACGTTGGTGTAAGACTGGGTCGTCTTCTCGAAATGAACTAAGGGTCCGTAAGTGTGATCGATGTCTATCTCGGCTTCTTCGTCTATCTCATCTCTCACCCGTCACACCCCATCTGGCCGGCGGGTCGGTAAATGTAAGTCGCAAGTAATTAGCGAAGTCTTGTCTATATTTCTTATGCAGTTGCAGCTTCGTGTGTCCATCCAGGAGAAAATGCCAAAAATCAATTTTGTCCTTTTCCGATTCGTTATACACGTAGCCCACCACCATTCCCCGCACCCATGTCACTGCATTGGTTTTTTGGACCGGGAAATAATATTCTTGGGGGAAAAAAAGCGTGTCTGATGAAATTGTGTGAGGGGCGGAGCGTAACAGGAACGCCAATATCTGTTGTGCCAAGTGCCACACTGGAGCCGTCCCACTACATGTTAAACGATGTTCATCAGTGTCCACTGTTGCGCAGCCTAAACATAGTGGAGTGTCTGCCAAATGAATCGCGTGCCGCCGTTGATTCGTTGCGAACTTCCTATTTATCACCACATACCATGTTGAGCGTACCGACGTTGGGAGGTAAACGTTCCGTATAACGCGCCATATCTGTCGCCAGTTCTTGTCTGGGTACTTCTTTTCCAGGGTATTCCTGGGGCACCGGCACAGTAAGAGTTGGTATACGTCTCGCGTCGTCGGTAGTCGTGTTGTTGGGAAGAAATCTCTGACATAGCTAAGCTCCAAAAAAAAAGACTTGAAATGTGACAGCTTCGGTGAAATATGGCCCACATCGACTGGGGGCAGCATTGAAGTGGGCGCTAGTACGTCGGCCAACGCACCCGAGATATTGCGAAATTGACCGCGCCACTGTCGGAAAATCGTACTGACGAATAACGTCCGTGCCTTTTCATATACGTTCACTAGACCAAGTCCACCTTCTCCAGGTGGTAGCGTAAGCGTTGTGTATCGGATCTTAAACAGGTGTCCCACACTCACGTAGGTTCCGAAAGTTGCTTGTATCCGTGATGCCATTGTGCGCGTTAAAGGCAGGACATGCGCTACGTGAGTGAGTCTCGGTGCTAGGTATACGTTAACATAGGTCACCCTCTGAATCATATCCAACGCTCTTAATTTCTGTAACAGCACCATTGTCCGCATCAGCTTCAATATGCGTCGGTAGTTATCCGCTGCTGTCCGCTGCACATCCGTGTGGAACGTAATACCTAGGCATTTTATGGTCTTAACCAAGATGAGCGGGCCTTCCTCCCCCGGTTGTAATCCTCGACCGACATTCATGCAGCGTGTTTTTTGTAGATTAAGCACGCTTCCTGCCGCCATCCCATATCGCTGTATCCATGCCAACGCCGTACGTACTTCTTCACCTGTCCGTGCCACCAGCATCATATCGTCAGCATAAGCGCGGCAATGAAAGGTCAGTTGTGGCAACGGCACTCCCTCCAACCGTCTTCGGAGACCATATAGACAGGGTTCCAAAGCCATTGCATACAAAAATATCGAAAGGGGGCAACCTTGACGAACTGACCTTGAAATAACAATGTAGTCAGTGCCCCGCCCATTCACCGAGACCTTTGGCCGTACGCCGTGTAACAGTCGCATGATCACTAGGATGAAGGCCTGTGGGATTCCCAATCTGCCCATAACCGCATGCAAAAAGGTATGATCCACTCTGTCGAAAGCATGATCGAAGTCAATAGCGACGAGTGCCCCACGCACTCGGCATGCCGCTGCTAACGCGATGATATCTCGGTAGTCACTGAGCGCCGTATGTACGTTGCTCTTACCGCCGAGGCAAGTTTGATCTATGAGGAGTCTATCAGAAAGTGAAGACCGCAGGCGAGCCCCAAGGATGCGCGCGAAAATCTTATAGTCGCAGTTCAAGAGAGTGAGTGGTCTATAATCTCCTGGATTTCTGCCACCGCGTGGTTTGGGTATTGGGATGATGATACCCTCCGTGAATTCGGCAGGTATCTCAGTCTGCGGTAACAGGAGTTCGTTGTACATCTGAATCCAGGTCCGTCCCATGAGGTTTGCAAAGGCGCGGTAAAATTCAATTGGGAAGCCGTCCTGTCCTGGGGACTTGTTCGGAGCCCCCCTGGCAATTGCGTCTGTCAGCTCGTCCTCTGTTATCGCTGTGATGAAAGTCTCTGCATCCAGTGGTGGTCCTCTATCTGGCATTTCCGAGATGACATCATGTAGTGTCTCGTGGTTCACATGTACAGGTCCATATAACTGGCGGAAATAGTCGGTAAACACATGCGCAATATCACGCTGGTGCACAACTTGCTGGCCAGTTTCAGAGATTAGTTCCCTGATCAATGTCCTGCGTCGTCGTTGGCGTTCACGTACCACGTGGTGCATGGAGGGGGTTTCGGCAGCAACTGTGTCCGCCAATCTCGCCCGGACCATTATACCTTCCATTCTTAGTCTCGTCAGCTGTAATAACTTGGCTTTTATCCTGTGCATGGCCGTGTGCCTTTCCGGCGATGGTTGTTGGGTCATCAGCTCCCTCAGGGCTGTAAAATAAAAATCAGCCGTTGTGCGGTTCCACTGCGATTTGTCCTGCCCGTATCGTATCAACGTTCGCCGTAACGTTGGTTTTGCGCATTTAATCCACCACTGGAGAACCGAGGTGTATGCTCGTTGGCGGCGAACGCAGGTCTCCCAGGCCGCCTCTATCGACCGGTGACATTCAGTGTCACGTAAAAGTGCACAATTCATTTTCCAGTGACCTTTACTCCACCATATCTTCTGACGCGTTAGTGAAATCGTACAGACGTACGCCATATGATCCGTAAAAGCCGCTGGCCAGATTTCGGCATCCAGTATCGTCGTCCGTAGAGCTCGTGTCACGTACACTCTATCAAGTCTACTCGCCGAGTGTCCCGTGATAAACGTATAACCCGGTCTGTCACCATGCTGCAGTTCCCAGGTATCCAGAAGCGCCATTTCGGTAATCAACGCACGCAGTTCCATGCATGGCACATAATGAGGTACTTGGTTCTTCTTGTCGACGACACAATTAAAGTCGCCGCCCACTATATAGTTATCAAAGCGTCCAGCGAACAACGGTGCTATCTCTTCGGTGTAAAAAGTCGCCCTTTCTCTTCGTTTTGTGGAGCCAGATGGTGCGTATAAATTGATGAAACGAACGCCGTCGACAGTGATCGCTATGCCGCGTGCCGAAGGGAGAGACCTGACGTCCTCCACTCCTATTCCTTCCCTGGTGAGAATCGCCACACCGCATCCACTTTCATCATGCACTGAATAATGTGCCTCGTAACCGTAGAACTCTGGCGGCGATGTGAAACGCACTTCTTGTAGGAGTACAATATCCACGTCCGCAGCGCGTAACATATCTTTCAGCATTTGAATTTTAAGCGGTGTCCGTATGCCATTAATGTTTATCGTGGCAATGCGATACGCCTGGCTTGTGTTCATCAGTTGTAGGGCGGTGTCATTAAGCGTCCATCTGCACCCCCGGCGCTCCTCAACACACTAAGTTGGTCAACATTTCCCGACCCCTCCCGGCCTCTGGCCAGGACTGTCCTCAATCGTCGCGTTCGTATTTTCATCCTGTTCCTGTTGGTCCATTTCTTGCGCCCAGTCCCCCAGCATATTTCCGGAACTGGTCGAAGGATGGGAGGTAACGTTGTCATCGCTCTGATGTTGGACAGTTGTCATCTCCGTCTTCCGGTCACCAGAAGGAGAGTTCAAGTTATCGTCGCTGTGTAGTTCCTGCATCGTCATCTCGGTATCTGTTGAATCCACTGGTCTCAGGTCGATACTGTCGTTGTCGTCCACTGTCCCCTCGGGACTATGGCTATCGTCAGCAGAAGTCAGTCGACGCTTCTTTCTTCTCTTCGGCGAACGCTGTTTCCGTTGCCTTGCTTCCGCATCGGCTGTTGGGGTTGCGTATCCTCCGTCTTGGGCCTGGCCTATCACGCTCTCGGTGGAAGCACTGGCAGCCACCACGGATGAGGCTGGAGTGGCCGTCAGCTGCATCTCTTCTGTGGTGTCCTGTGTCTGCTGTGGTGGAACCGGTGGTCGGAGTTCCAGCCCGTTGGTGTCCATGTTCTCTATAGGGGGCAGCTGCTGGTGCCCATCGGAAGTCTCCCTCACGTCGCCTCTCAGGGCTTCCACAAAGGTCAACGGTAAGACAGTCGTCGGTTGTGGCGCCTGAACGTCATCCCGTGGAGTTTGCACTAAACGTCGCTGGAGGCATTCCGAGCGGACGTGACCTTCTTTCCCGCATCCCGAGCAAGTGCGAGGTTGCCCATCATAGATTATAATCGCTCGACAACCTCCTATGTACAAAAAAGAGGGGACGTGCTTGCGTAGTTCTATCCGTATTTGTCTCACCCCATTTAAAACGGGGTACGTGGTAAAACTCGTCCATTTTTCGGCCACATGGGATAGAACTGTACCGTATGGTCGAAAGGCGTCGGTAACAAGTTCAGACGGGACCTCAAACGGAAGTTCGAAGACTCGTACAGTGCGGATCCCCATTCCCGCGTGATCGACTGTAACCGCACCAACATTCCCGTCGGCATGACAGAAACGATACCCGTTCGGTGATCGTTGTAGAAGTCTTTCGCAAGCAGCCTCGTCAACAAGCTTGACATAGACGACGCTTGAAACGAGCGATAAATTGATTCCCACGATTTCCTGTGGATCGATTTTTACCTCTTCTCTGAAGAAACGTTCAATCTCGTGTGCCTTTGGTCGTGTATAGTCGTTCGCAAAACTGAACTTCAAAGTCGTTTTTCTGTACGAGTGTGCCATCACGTTCTAGACTCACAACACCGCACACGCGAAGCTGCTCCGGCGTAAACAAACAGGCGCGCGCACAACAGCGCGTCCGGCAGGCAACACGGTCCGCACTGTGTCACTGCCGAAGGCAGACTGTACCATCTGAGCTACCGAAGCACGACTCACGCCCGGTACTCACAGCTTTACTTCTGCCAGTATCTCGTCTCCTAACTTCCAAACTTTACAGAAGCTCTCCTGCGAACCTTGCAGAACTAGCACTCCTGAAAGAAAGGATATTGCGGAGACATGGCTTAGCCACAGCCTGGGGGAGGTTTCCAGAATGAGATTTTCACTCTGCAGCGGAGTGTGCGCTGATATGAAACTTCCTGGCAGATTAAAACTGTGTGCCCGACCGAGACTCGAACTCGGGACCTTTGCCTTTCGCGGGCAAGTGCTCCACCATCTGAGCTGCCGAAGCACGACTCACGCCCGGTACTCACAGCTTTACTTCTGCCAATATCTCGTCTCCTAACTTCCAAACTTCACAGAAACTCTCCTGCGAACCTTGCAGAACTAGCACTCCTGAAAGAAAGGATATTGCGGAGACATGGCTTAGCCACAGCCTGGGAGAAGTTTCCAGAACGAGATTTTCACTCTGCAGCGGAGTGTGCGCTGATATGAAACTTGCTGGCAAATCAAAACTGTGTGCACGACCGAGACTCGAACTCGGGACCTTTGCCTTTCGCGGGCAAGTGCTCTACCATCTGAGCTACCAAAGCACGATTCACGGCCTGCACTCACAGCTTTCATATCAGCGCACACTCCGCTGCAGAGTGAAAACTCATTCTGGAAACCTCTCCCAGGCTGTGGCTAAGCCATGTCTCCGCAATATCCTTTCTTTCAGGAGTGCTAGTTCTGCAAGGTTCGCAGGAGAGCTTCTGTAAAGTTTGGAAGGTAGGAGACGAGATACTGACAGAAGCACAGCTGTGAGTACCGGGCTTCAGTCGTGCTTCGGTAGCTCAGATGGTAGAGCACTTGCCCGCGAAAGGCAAAGGTCCCGAGTTCGATTTTCGGTCGGGCACACAGTTTTAATCTGCCATGAAGTTTCATATCAGCGCACACTCCGCTGCAGAGTGAAAATCTCATTCGGGAATAAACAA
Source organism: Schistocerca americana (assembly GCF_021461395.2). Taxonomy (NCBI): domain Eukaryota; kingdom Metazoa; phylum Arthropoda; class Insecta; order Orthoptera; family Acrididae; genus Schistocerca; species Schistocerca americana. The sequence goes on along the minus strand of NC_060121.1, from coordinate 429,149,143 downwards.
TTCCTTTTCCCCATCTGTCTCGTTTTCATTTCGAGCCCATTACAGGCTGGTTAAAACATTAATCAAATTCTGCATTTCCTTCACAGTCTGCTTTCCGCAGCGCTGCGGCGAGGACGTCTTGTTTACGTCCCGTCCGCGCGGTCGCGAGTGCCCGTAGTTGTTTACTACTTCGTCGCCGCTAGTTTAGAGTCCATCACTACCGACGCAACATGGCACATTCATACAGACAAACCACCATCAAGATCAGTTTTCAAACCGATCATGCACGACCGCGAGCTTTTGAAGTGGAACGTTTTCTACGTGACGACGTTAAAATTGACCCGCGAGACATAATTGGTATCCATCTCTCTATCACGTGCAGTGTTGTCTACGTCAAGCTAGTAAGTGACGAGGTGTGCAACAGAATCGTGAGCGCACATGCGAACGATCTTAAATTCAAACATTCTGATGGCCATATTGGGGCGGTCTCTATCGATCACGCGGGGCTTGGCCTCCGTACGATACGCGTCTTCGAACTCCCTTTCGAAGTACCACCGGACGTAGTCACCGCGGCTTTCCAGCCCTACGGCAGAGTGATCAGCCATATGGCCGAAAAATGGACCACCTTTACAACGTACCCCGTTCTTAACGGGGTACGACAGATTAAAATTGAACTGACAAAACATGTTCCGTCATATCTTGTCATCGGCGGATGTAGGGCGATCATTATGTATGACGGTCAGCCACGCACTTGTTCTGGTTGTGGCCAAGAAGGTCACGTCCGGTCGGATTGTCTCCGACGACGGCTTACTCAAATCCCGACAGGTGAATCTATGACTCCTTCTACGGTGACGACCCTTCCTCTCAATTACGCCGAAGTTACACGGGCAGCAACTCTTTCCGATGCTGACGACAGTAGTCCGATAGCCGCCCCCGATGGAGAGACCAAAATGGCTTCTGCAGTACAGGATCCGGCCTCTACAACGGCGCCCCCACCTGAAGATAATCACCGATCGACCTTGCAAGAAGGCGTGGATGCCAGAATGGACATTGACCCACGGGTTGTGCCGACAGCGGCTTTTCTTCCAGACACCGGAGCAGCTGACGAAATCCACCCACATTCAGATACTGAAACACACGTCCGTAAACAGCGTTCCCCGCGAAAACACAAGAGACGGCGGCGTGCTCCGTCGGACGAGTGTTTGCAGCGATCGTCTGACATGGACTGTGGAAATTCCGACGACGGTACCGGCGCTACGGAGGCAGCTGTAACTTCAAACTCAACAGATCGCCGTGGTGACGGCTTCAGCCCCTCAGACCCCACAGCACAGCAGGATCACAAGCAGACATCCGCTGCCGATTCCCAGCCAGCAGAGCCGATGGAGTCAGCGCCGAGTGCCGCAGCAGCCACTAACAGCCACCAACAGCCGATGGTGTTTCACGGCGACTGGGCGGACGACTGTGAGGAACACTCCTTGCCCATCGTGTCGGACGACACGGGGGGAAATTTACCCCACCAGTGTTGATCCTTTCCCGCCGTCAGTTACAGTGACGAGACAGCCTTACCAGGGTATTGATGGCCAACACGGATGCTGTGGATAGACCTCAAACTTATCGCGTTGCAACTATAAACATTAACACTATACGGACGCGCGCTAAGTTATCCTTGCTTCAGGATATGTTGAACTCTGCTTCCATCGACATCGCCCTTCTCCAGGAAGTGTACGTCGACGACTTCCCAGGCATGTACGGTTACGATGCTTGCGTCTCTCCAGCTTCCCCAACAGGCAGCGGTGTCGCTGTACTTCTTCGGGAAGGGATAGTGGCGGACGATATCCTGTTTCTGCCTGGGGCACGAGGAATGGCACTCACAGTACTGGGGGTCCGCCTTATCAATATCTACGCACCTTCCGGGACGGACAAACGTCGCGAACGTTCACGATTCTTTGCGGAAGACGTCGCCCCGCTCTTCCAAGGCCGCCACGACCATCTGGTGTTTGGAGGTGACTACAATTGCGTACTGGCGCCCAGAGATCAACTCCCACGACATAATCCGTGCCCGGAACTCGGGACGCTAATTCGAGACCTGCAGATGGTGGACACTTGGGAACATCTTCACGGCCACCGACCGGGATTCACGCACTTCACAAGTCACTCTTCCAGTCGTATCGATCGGATTTATGTCTCACGCTCTCTCGCCGCTGGAACACAGGATGCGGAACTGTGGCCTGCAGCATTCTCGGACCACTCAGCTTACATTTGTGCCGTCACCCTGCAGCGGCAACAAGTGTGGAGAAGCCGCAGCCCGTGGAAATTAAACATCGCTCACCTGTCGTACCCGGATTGCCGCCAAGCCGTTGAGGATACGTGGCATTCGTGTGAAAATCGCCTCCGTGCATATCCCACAACGATCCGCTGGTGGTTGGACTGCGCCAAACCGGCACTGAGGCGAACGTTGATAACCTACGGTCGTGACCACGCTACCTGGCGAAGACATACACTCGACTTTTACTTCCGGGTCCTGCGCGACTGCGATGCTATGGCGCCGTCTCCGGAACGACAAACGGCGGTCCACCGTGCTAAGGCTCAGATCCTCGCTCATATGCGACGCCACCTAGAGGGGGTAGTCATCCGCTCGAGGACGCAGGATCGGATACCGAGCGAACGCCCGTCAATGTTCCACGTCCTTCGTGAACGTAAACGACGCCAACGAGCGCTGATACGCTTCATCGACACGGAGGACGGTCATCGCCTCACCACGCAACACGACATAAACACAGCGTTCTACAATCATTACTCCCAACTCTATTCCGCTCAGACCCCTGATCCGACAGCACTGGAGGACGTCTCTCAGACGATTTACGGCACCGTCACCCCGGCAATGGAAGCGGCCTTGATGGAAGAAATTACAGAAGAAGAAGTGATCGACGCCTTTCGAAAAGGTGCTGTCAACAAGTCTCCGGGTCCTGATGGCCTCCCCTTGGAATTTTACCGGACTTTTCAATATTTATTAGCCTCCCGATGGACGGACATCTGTCGCGAACTCCTATCCCCGGACGTGCCGCTCCCTGCGGCCCTTGTGGAAGGAATGATTCTTCCTATTCACAAACCGTCCGGTGGCTCACGACTGCAGGACTACCGCCCGTTGACGCTATTGAACTGCGACTTTAAGATCTTCTCTCGACTGTTGGCGGCGCGGATACGCCAGACCCTACGAAATGTTATCTCACCCGATCAAACGTCATTAGGAGGCGACAATAATATTCAAACAGCACTCAGTGAATATCGTGACTTGATCTCACTGGCGAGGGCATGTCGTCTGAAGGGTGCACTGGCGGCAATCGATTTTAGTCAAGCTTTCGACCGAGTGGACCACAACTATTTGGAAGCGGTCCTCCAACATATGCGGTACCCACAGCCATTCGTCACTGTCGTCATGCGACTCCTCCGTGGCGCGACGTCCAAGGTGATCGTCAACGGCCGACCTTCGCAGCCCCTCACCATTTCTCGATCGATACGCCAAGGGTGCCCTCTGTCCACTTTACTTTACGCTGTGGCCATGGAACCTCTCCTCTGCGGCCTGCGCCAACGACTAACGGGTATGACGTTACGAGGCCACACTTTCCGGTGTAAAGCGTACGCTGACGACCTGGTGATTGTCATCCGCCACGGTGACGACACCGCTAGCGCACTAAATTGGATAACGAAATATGGCATGGCCGCTGGTAGTCGTATCAACGTCGCAAAATCGGTGGCGATGAACATCGGGGTCGGATTGTCGGAGAACAGTGTCACCCCCTTACAGCTCAGAGATAGTTTGAAATGTCTCGGCATTGACTTTACAGACGATATACGACGGACCGCTGCTCACAACTTTCGACGGCTTTTACGGAATGTTCGGACTGGAATTGCCAACAACCGCCTACGAGCCCTGGACATCGTCCAACGGACCCAGTACGTTAACTCACATTTAGCGTCACGCATTCCGCACATCGCCCAGATATTACCTATACCGGTGATGTTAGCACGCCGTATACATGCGGCTTTTGGGTCCTTCGTGAGTTCAGGAATGCTTTTCAAGATCAAATATGAGACTCTCACCCTTCCTCCGGATCGGGGAGGGCTTGGCCTTTATCACGTTTATGACAGAGCGGTCGCCCTATTTGTGAGCACATTAGTCAAACTACGGCACCGCCGTCCGGACAGTCTGACCAGTTTGTTAATAGAAGAACTAGCACCGCCCTCCCTGTTGCCGCCTGTGCCGATACACCACGTCCCCTCCTCGCTCTTCTACATCGGTGTCTTTTACCTCGAACTCAGTTACGTTCGACTTGCCTTACCAGCGACTCAACTGGCGACGGCAAAGACGGTTTATAGGGTCCTACAACGTGGACGACCCGATAACGTCGTGGAGAGGAAGCACCCGAACGTCAACTGGCGAGTAGTGTGGAGGACAATTCACCACGTAACACTGGACCCTGACGTCACGTCGATGTGGTATATCACTGTCAACGGTAAGCAGGTGACCAGATCAAGGCTACATGCGATCCACATGGTGGACTCACCCACGTGCACGTACTGTGGCGTTCAAGACGACGATGAACACCGTCTTAGCTGTGGCGAGTCTACGGCAGTGTGGCACTTAGTGAGGCAAATGTCAGCATACTTCCTTCGGGTAACGCCGAATCATATCGACCCCAAGACTATCTTATTCCCGGATGAAACGTATTACCCACGCACTAAAACTAATGCAATGACGTGGCTTCGTGGACATGCAGTGCATTATTTGTTTCAAGACGGCACTAAGGACACTTTACACTTTTGGAACTATTTGCAGGAACGACATTGCAAGATCCTCCGTAACCCTAAGTATCGACAATATTTTTCCAATTTTTTGTGGAGTGCGTTCCACGACCCTCCACGTAGCTGGAACATCACGGGTAAGAGAAGCTAAAATTACAATACGATGATAGAACACTACACGGTACGACGTGGGATCTACTTTCATCATTACGAGAAGTCATACCTGGATGATACAGCAGATGGAGAGTTTCGTTGTGAACCCTCACACTCTGTAGCAGTATTTGCCCCATTTCCTCTTTTTGTCCCCGGTGCGAAAAGGTCTTCGCAGTTTTAGTTTCCCCATCCGGTGCAAGATGTAGCACTGGTTAATGGTGGTATGGATTCCACCCTTCAGTTTTGTTTCATGGTTTCCTTCGCCCCGCAGTTTGTTCTCTTTCTTTATGCCTTTTTCTACAACTATTAGCACGGTTTTAGTTATGTGCGTCCCCAACTCGACGCAAAGAGTGCACTTACTAGTCTTCAGTTCCTTACTGTTAAAAAAAATTTAAAAAAAACAAAAAAAAAAAAATTTAAAAAAAATTCAAAATAAAAAAAAAAAAAAAAAAAGATGGTAGAGCACTTGCCCGCGAAAGGCAAAGGTCCCGAGTTCGATTTTCGGTCGGGCACACAGTTTTAATCTGCCATGAAGTTTCATATCAGCGCACACTCCGCTGCAGAGTGAAAATCTCATTCGGGAATAAACAATTCCTTTTCCCCATCTGTCTCGTTTTCATTTCGAGCCCATTACAGGCTGGTTAAAACATTAATCAAATTCTGCATTTCCTGAATCTCGGTTGCTATAATACTCGCACGATGTGCCCACAAACAATACAGTCTTTAGACTTTTCCAGAATCTCTGTCAGCAAGGTTTCGTCCATTTCGGACAGTGGTATCTTAGAGCACAATGACGGAAAACAACTTCTGTCCTGCAGTTGGCGCAACAGGATCAAGTTTCGTGTTGGGGAACAAGTGGGAGAGGATACGGTCGTATTCAACCGACTGTCCGAAGAGTGAACTCGGTCTATAGGTCGACCAACAAGTCAGCACATATGCGATCAGTTGGCCGGTGGGCCGATAAGTTAGTTGGAGGTTGGGGTTGTTTGGGGAAGGAGTTTAGACAGCGAGGTCATCGGTCTCAACGGATTAGGAAGGATGGGGAAGGAAGTCGGCCATGCCCCTTCAAAGGAACCATCCCAGCATTTGCCTAGAGTGATTTAGGGAAATCACAGAAAACCTAAATCAGGATGGCCGGACGCGGGAGATAAGTTAGTGCGTGCATAGGGCCGTTTAATGATACCAAAGACGCAACCTCTCGTGTTATTTTTGTTTGGTATGTTGAAGGACTCCGTATAATAACTTTAACATTCTAATTATATTTATTAATTATTTGAAGTATTGTAATTTATACTCTTTTTAAGAGAGAATGACTTAGGGATGTTAACGTTTCCTGTCGTCTAAATATAATGTGAAATTCGAACCACAAGTGTAGCTGATGCGACCCAGGCAAATCAAAATTATCGCATTATTTTGAAGAAAATAAAGAAAAAGAGAAACCAATTATGTTGCCCACGGTTATAATTTTTAGAAGTAGCATAGAAGCTGAGATTCCATTATTTTTGTTTTTGTTGCAAGATAAAATGTTGTGTTTAAGTGAAGGAAACTATAAAGGCAGGAAAAATGAATCTATTTACTATTTTAGATTTTCAGAGCAGGTAGTGTTTCTTGAACACTACGTTTTCAAATTATGTTTAGGAGGTTTGTCAGTCTGAAAGTGAGCAATAGATTTCTTTACATCCCGAAAGTTTTCAGTATTTTTCTGGATTGACATGATTCATTTTAAATGGTAAACAAACGAAATCTTAATAAACCGTATTACCACATTGCAAATTTTTCGTAAATAATCCCATAAATTCAAAGATTAGGTAAAAAATAATTAGGTATATTTTTAATACTTTCCTTCATATTGCTGCCTAAAGGCGCTACTTTTATTTCCTTCAAGCTATTAGTCCCTTCCCTTTATTACATAAGAAGCCAGTTAAACAATAAAAATGTCATACTGTGATAAACAAAAGGTATATTTATTTACATCATTTTTATTTCATCTATTGGAGCTGTCACCGTACAAGATGTGTGGAGAACACGTTTCGTCTCCAAAGTGCTGAGTAACGTCACGTCTAGGCGATTAAGCTCAGAATATTAAATAAGTGCCGTACTTTTGGAGTCACTCTAGCCGGTACCCCTTCACCGTAAGCTATCCGGTGTTGGCTCATTGTTCTGAGGCAAAAAAAGATCTAAAAGGTCCACTCTCTCTCTTTCTCCTTTATCGTCGATCCAGGTAGTAGGACCTTTTTCCACCGAATAAGAACTCTGCCATTATGCACTTTTCTTTTTTTAGTACTGTGATGACTACAGTAACTCGCGTGTAGATGTAGGAGCCGGCCTAAGAAGGAAGAAGGTAACATTGCACATAATACAGTCGACTGCACTACTTAACGACACCGCAGTTAATTATAACTACTGTAACACAATAATGATATTTGCATAGTTACGTTATAAGCAGAAAGAGGTAGAAAAACGCTCATGTAAGTGAGGAGGCGTAATTTTTTCTGTTTTTTTTTCATATGAAAACAAAATATAAGTTTGGCGGCCAATAAAACATACACACTAGTGTCCAAAATAAAGCAAAAAACCGAAATTGGGCAATGTTGCGTTTATTTTGTCCGCAAAACAGTATATTCAGGTGATAGTAAAGTAGAAACAAAAGAAAGAAAACAGATCTTAAACAACTGCAACATGCATAACAGTAGACAAAAATGTTCTCCGCTTTTTCCACCTAAGAGGATTTACACACTCATTCCAACAGCTAGTTAATGCCCTCAGTATGGGGTGTGACCACACCATACAAGCCTGACAAACGACGGGATATGCTGTGAATGGTGTCATCAATCTCATGTTGATGCAATAACGCCCATTTTTCCTGCAGAGCTGCTCGCAGTCTTGGAGTATGGTTGGTGGATGGTCACGTGACGCAGCCTGTCTCCCTAGTGCATCCCATACACGCTCTATAGGATTCAAATCAGGAGAGCGAGCAGTCCATGCCATGCTTGCAATACCTTCCGTTTCCGAAAAAAAAACATTAACTACCCGTGCTCTATGGGATAGAGAATTATCGTCCAACAGTACGAAGTCTGGGCCCACAGCACTTTGCAGCAACGGCAATTGAGGTCCCAATATGTCGTCACGATACCTGACAGCAGTTAAACATTGCCGATTTAGCCGAACAATTTCGTGAAGAAGTATTCGAGTCGTCAACATGATCCCTGCCCACATCATTAGAGATCATCCTCGATATCAGACTCTTTCCACAGTGGTAGGGTCCCGAAGACGCGTCAGAGGTACACACAGAGCAGTCTCCGACAATAAAGACCACTCTTCCGAAGCCTTCTGTACACCGTTTGCTTCACTTCAACATGTCCACTGAAAGCTGCGGTGAATGAGCGTATGGTATTCGTGGGCGGGAGACCCCTCGCGGTGCGGTTCGGCCGTCGCTCCACAAATTCTTTAACGCCACTACGGCGACTTATGAGTGAATGAAAGACACACAACAGCCAGTCATCTTGAGGCAGAGAAAATCCCTGACCCCGCCGGGAATCGAATCCGGGACCCCATGCGCTGGAAGCGAGATTGCTACCGCAAGACCACGAGCCACAGACAAAGGTGCTGTATCAGATACAGTTGCCATGCAGTAGTAAGGTGGTACCGCGGTGCCCTTATAGCCAGACAACGGTTCTCTCTCTCTAATGTTACATGTGGTCGTCTCCCTCAAGGTCTTCAGGATAGTTTCGATCTCTGTAATCTATTGACACCTCCGAAAAACCAGAGAACGATTCACATTAAGCCATCGGGCCACATCAGTTTTCGACTGTCTTGCTTCTATTCTTCCATTGGCCCTCCACCGCATACAGCCTGTGGGGAGTCTTCTCTGTGTCATACTGCACCCTCTCTGACTATGTTGTAGGGAAGCAGCCTACTCACGTAGTATAAAATTCACTTGCTCTGACGTCATAAATGATGCATAATACTTTAAAAATCAAGTACATAACCTGAAACGTTTCTAGCATGTCAGGAGTAATACTAAATCAATATGTGTTGAATGTCAGTTCAATAACTTTAACCATTTTCGAAATTTTGACGTTTTTCTGTAAAAATCATTGGCGCAACAGAAAAGAGCTAGAAACTTAAAAATTTGTATTTAGATTCCTTTTGCATAATAATTTAGTAGAAACAGTATTCTGGAGCTCACAAATCAAACTTTTAGTAGAAATTCATGATTTTCTGGTTTTTGTCTTAAAAATTAAAGAGGCAAGATAGTTTAAGTAGGCAAATAAATTAGGTTAGGATGTTTAAATTTAAGTAGAAGGGAGATCCACTATAATCATAAAGATGTGAGATGTTTCAATTGAATAACTATAAAACTATAGCGATAGTGTATCTCCAAAGGGCAAGTTCAGAGCTAGTCTACTGCGTGTGGTGTAATTAAATTAATTCTCTCGCCCAAAATATTTGATTTAGCCACGTCAGACTTTTATTATGATTACTTACCTGTGTGCTGATTGCACATTTAAATTGAGGGCTTCATCGGCCATGAGCAAAGGAAGCAATGATTTATTCAATAACTTAAAGTGATGCATTACTAGCCCGACGGCTAGTCGGGAGAGCGGAATTGATCAGGCGTTTCCTTAGCCGTCCGCACCGCGGCTTTATATATAATAACGCTGCGCGAGAGAGGAACCACGCACGCAACAGTATCGCTGAGATGTGCAGCCGCGAGAAGGACGTACCTGCGCTTGCTAGCGACGCGAAGGGTGTGGCAGATCGCCGTCCGGCCCCGCTTGCGCCGTCGGCGGCCCCATCTGGCCCTCCACTCATGACGACCAATGCTATGCCTATAGATTTGATGGACACAGCTCCGGAAACCTTGAAGACAGCGCTATCTGCTTCGCTCCCCGATTCTGAAGATGAGAGCTCTACCGCCCCTCAGCCACATGGACGAAGCGGGAAACAAAAGAGGAGGGCAACAGCCGCGACGTCCGCTGTTTGCAGCTCGCCGATCGAGAAGAGGTCCAAGCAAGATTTCGCCCGTGATGCCGACGGTTTTGACCCGGCCCGGCGAACTGCAAGACGCATGCAGTCATCGACGACGCTTCCAACCGCCGTCGCCAACTCATTCGACGCGCTCGCTGACGCGCCGGACCAGCTGCCGCGCGATCCTGAGCCGAAGAAAGACTCCCATCTTCCACCGGTGGTCCTCCAGTTTCGGCCGCCCTATGGGGAACTGCAGGAGTTGTTGCGCAGCTGGACAACAGCCGTGTACACCGTGAAGCCTGCCGGGCGTGACCTGTACAGGGTCACTCTCCGCACTGCTGACGATTATCGCCGGGTCACTCAGGAGGCGTCTGAGCGTGGTATCCCATTCTATACCCACGCTTCCGCACCTGACAAGGTCTTGAAGATTGTAATCCGCGACCTCCCGTTCAACATGGAAGCCGATCACCTGCATCGTGAACTCGCTGACCTGGGCTTCTACATCCGGGCAGTCGTTAAGATGAAATCACCAAAATCATGCGATGATATGCCGCTCTTCCTGGTCGTCTGCTCCGACACCGTGGAGAACCACAAACTCTGCCAATTGAGGCGGGTCGCCGACGTTCCGGTTCAGACCGAAGATCTTCGCTTCCGGAGAGGCCCTGTGCAGTGCTTTCGCTGCCAGGGGATCAATCACGTCGCGCGCCACTGCTCTATGCCGGACAGATGTGTTAAATGCGCCGGCACCCACGCAGGACGTGCGTGCCCCCGTCCGCCCACCGAGAAGCCGACATGTGCACTATGTGGCGGTGCTCACGTGGCCAGTTATCGTGGGTGTGAGGTGTGGAAGCGTGCCATCGCTCGCCAACGTGGCCAAACACCAGCGCCACGTCCGAAGAAGCCAGCAACGAGACGGCCTGGCGTCTCTTTCGAGGCGGCAAAGTCAGCGGCGCCCTCCGCCATCCCGGCTGCGTCGGCTGCTCCTGCTCCTGCCGCATTCAAGGCAGTGCCGACACCTGAGGCTCGTGCGCCTCCACCACAGCTGCTAGTGGCGGACCCGGGTTACTGCCTCTCCCGGGACGTCGGCTGGACCGCGCCCCGCCAACCACCGGCGCGGGGGTCACCGCCCCGTAGGTACCCAGCGCTCAGCACGGTCAGTCGAGCAGCCCCAGGTGGACTCTCACAGCGAAGCAGCTACGCCTCCCCCTTCCAGCGATGGGGCCGCGCCGGCTGTCTCCACCACTGACCTGGCCAAACTCGTCGCGCAGCTCAATGCCCTGGTGACCAATGCTACGAAGTTGATTGAAGTCCTGTCGCAGCAACTCACCGCTGCAGTGCCGATGGCCTCTCCGGCCCCGACCACTGTCAACACTCACCAGCTGCACCATGGGCAGCGTTAGAGGGCTCACCGTCGTCGCGTGGGATGCCAACGGCGTCCGCACTCGAGCCGGCGAACTTCGCCAATTTCTTCGAGACGAAGCCGTCGACGTCTGCCTTATCAACGAAACCCACCTGAAGCCTGGGGTCGACATCGGGGCGGCAAACTACTCCAGCTATCGCACCGATTGACTGACGGTGGATGGTGGGACAGCCGTTTACGTCCGCAATGGCATTCGTCATCACATGATACAACTTCCACCACTGGCAACGCTGGAGGCCACTGGTGTCGTCGTTCACACCTCGACGGGCACCATCACCTTCGTCGCTGCCTATCAGCTGCTGTCTCGTCCCCTGGACCCTGCTGACATCGATGTTCTGCTCTCCTTGAGGGGGCAGATGTTCGTCGCCAGGGACTTCAATAGTAAACCTGTCTCCTGGAACTCCAGGATCACCAATGCTGCTGGCTGCTACCTGATCCGGGTAGCGGAACGTCACCATGCGCTAGTGGTGGGGCCGTACGACCCGACAAACTTCCCTGCCCGTGGCCTCCCGGATATAATCGACATCGCGGTCGTCAAGGGCATCCCTCATCAGATCACCGCCACAACTAGGACGGCATTGTCTTCTGATCATGTCCCAGTGGTTTTTGATATCTACCTAGACGCCCTCCAACAGCCCAGGAGAGGCATCTCACTTGCTGGCATCGACTGGGACAGGTTTCAAGCAGCCGTGACGCACTCACTCGCCGCCGCGCCGCCCCCTGCGGAAGCTGGAGCGGATGCAGCACTTTTGCACTTCGCGGTAACCAAGATCGACGCTGCCTCTATAGCAACGCCGCCCCGACCTCACCCTCTGCCTGACTAATCCCGACGGCTGCCGCCGGACTTCCTTGAGGCCATCACTGAGAAGAACCGGGTCTACCAGGAGTGGCAGAGGACAAGAAATCCGACACCAAGCGCCTCCTCAACAGGATGCGTCGGGACATCCGGGCCGCCATTGACAACCATCGCAATCGCGACTGGAATAACAAGGTCGCCACCCTCTGTCTTGACGACGGCACGGCCTGGCAGATGACGAAGCGTTTCCTACGCCGCACGCAACGTATCCCTCCGCTGCTGGTCCACGGTCAGGCTGTCTGCGAACAGCTGCGAAGACTGATGCCCTCGCAGACGTCTTTAAGGCTGTGTTTACGCCGATCGAAGACCCAACTGACGCTGTCCACGACGACCTGGTTGCTGACCGGCTCCCACGCTACTTGGAGGCACGCGCCGACGATGACGTCATTGAAGAGACGACGGCGGAGGAGGTGTCGTCCATCGTGTGCAGTGAACCCCAGGAAAACTGCGGGCCCAGACGAAGTTTCCAACGCCCTACTCCAGAAGTTGCCGCTGGTGGCTGTCACTCATCTCGCCGACGTCTTTAATGTAATCCTCCGGTCCTGCAGTTTTCCTCAGTCCTGGAAGCATGCAGAGATCGTGGCGATTCCGAAGATGGGGAAGGATCTGCGTCAGCCCATGAACTACAGACCTATTAGTTTACTGCCGGCCATCTCCAAGGTCTTTGAAAGGATGTACATCAGGCGGCTGCAGCGCCACATTGACGAGGAAAGCCTCCTGCCCGAAGAGCAGTTCGGCTTTCGCAGGGGCCACTCGGCCGTTCACCAACTCCTTCGGCTAGTGTAAGGTGCGTTCGTCGCCCTCGAGCAGCACGAGTTCTTCGGCGCGGTGTTCCTGGACGTGTTGCGTGCTTTCTACAGTGTGTGGCACCGCGGCCTCTTATTCAAACTTTTTTAACTTGGGTGCCCGACGTCGCACGTCCGTCTCATCCATTCCTATCTTGCCGATAGGACCTTCCATGTGCGGGCCGTGCATGGCTTGTCTTCCGTCCACCGCATCAACGCCGGTGTGCCATAGGGCTTGGTCTTGGGGCCACACCTGTACCCGCTGTACACGTCTGATGCGCCGAAGATCGACCGTGTGCGGCTCGCCCTGTACGTGGATGACACGACTCTGTATACGAGGAGCCTCAATGCCGCCGTCATGCGCCGCCGTCTGCAGCTCGCCATTGACACCCTGGCAGCCTGGGCAGTCAAGTCGCGTCTACTATTCAATGGGGCCAAGACGCAGTTCCTGATCGTCACCAGGAGACTCGTTCCTGCAGGTCTGCAACCACTCACCATCGGGGGAAGCCCTGTCCCATGGCGTCCAACGGCGAATTACCTCGGCGTCACCATCGACCGCCAACTCACGTGGTTTCCGCACATCTGCGAAGTGAAGACCAAAGTGCGGAACAGGCTCCGCATCCTGTAAACGGTGCTGAACCCCGGCTCCCAACTACCACCGCGGCTGGGCATCACCCTGTACAAGGCGCTGCTCCACCCTGTACTCCAATACGCCGCCGTCGTCTGGGGGAACGCCGCCGACACGAACCTGAAGAAGCTGGAGACACTGCAGAATCGCAACCTTCGGCTGGCCTTACACCTGCCTCACGATTTCCCCACCGCTCATCTTCACGACGTCGCGGAAGTCCGTGTGCTCCGTGACCTCTTCCAGACGACCGCCCTCACCTTTTACGAACGTGCTGGCCGGTCACACAACGCCTAAATCCGGACGCTGGGCCGCAAACTGCCGTGCAGCGTCGCCACCCGCTGGCCACACCTGCTCGCTGCATAGCTAGCTCTGCAGAACTGTGCTGAGGAGACACCCAAGAAGACAATCCACATGTGAAGACGCATTACATCAGCATGCATGGGAGGCAAAGCAATAACTGCTGCGAATTCCATCACACATCGGAGGACAAGTTATCTCCGTGCAGATCCACGTGAGAGAGGAAGGCCCCAGTTCTCTCCAGACGCTGATTAGCGCACCACCTGTGTTGGGAGTCGCGTCGTGTCGGTATCATTGCCATAAACAGCCTCGGATGCCGTAATAAGTTACTCGGGATACGCGTAACCATGAAATCGTTTTCGAGTGAAGTGTTGATTCTGGGATGACTTTAATGATATATCTTCAGTTTGCGTATGTCGTATTTTCACGTGCCGCCGCGGGACAGACATTCTACCATTATTTAGCGTGGCGTTTGATGAACATTATCATCAAATTATGGCGAGCATTCACTTAAACATTTAATTTGAACAGTTATAGTTGCATCAGCGCATTAGACTCTGAACTGCTCTGTTAGTTGGATTGTGTGGATTGTTTTTGGTCTGTGACTTTCAGAATATAGTGAACATTTTTAGAGAATCGTTTTTGATTGTGAATCACAGACAATCTCCTAATTCCTCAGAGCTATAAGCTGTAGCTATAAGTGTATTTCTCAGATGAAGTGGGCACTAGGAATTCTAATTACAGGCTTCACGTTTTGCTAATCACTTTCTGGTTGCCAATATTGTAGTTAGTGAGCCAGTGCTGAGAACGGAAAAAGACTGCATAAATAATAGGAACATTTAACAACAATTAATTCCACCTGCCACCCCACATATGGTTAATCGGCCGGGAAATGCATCTTTTCTACTTTACATTCTACATTTTACATTCTCAATAATTCCACCCGCCGCCCCACAATGTACACAGCGATTGTGGATGTGGAACCAACCGGAAAACACTATCCCCTTTTATAGGTGCCCCGACGTCGTCGTTGGTGTCGTTGTCCTTTGACCAGAATGCCATCTTTCGCGTAGGACACGATCGTACGGACATCTGTTGGTAGTTTGAATGATTATATCGTGAATTAGACACAGCACGGAGAAACAATGGTTTGTTGCTTTAATTTCAAGTGGTTCAAATGGCTCTAAGCACTGTGAGACTTAACATCTGCGGTCAACAGTCCCCTGGACTTAG
Source organism: Schistocerca americana (assembly GCF_021461395.2). Classification (NCBI taxonomy): domain Eukaryota; kingdom Metazoa; phylum Arthropoda; class Insecta; order Orthoptera; family Acrididae; genus Schistocerca; species Schistocerca americana. The sequence continues at coordinate 429,134,018 of NC_060121.1, read as the reverse complement.
AACTACTTAAACCTAACTAACCTAAGGACATCACACACATCCATGCCCGAGGCAGGATTCAACTTGCGACCGTAGCAGCAGCGCGGTTCCGGAATAAAGCGCCTAGAACAGCTGGGTCACAACGGCCGGCGCTTTAATTTTGAAACCAGTGTAGTAAATTACGTTAATTGCTGTTAAACATTCGAAGTACTGCTTGAGGGACTATCAGTCACTACTAAGTTTATCCGAAGACGCACACGTAGACACACAGATATAATATAAATACAATCTACTGTTGGCTACACTGCAAGAAACAAAACTTGATATGGTTGAAAAGTGTGTAACCAGTATATTTAACCTCTGGGGTCAGAATAGTAGCTTCAGCTGCACGAAATGAAGCACATATGTAGTGCGCACTATGAATAGCAAGATATACATTGAGCAAGAAAGTGCATGAGCCAGTACTGTTTACAATCTGTTCAAACGGTTTTATTTGTCGAAAGCCTCTGGCTATAAAAACAATAAACGATACAAACGATACAAAACAGCTTTTCTGCTGCCAGTCACGATTTTGTGGGTTGATATTTGTAATTATAGACACTCGGGAAATATTGATTATCCTTGAATTAATGTTTTATATTCCATGATGTACGTTCCTTGGAGAGAAATAAAATTAATGTTGTATTGGAATCACGGTGTTGTGTGTCCGTAATACACGGTTTAATTTATTTATCTCCTGCACGTCGCATATCTGGAAATAACTCCCATTATCAAGTACCTTTTCTTTGTACGAAGGCAGTTTTAGGCGAAATGTTTGCGAAATGTGAGGTACTGCTCTATTCTGCCGTTTATCGTAATATAAGCACGCTCAGTTTCGTAAATGTGTTTTCCAGAAAATTAATTGCATTTATTCAGCTGCACAAACGCATAAGGTGAAAATATTACTAGAGACTGGAAGTTTAACAGTGTTTAAAAAATACCAAAACTCTTTCTATATGATACGGTAATCATATTGTATCTATTGTACCAAAGCCCTGCAGACTCATTTAATTCCCTGTTGTAGTGACAAACAGTAGTGACGCATTTTCCAGTTTAATGACTCTTTCGATTTAGCCAACAGGAAAACGTGGCAGTAGTAATCAATGAAATCACGGCTCAAGTATTTAGGTTAACTTCCGGGAGATTTTTCAGGATCAAAGCAGATAAAGGCTAATTGCCTAGTAAGATAATCTAATCGTTGTTTCATCTTTTGCTCTTTTAAGATAAAATTAAACTGTGGTTTAATCTCAGAATGAATTTTCGTCAAAGTTTTCGTTCGACACTTATTTTTGAAATTACGGATTGAAAATGTATGTCTCTAAATACGTTACGTATCACTTCAGTTTACATGTACATAGCAGCTGACAATGTCCATTGCTTTGATCTTTAGATTTGTACAGGGATCTGAAGATGGTGCCGCTGAACTACCGAAACTGACAGCGTAATAATATTATTCCATAAATTTACAACTGCTGGATATTTGTTTTCTGCAAGTCATTTCAGAAGAGGCATCCTACAAGCCACATTTATAATCACTCACTTCCAAGCTTCGTCTTTACCAACAGCAACGATTACATGGTAGCAGATACAAATTTCGTCACAAACAAAACTTGTAAACAGTGTACAACGCATACTAATTGATAGAAAAAATGTGATATTTTTTGCTTTCTGCGGAAAGTAAAAGAAGAAGACGCAAACCATCTTTTGTAGTCTATTCTGAGATTATATTCAAAAAAATTTAACGATATCTCTCAAAGAAGTTGGGGATCGGAGAAATCGTGTTCCAAGGAAGTAGAATTTAAGGTAATCACTGACGCCAGCAGCAGCAACCGTCATACATACGCCCATCCGGTCCAAATCTACAACGTCTCAAAAAGTTTGTGAAAGCTTCAACAGAAAAAAAATTATAACGTTTAAGAATAATACTGAAATAAACACATCGGTCCCTGAAGTTACTAATCAGGTTTCAAAATGCGATGGAACAGCTTTACACAGAGTCTCTCTCTCTCTTTCTCTCTCTCTCTCTCTCTCTCTCTCTCTCTTTCTTTCTCCCTGCACAAGGCAAGCTGCAGTTCAGAGCACCCTTTGTTGCATTTCATTGGGTCTTCGGCGAATGCCGATGGATTCGCCTATACTAGGTGCTCTTTTGTAGATCTTTAGTTTTCTATGACTCATTCCAGTCTCTTTTGGTCGAGCCACTAACCACAGAATGAGATCTTCCATGGAAATGCATTGCTCTTGAATGCCAATCGTGGTCGCGGCCTCAGCCAATAGATCGGTTTTTTGTCGTTCCCCACAATCTCAGCATTACCCTTGATCCACACAAATCTGAAACCTTTTACGTTATACTCGATGTTTAAGTTATCACCTCCCTTTGTCCTTAACAATTATACTAAAAGCTTTTTGCATCTGAAGGTGACGTAAAGTGAGCGTATTTGGTAGTTATAGTTAAATTAACAACGCGATCCAGATTGTTTTCTCTGTAAAATAACGAAACAGTATCAGTACAAGCTATCTCGTGAGACACAGTGCCACCTTTCTATGAATTTAAGTTGGTTTCGTAGCAATGCCGTATGATCAAATGTTACAGAAAAAAACATTTCCATTGCATACGTAGAATTTCTAATGATCTTTGATGTCATTATACACTCCTCTGAATATGTAAAATTACGAAAATTATGGTTTTAGTACTTCTGTGTCTACACCTCCATTTCTGATTTAATCTCCAAATACTTTGTAAGCAAACTTACAGCCTTTTTTCTGGTTCTTACTGCGACCCTATAAGCTTTTATTGGTTAAAAGCAGTCTTGGTTGCAATTTTAGTTTTTTATCTTTCAACGATGCGTTTGGCCTTATTTAGGCATCTTCAGGTTATTTACATATAAAACAGAGAACAAATACATCTATTTAAGAATCGCGATCGCGTTGTGCAGACTTGGATAACCTATAAGCATGTATAAACAGATCAACTATTGAAAGAGCAAATACCTTAATTTGGTATTTCTTAGAGGAATCCTTTAGTCAGTGTAGCCAAATGGCATCGTCGAATATATCAGGCCAACATCGCCTTCGTTAAGCTCAGAAAAACTAGAAATATAAAATAGTTAAATCATTACCTTTTCTAGATGGATGCGAGAGATTCTAAGATCTGCATAACGCGTTCACAGGAGCGAGTAACAGAGTAAGATGGGGGCTCAGGTAGTAATCATAATTATGCATCTTTCTCTGTTACTAGCTCCTGTGAACGGGAACGCGTTATGCAGATCTTGGTGCCTCTCGCGTCCATCTAGAAAAAGTAATGATTTTACTGTTTTATACTTCTAGTTTTTACTGAGTTTAACGAAAGCGATGTTGGCCTGATATATTCGACGATGCCCTTTGGCTACACTGACTAAAGGATTCCTCTAAGAAATGCCAAATTAAGGTATTTGCTCTTTCATTAGTTGATCTGTTTATACATGCTTATAGGTTATCCAAGTCTGCACAATGTGATCGCGTTTCTTAAATACGTGTATTAGTTCTCTGTTTTCTATGTAAATAACCTGAAGATGCCTAAATAAGGCGAAACGCGTCGTTGAAAAATAATAAACTAAAATTGCAACCAAGACTGTTTTTAACCAACACTATTCAGCACTGGTTTGCTGTATGCCACATATGGATTGGAAGAATTCTTATAAGCTTTTATTGTTAATTCTAGTGAGTATCGTGTCTTGAGTATTAGCAACCCATCCTGAAGTCGAGGTCTTTGTACACTACACCAATATTTCTTACTTGCTGATAGTAACTCGCACCCTTATTAACACATAATTACAGATACCATAATTTCATTAGTCGCTTTCGATTTTCACTACCCTTGTAATGGACACAGGCAACAGCTTTACACGATAGCAAAGACTTGCGGTCGCTTCGTAAAAATGCAGCAACTGTTGAGGAGTAATATGACCCACACCGAAGGTCTCGTACAAGTGCATTATTTACGACAAAAAATGTAACTTCGTATATTAGACAACGTCTCGTGTCTAACATTTTGAACTTCAGCGCCTACTTTACAATCACAAAGCAGCTTTTCATTATTTTGTGAATGTAAACAACGCACTCATTTAACGAGTGGAATTATGGTAGGCAATGTAACCACAGCCTCATATATCAGGCTTCCTGATAATCTAGAGATTCAGCACCGAGGTATAAAAAAAATTAAATAGTTTTAAAAAATAAAAATGTTTGGAGGTTCAATCTATTACATTCACGATGGCTGGTTTACTATTTTTTATTCTGCAGCGGTCTATCCGCTACTAACGTGCAGACGTAACACCTCTTGCGCAGACGATACAAGTCACTCGGTTTATCCAGATGCAAAAGAAAACGCAACATATGCTTTAGTATGATCGAGGCAAAAGCGAATGCCTTTCATGGTATAAGCTTGTAACTGTAGGCCTATTCTCCCGCTTCGTTGGAAACGAAACGTGTAACATACTCCTACCAGTGGAAGCTCTTCGATATGGTGTGACACAAATTTCAGCTGCAGGCTGCTGCTACAGGTCGCCCCAAATATATCGATAACGAGCAAGTATACCGAGGTGCCTATTTCGATAAAGCAGTGCGGAAAATGTGGAGTATTTTCTGACAAACGCAAGAAATTTTAACGTCCCGAATTGTAAGAGTATTTTGGAGCGAACTTTATACTTAGTCTGTGAAACTGAAAAGATCCTTCGTAGAGCATTTCAGCGGAATGACACGTGTGAAATACACCATCTGATCAAAAGCATCCGACCACCTCTATGTAATGCGAAACTGCCCACTAGCTGTCACGAGAGGTGGCGCCGCCAGAGTAAAAAAGAGGTAGTAAGTATTGCGTTCTGAACTGAAAAGCAATAACAGCAGAATGGGCCGGTCAGGATAGCTCAGAGATTTCGAACGTGGCTACTCACTGTATACCAGCTGAATAACAAACCAATAGGTGACATTTCTGATCTTCTAAAGCTGCGCAGGTGGTGATGTGATTGTGAGCACTGAAGGGTGGTTGTAAGAAAACCGCTTGATACAGCCGCAGGAATCACTCGTGCGTTCCAAAACGCTACGTGCAGTCTAGCTTCTACACTGACTGTGCATAGGGGTTCGGGCAGGTCCTCACAAGCCAAGTATTCCTGTAAGCAGTAATAAGCGGCGCTCGAGGTGGCGTAAAGAGCGACGCCAGTGGACAGTGGATGACTGAAAATGAGTGATTCGGATTAATCAATCACTTTATGTCTTACGGTATTCCAATAGGTGCAGTTAGATTTGGCTAAGCCTTGTGAACGTTACCTGCCAACACGTTTAGCGTCAACAGGGAGATACAGAGGAGGTGGAGTTACCAGGTGGTTGGAGTGTGGGTTCCTAATTGTGCTTAACGAAACGCTAGATGCCGAAGGATACGAAAACATTTTACAGCATTGTGTACAGAGCACAGTAGAGGTACATTTGGGGGACCATGACTATTGCTATCAGCGTAACAATGCACCCTGTTATAAACCAGCACCTGTGGGGTAGCGGTTTGTTGATAATACTCGTAACATCACTGAAATTGACTGCTCTGCCCGCAGTGACGACCTGAATCCAGTGGAATACCTTTCGGATGAGAATGTCAGCTTCGCTCCAGTTGCAATCGTCCACCGTTACGACCCTCTCTGAGTCTGGCTCTTCAAGAGGAATGGGCTGTCATTCCTCTACAAACATTGAGGCGTTCATAGAAAGTGTTCCCAGGATAGCTCAAGTGGTCATAAAGGCGAATGGTGGACACACCCCACATTAACGTCCACTAAGAGATGTCCGGATACTTTTGATCTTTTAATGCAATAATTCATGGTGACTGCGTCGTAAATCTCTGTCCACCGTCAGGAAGTGACGGCTCACAGTCGTCTACTCTTCTGTATCAAATGTAAACAAGTACGTAACTCGGGCACTTTGAACTACTGCTTGTTGCGAAATCTATGCACGATTAAGATTTATTCCTCAGGGAGCTCCTTTATTTATGCTTACAAACACGCACGAAGCTAGCTCTTGAAGCCTTTCTTGTTTTTTTAAATGTCTGTGTGGAGCGTAACACACGACACCGAAGCTCCTCGCCAAGTTGTTTCTCTTGGGAAATTTCAAAGAGTGCAGGGACGTCGCTGCTGTCACGTTATCGATCTTAGGAGACCCTTATGAAGACATACACCACTGGAAGTATGCCATGCAAGAAGGCTTTGTTTCTATAAATAATGCTCTCTGTATTCTAAAGGTCCTCCTTCTGTAGATGCTTTCCTTCGCTGAGACTGCCTCGTTGTTCAAAAATGGTTCAAATGGCTCTGAGCACTATGGGACTCAACTGCTGTGGTCATAAGTCCCCTAGAACTTAGAACTACTTAAACCTAACTAACCTAAGGACAGCACACAACACCCAGCCATCACGAGGCAGAGAAAATCCCTGACCCCGCCGGGAATCGAACCCGGGAACCCGGGCGTGGGAAGCGGGAACGCTACCGCACGACCACGAGATGCGGGCTCTGCCTCGTTGTACTTGAATATTTTACTTTCACTACTGCAGAATGCTGCAGTGACGTGTCCTTCCTTGTAACCTAACCTCCGACTTTCTTTCGACGCTGAACGAGTGCAAAGAACAATTGGTGACTGCGAAGCTTATCAGGAGCAACAAATTCGGTCACCGTGTAACTTCGCTTGATAGCACCATGACACAAGACAGTCTTTTCTGTAGAAAGAAATTTCTCCATTGTATTGCGTAGATTAGTCTCACAGAAATAAACGGCAAACTATGTGAACAACACATTTCATATCACGAATCTCTAAGCACACTGTACTGAACTACAATTATTCAGTGCAACTTGATTGTAGCGGTTATTCCAAATAGGCTGTTAGTCATTACACATGTTCCCCACCCACTTCACTAGGCATTTCTATTGTGTTTCTATTATGAGCTGACAGTAAATGAGCTGCCAATGATACCTATGAGTAACACTGCATGAAATCAGAACCGATTTGAGTTTACGAACATCACCAAATGGTTCAGATGGCTTTGAGCACTATGGGACTTAACATCTGAGGTCATCAGTCCCATAGACTTAGAATTACGTAAAACTATCTAACCTAAGGACATCACAGACATCCATGCCCGAGGCAGGATTCAAACCTGCGACCATAGCGGTCGCGGGGTTCCAGACTGAAGCGCCTAGAACCGCTCGGCCACAGCGGTCGGCACGGACATCCCCCTTTAGTTGTTTAGATCACAGTCAATCGTTCACGACATCAGTTCATACTTCGAAAATCTGAAGAAGATCTCTCTTGATCGGCATTAGTAATGTTTATCAAACATTTCACACTTTCCCGATGAGTAATAATGTTTCTAAATATTGCGTCACTATTTCGTATTGAAATACGGTGAAAAACCTTAGCATTCAGCAGTTTTGGGTTATATGTTCAGTACCTCATATCAGTGAAGCCTTAAGGAAAGTTTCTGAGAAACTGAAGAAATAAAGTAACCGCTGCGTTTGTATTATTTCGTTTGTTCAAGGTGGACCGTCTCCAAAAGCCAATTTATTTGTAAGAATACACGGACAGAAGAGTTGAAACCTCTAGATGATTGCAGAAATTAAAATGGAAATTGATGAACTGCATTAATTTTTTGTCTATTAGGGGGACACACATACAGAGTTATCTAAAAACTATATCTAGAGCAAATAAGAAAAACACAAGAGAAATCGAGACAGTCTGCGAAGAATTTGATTGTTTAGGAGGACACAAGTAGGAGCCGGCCGGAGTGGCCGCGAGGTTCTCGGCGCTACAGTCTGAAACCGAGCGACCGCTACGGTCGCAGGTTCGAATCCTGCCTCGGGCATGGATGTGTGTGATATCCTTAGGTTAGTTAGGTTTAATTAGTTCTAAGTTCTAGGCGACTGATGACCTCAGAAGTTAAGTCGCATAGTGCTCAGAACCATTTGAACCATTTTTTTTTTTTTTTTGACATAAGTAGGCAAAATGAAGAGGAAGTGATGGGGGATTAGGGTATATTCCTAGGTATTACCATAAGTCTCTCCATGATAGTACAAGATAAATAAAA